>NW_008824186.1:6131019-6154392 GCF_000699105.1 Pygoscelis adeliae | reverse complement strand
AGCAAGCTGTATTTTATTTACTTATTTTCAGTAGTATCATGCTTGAGAAAAGCGTAATTCTTCTGATGTGGCACAAAAGTAGCATTATAAACAAAGACAAAGTAGCCCTTCTACTCTACACAAGGCTGACAAGGCTTCGCCTGAAGTCCTGGGTCAAGACTGGGACATCTCGCTTTAAAAGATGTGGGAATCTATTTAAGAAAATCCATGGAAGAGCACCAAAAATAATCAAAATTCTAAGAGAGATGGAACATAGACAAGGAAAAACAGGAAAAACCCTCAGTCTAGTCTAGACAGCTGAGGAGGCAGTGCCAACAATTAAAAGGTTGCCACAAAGAGGAACTGAATAAACAGTTCTCCGTATTCAGCCAGACAAGGCCAAAAAGCGACAGACACAAATTGATGCAGACACTTGGATTACATGGTAAAATAAAGTCTTCCTAACCATAAACATAGGTAAAAGTTTAAATACTACATGGAGAAGGGAGATGGATTCCACCACTAGAAGTTTTGAAAAAACATACTAGCAAAACACAGTGCCATGAATAGTTTATGTACAGCTGAGTAAGGACTAGCTAGCTTCCTATAGTCCTTTCTCAGTCACTTTTTCTCTGATTATGATTCAGCAATAGGAGCATTTAAAATGAAATCAGTCAGCGGAGGTGGGCTTGGACATCAGCTATGCAACTCTGCTTCCTTGAACGGAAGAGGACTAACACAGAAATAAGAAAATATTAGAACAACAGCACAGAGGTGAAGGAACAGCAGTTTCTTTTTTTCTTTTTCCAGTACAAAGCAGATCCTTTTTGTCATGAATGCGACTGAATGCCTCGCACCAAGAAATTATTTAACTAAATTACTTCTTCGGATTATCTGATACATCTATTACCCAAAAATGGTCACAGTAGTCTCCCCAGAACAGAAAAAGTGCACTCATAAGCAGAAGTAACTAACATTGATTCTGGGCCCTATACATGTCCAAAGTGGCAGTAACAAGTGACATAACCTTCCTCTCCAGAAGAAGGAGGCCAGAAACTAGAGTCATTTTCTTCCACCGCTCCTGAGCCAGGGTAGGAGCAGAAAGCGGCTCTAACCTCCTTGCTTCGTGGGTTTCACGGCAGCAGACTTCAAAGTGACAACTGATTTTCTAGACAGTCATAAAACTTTGGCAGTCCAGATAGATTTCGTCTACTGCATTTCTTAGAAAATCAGTTAGCATACCTAAAGCCATTTGATTATTCAGACACAATCTGTCTTTGGCAAATCCTTGGTTCATTTTCTGCCCTTTTTTCTTTAACTCCATTTCTTTCATTACAACTTGTCTGGTACATATCC
This sequence comes from Pygoscelis adeliae, assembly GCF_000699105.1. Taxonomy (NCBI): domain Eukaryota; kingdom Metazoa; phylum Chordata; class Aves; order Sphenisciformes; family Spheniscidae; genus Pygoscelis; species Pygoscelis adeliae. The sequence continues at coordinate 6,153,057 of NW_008824186.1, read as the reverse complement.
TTCAGCCACAGCAATTCTAACAAGCCTATAACCGCTTTCATTATCTCTTCCTCCAAGATCTCTTTTAAATTCTGGCATTCTGTTGAGGTCAGACTAATGACACCATAGTTGTCCAGATCACTATTTTACAGTGCCACACAAAGTTGGACGTGATATGGATTAGAAATAGAACTAAAAATAAACATGAGGAAATACAGCAGGTAGAGCTGAAAGAGGAATATCTGGCTGCGATTGAAGACCTTAAGCACCGGATTTGCAAGACTGAATTTTCATTCTTGGTTCTGAAACAAGAGGCAGGAATGTTCTAACAGAATTTGCAGACAATGAGCAGGTAAGAGGTATTGCCAATCTTCAAGAGAATTAATATATCATGCTGTAAAATTCTGAAATAGAAATTAACTTCAAACATACAACGTGCAAGATCAACTTCTGGGCAAAAACACCAAGCTTCTTTTATAAGCTGGGACCTCATCAGTCTAAAATATCTGAGAAAAAGAATGACTGTTAAATAATCAAAAGTTACCAAGAAATGCAGAAGTGGCTGCAAAGACTGAACATAAAGTACTGTCCTTTTAGAACAGCATGTTCTACCTGTTACTTTTATATCAGTAGTACTCCTACAGTAAAGACAAGACACTATACAGTAGAACTGGAAACATGAGTACAACTCAAGCACTGATGAGATTTCACCTAGAATACCATTTTACAAATTATATTTCTATCAGTCCAAATGTAAATAGGTATAGAACATTCATAATAAAATTCAACAAGAAATTAGAATAAGTTAATTTTTGGTGTAGACAGATTACGACACAGCCTTCCAGCAGAGAGGGGTATTGGTGACCCTGAGAACATATTGCTTTTAAAAAGAAAGAAAATAGAAATCTAGTCTAAAGGTACGGCAGTCAGCAGGGTAGGAGTAAACTCAAGGGAAGATTTAGCACCACAATTTTCTATCCCTCACGGGAAATGGGTAGCCTCAGTGGAATGACCACATCACCCACTCCGAGGACAAAAAATATGGTACAGCAAGGAAGCCAGCAGGAAATCTAAAGGAGGGAGAAAAGAAAGTTAATCCAAATACTTCATACTTATGTAGCAGCTTTTCAGATCCACTTTAAACGAGAATATGTTGGTAACTCCTTGTAACTTAAGCATGTTTCCCCAGTGTAAAAGTAATGAAAGTTAGGCTACTCAGATATTAGTTTCACTGAAATAACTGTCAAGATATTATGATGTAGAGACACAAGACTTTTACCTCCAGCACTACGATGATATAAATTTTAATCTGCACTTAAGTAAGTAGAGATTGACTGCTAAGACTAATTCACTGCATTTTCTCTTTTCTCTCCATAAAAACTTAATATACTAGAGAGGAAGGATAGGGAGATAATGAAACTGTATAACAACTTAGTAAGACTGAGTTTTAAACAACTGGCAAACATATAAGACAGTATTCTCCTGTTCACAGCTTCTAAAATGGATGAATCCTGTGTTTATCAAAGGTGCTGAGGAGAGACGAGGAAGACTATGAAGAAAACATGGAAACACAACACAAAGACTTCTGAGCAAACTTAATATGAATGAAGTTTTCTCCAGATGACATGTACACGCTGAGGCAAGTGATTAAGAAACTGGGGAGGGACAGTTTTGAGTGACTCTGAACAAAAGTACACATTAGGCATAGCATTGATAGACCTGAGTATAAACTATACAGCAAAAAAATCCCTGTGTGTCTCAAAATAATCTGGCATAATGCTGGCACAATCTGTCATGAGCTCCGTCCTGTAGCTTTTCTAGCATTTTAGGTAGTAGGCAATTATAATATTGATAATTTAGTTCTATGGTAAATGTACCACAGTACTATGAACATGTTCTATGTACTATGGTACATAGTACGTAGCTCTTGGCAAAGAGTCAACCTGTAATAGCAAATGGCATTTCGTTTTATTTTCAGAATCCTACTCGTACAACGCAATTTACAAGCTTCCCTTGGTGATCCTCTGCCCCATACAGTAACGCAGATACTTGTGTAAATCCGTTAAACTGACAGATTGCACTGAAATGGAAGAGAAATAAAATACATAATATTTTCTTCAAATGGCTTGGACATTGAAGTTGCCAACTCAAGTATAATTATAAAGGGAAATGATGAAAAAAAAGATTAATGTTTAAGAAGTGAAAGTGTTATTTGCCAATTCATACTGCTGTTTGTTATGATTCATGCCCGAGCGTGAATTTGGGACAAAACATTCAAATGTGTATGAGGTTGAGCACATGTTCAGGTGCTGTTCACAGTAGGGATGAATTCATCATTTGTTTCAGTGCTGTTGACAATAACAGCCCAATACTAAATTATTGGGTACAAATCAGTATAAACACAGCAGTGCTAATGGAGGAACGTCAGCTTTTACACAAGCAAAGAAGCCAAACCTTTACTGTGGTAAAGGACATTTCCAAACATACAATTCATGGAGTAGGTAGCGATCATACTCATCATGTACGTTGTCATCAGATTAGTTTTCACCTTGTTTTGTTGGGAAAACAAGTGTAAAAATACTAACATCTTTAGTTAATGCTTTCATAGCAGACTTCAATTATTTTTGTAAAATGAGATTTCATGTTATGTGTATTTAAAGGTGTCATGCAAGAATGCATTTTCCTAGACAACTCAACATTCTTACTGGAATTGTACTAAGTTCACAAATAATTAAGCGTTAGGATAATATTAATTTTATAACATCCATTCTCTGCTCTTTTAATAAATATGCGGATTTTTTTGTTGATTGAGTGAACACATTTGGGTTTTGGGATTTCCTTGCCTAGGAATTGTACACTCATTGATTCCTCAGTCCATAATTCAGGGAACACCCCATATATACAGAAAGAAAGTTGCTTGCTGATTATAGAAGCATACACATTTAATAGGAAAACTCTTTTCAATTTAGCTTCCGTCTACAAATACAAGTAATCATTTCAGATACACTAAGTACATATTTAGAAAAAAGCTTTGTGTGTGGAAGAAAAATTGCATTTTCTAATTAAGAAAATGTACATAATTTAAGAGGTAATTGACCAACAAATGTTGTGTGTGAGTCTGTTTAACCCAATTACATAACGTCATTTATAAAATGGGAACACAGCTATGATCATCATTTGCAGAGGCAGTATAAATAGTAATTAAGAACAGTTTAGATGTTTGCCTGCTTTCCTGTAATCTTCCCTTACAGTTGTCATAAGAAAACAGGAGGAGAGGACCCCAAATCCTGCAACAAAACCTAAGCATGAAGTTTCATTTTAGATTTCAGGCATACGCTTCTGAAGGAAGCTCAGAGCTCTGCCCAGAAAGATTCAACTGCATAACCAGGTCCTTAGGGAACATGTTTCCAAGCAAAAGCTAGGAGCAACAAGACAGCTGTTCATCCTTCAGCACTATGCCAATTGTGTACATAGCGCTAGCGCTGTCACCTTTCCAATGAGAAAGAAACACAAAGTCCTAACAAATCCGGACATTAAGAATGTCACCGCACTTTGCCCGGTAATATAATAGCTAGCATCAGCCTGCCTCAACACTGCCAGGTAGTTTATTCATCAAAAACCAAATAACCTTAATTGGCAAACTTCCATTTTCTGGTCTGGATCACGGCAGGATGTTTAAGAGCTACTGCCTTCAGCTCCACTTCTGTGATAAGCAAGGAGAGTACGATAGGCAGAGACCCTTCACATTTAACTAATGCCTTTTTGAAATACTACAAAATCCATATGATTATTAGGATAGTCCTGAAATCTTCTATACCTGGAAGAACGCGGGAATTGAATGTTCATATTAGACCTCTCCTGTAAGTGCAGTTATCAGTCTCACTTGGGCTCTCTCAAGGAACATCAATTTGCAGTAAATGGAAAAGCTCCAAAACAGATAAAAGCATAAATGTATCAAAAAAGCCAAACTCAAGTCCAACTTGAACACGACTTTGACTTGGATATCTGACGTCGTAGGTGAATGTCTTTACCACTAGATATTCTTTCCATCTCGTTTCTCACAGAAAGCTTTGAAAAGGCTCAGTTTTATCTCACAGTGGTACAGAACCACTTCTGAAATCTCAGGAAAAAAATACCAGATGTGGAAAACTGTTCCCTATACACAGCTTCGTAAGATGCTAGACTGAATGCTGCATTTGCATGTACTGCAGCTCTGACTCTGCATATTTTCCCATGCTCAGTAGCCGCGTGCGCCTGAGCCCTGTGTGCTCCTTTACTGCCAGCGCACCGAGCCTCCTCAGGGGGCAATCGAGATATAGTTACTTCTGCATAACAGGAAAGCATTTGAACACAAAGCTTGTGGTGCTGCTTCACCTTGGTGCCTTTCCAAGACTATTGCAAGTAAATTCGCAGGAATTTACCTACACTTATAACTGGGTCCGCAGCTCTACTATGTTTTGACTGGGCCCACATACCGCGTGGCAGCTACACCTACAAGGTGTCCTATACAGCAAAAATGCTTGTCATTATCTAAATGTTACTGTCATAGTTTTAACTCCCCTCATTTATGCTTATGTCTTCTACCTGAACTGTTATGTATAAACCTCCACTAAAGGGTAAAGAAGACTCTTCCCTAGGAATGAAACACAGACAAAAGAAGAATAATTTAAGGAGACATAATTGGCCAGGGTGGTGAGGATGGGGGGGAAGCTCTGAAGCCTTGTGGAAGAAACCACTGTGCAAGAACCTAAGCAAAACCATTTGCATCCATATAATAGAGAGGGAAGTTCTGCAGATACTCAAGAAACAATGTGTTCATGTAAGTATGGGGTTATTCAGATGAAGAACCACCACTTTGCACTCGGCATGGCAGCATGAGCTAACTTGATTATAAATCCTTATTTATCTTTTCTTTTCCTGAGACACATGAATGTGTTACCATTGTTTGCCAATCCGTATCCCTCTAAGGAAAATGCATTTTGTGCAAGTCTTCACTTAGATCTGAATACCAATTCAGCCACAAGATAAAAATTCTAAGTTTCCCTTTGGAAAAACTCCGGTAACATTTAAAATGTAATTGCTTTTGCAAACTGACAACTAATTATCCGAAAGCAAAATGCACATTAGGCATTTAAATAATGAGATGTCAGTCAGTATAATAGAAGTGCCACTTTACTTTTTGCTTTTGGAAATTATTTTAGTCTTAAAATTAATCTACATATACATAGGCACATGTATTTTGCAATTATGCTTATTCACATAAAATAAAACCTTACTAAATTGTATTATTTCTACCTACAGACTGCTTGCTTATGCCCTTCGACTACCAATGCTATTTATAAAGGTACAAATACCACTTTACTACAAGCTGTTTAAAGGCCCACATTTGTTTTTAAGTACTCTCTGCATTATCTTGCTGCTTGCCAAGGGAATTTTCTATCCGCTGCTGATCACTAGAACATACTTATTTTACTGTGTTATGAATCTGTAAATCAGACATCATTATACAGATATTAACCACGTTAACATTAGCATTGTGGGGTCTGAAAAAGTGGTCCACCACGAAGCCGCAAGAATTACTTATCAGAAGGATGTGCTCCACTTCCTTAACTAATCACAATCAGATTTTGTACAAGGCAAGAATAAAAAAGTTTACTTAAAACATAAGTTTTTAACAGTGGAGAAGTGATAAACTAGTGCACAGATAAGATTGTATTCAGCAGTATCGTCCCTAGACACATCATTCCTAGTTCTTCACATCAGATTCTTCAACATCTCGTCTCAGCTGTGAGGCTAACACAGCTATGGAGGGGAGGACCTTCCCATTACACCCCCCTTGCTCCAGCTGCTACACACGGCCAGGGGGCCACTGGGAGCAGCTGCTCAAGCCTTCCTCCTCCTTGTCCCTTCAGGGCAGAAAGGCTGCTTCTTACCCCTGTATTTCTCTTTACAGACTCACTCCCTGTGGTAGGGCACGGCTATGTCACATGGCAACGCACAAGCCTTAATTTCTTCCACTTTAAATTATCAAAAAAAAAAAAGATCTCAAACATGGCAGTGCAATATGCGTAGGAATAAATACATGTATGCTGTAGATTCCCATATACTGCCCATATATATTCAGGTACATGTAGACAGATGCATATTAAAACAATGAAAATTATTTCCAAAACATTTATGTATATTTTATACCTATGTATGTACATTCATTCACTTACACATATGTATATTCTCTGTGAAGGTGCAGGCACAGGTGAGTGTGTACACACTTACATATAGGTACATAAGGACTGAAGTTCTCTGAAAAAATCCCACAAGACAACAGCTGCATTCTCACAGATAGACACAATGATTTGTGCAGCAAACTACACTGGACTTGACACCCAACCGTGCTGGAAATAAGATTCTAGAGCAACGGACCAGGATTCAGTGTGAGCAAAAGACAGACTTTCCTCATGAATATTTATATGGAACTGTTCCACACGAGCAAAAATTATAAGGATGTGCCACTGGTACTCATGCTGTAATACCACATTTTAACAAAACAATTTGGAAGTATCTATTAAAATACAGTATTTTAATAGATTCAGAAATGCAGCCCTGTTCCAACTGCATCCATCATTTTACCTGTAAGAGTCATTCTGTTTAAGCAGTGGCCCTACTTAGGTGTAGCACTATAAGAGGGCATGAAAATATATCTTCCATAAGTTTCCTATAATAGGGTAACAGTAGTTACTGTAACTGAGGTTGCCAAATTGTTTCCTCTAGAAGAGTCACTGCTTGGTCCAAAATTTTCTATTTCCTGTCTCTATCCAAGAACGGTTTCTATTTAATAATTTACCATTATCTGTTCTGTAGCTTGAGTAAGATACTTCACTCATTTTTGCTGCGGTGAGAATAAAAATAATACTTTCTACATTATAAGAAAAAAGCAGAGATTTTCTGGGCAACATTTTAACCAAACTAACTGAAAATTTAAAGAGTTCCAATTTGTCACCATGATAGTCCCTACTGAGAAACAGGCATAGCATTATGGGAAAAAAAAAGGCCTCGATTTGACTAAATTATGAGCTTTTGAGAAATGGTGTGCAGAGGTTTGGTTAAATTGACTAGGTGGGCAATGCACTGCATACACATTTGTAGCTTTACAGTACACTGCCTAACTCAGACACTCTAATTTAGTCACATACGTTACAGGAAATCCAGGATCAGAAATAGGTAGTTAACTCCTTTCACTCCTCTTATTCATTTTTCATTACAGTACCGCTTCAGTCAATTAAAAACCAAGAATTATGAACTGCTCCATCTCCATGTATATTCAAATTTTTTTGAACTTCTTTATTTGGTATATATAGCGTCAATTTAATGAGGCCCAAATGAGGCTCGGGCCTGATTCATAACTTGCAAGAATAAACAAGAAACTGCCCTGTAGTTGTGAAAATTGATACTATGGGTTCACTCATGAGGTACCCTGCAGATGCAGGCACCAACCATCTCTTAATCATCCACATCAAGATATCTGCAAGACTTCACGGAGGCTCTCTCCCTCCCCAAGTACCCATGTTTAGTTCCAAGGGAAACCAGATGGCACAGTTGAGTGTCCCAATCGCATCTTGCGGTGTAGGTATGGGGAGGTGCACATCTGAGGACCAGAGCTATAATCACACAATACATAGTTTATAGGTCACAGGTGTAGAAATGTGTCATTTTTATCTTCTCACAAGGACAAAATTTGGAGTTGCCTTCAACTTTAATATTCCCCAATTTGTTTTGGTGCTTAAACGTACACCCTTCCTCCTTCGATAGCCAATTGCAATTGGGCAGATAAATCATGTAGTTATAGTTTTTTTTTCATTAATGGAGGATTCACAGTTCTTTCCAGAAAACATTTGCATAAGAAAATGTAATATTAATAAATACTAATAGTGAAAGCTTGAAAACTATTTTGATAAGCATTTGTGCCTGCAATATGCAGCAAGGCAAACATCTGTTACAGGTAACACAAGGAAGGTAGAAGTATGACCATTTAGTTTGCAAGGCAGGAATTTTAGTAGCTGATTTTTGAGCTATTCATCAGGTTGTTTGGGTTTTTTTTTGCAATAGAATTTGAACAAGATTGAGAATGGCTGGATTTACATCCCCTCTCTGCTGCTTCTGTGAAAAGACAGAGCTAGCTCACACATTTTAAATATCCACAGAGCTAGTCATTATGAAGACCCTCTGCTTTGATGCCAGGTCGATATCACTCTGATTATTGGAGGCATTTGCAGAGGAAAGGAAAAAGCAAGGAACACTGTCTTTATTATTTCCAAGTGAAAATGGGGAGATGGAGCAGACACGAAGCAGATATTCACACTGCACTGCTTCACCTTCCCCCTCACCTTCCCACACACATTCCCGAGATTCAGGATATGTAATAGCGCTATTTTGGAGATGAGTGAGCTGTGACTAGTTCATAGCAGGCTTTTTCAGTAAACCAATTTTAATTTTTAGTAATACTAAGCAGGGCAATCAAACAGAAAGAATAATTTTGTGATGACAGCAATGAATTTCTTGCTATTTCCTCTATCACAGTAAGAAAATGGAAAATATATCCAAATATCATTTCCTTCTGCAGATTTATCATGACTAGATTGTATTTTATTGCTATTATATGAACACTGTATTTAGATACTTGTGCTCAGAGAAAACCTCCTCATTTTTGGCAATTTCCCTTTTTATAACTCTTGAATTCCAGCTAATTTCTGCCTCATTACTTTAATATAATTCCCCACTGATGAGACTCTTAGGACAAGGGACACGCTTTACAACATCAGTGCCTCTTCATGAAAAGAGAATGTAAAAATAAGTATGAAAGCAATCGAGTCCAGCAGAAAAAGGACAGGCATTAAAGCCTCAGCCCAGATCTATTTGTTTAAAAAGAATTTTCCCCCTTATGCCACTGAGGGACCAAAAGGAACAGAAAAGCAACTTCATTTATCAGGAAAAAAATTTAATAAGGGAAGAACATAAGAGATTGATTTTGATTTCTTTAATAGAACCACCAACTCCTCCTAAGGACAAAAGACCAAGGCCCAGGATATATGTTAAAACTAACCTGATAAAAGAGACTCAAAAGATTAGCCACAGATAACCATAGTAGTAGTTTCAGACTTGAGAAAGCATTTTTAAGTGGCATCACCACCCCAAAGTAAACCAAAGGTAGAAAAATTAATGTCTCTGCATCCTAACAGCCAAGCAGAAACCATTTTTGAACACCATAGTCCTTCCTCATTCACAATACGCAATTAATCCTCTCCTGCTATTTATATCCCTAACGTCATCCCGTATCAGGCATCCTTGGCACTAGAAGTCACTTAGAAAGAATGAATGAACATTCAACTATCCATTTCTCAAAAGACCGCGTGCTTCGTATCTTTTTATACTCGTGAGGAGCAGCTGTCAGATCCACCTTTCAGTAGCTTAACAAGCACCTAGATCTTCTCTCCAGGCTCAGTAGCTGCTCACAGCAAGGCTGCTTTCAATCCAGTCGGGGGGTTGAACTCTTGCCTCTTCCCTAGCAGTAGCCTTGCAAAATTATCTCAGCTGGAAGTCAGTCACTACTACCTAAATTTTTATATCTGCCTTTAAGTAATGGAATTTCTGGAAGGCTTTGCAGTAATTCCTGAAAGTGATTTTGCATTTTACCTCACAAAACATGGGAAATTCATGGTCTCTTAATTCTCAGTTAGTTGAGAAATGCCAGGGGTCATCTAATAATGGCATTGTCAACAGCTTCTGCACTACCAAGCCGCAACTAACACTTAGGATACTTCTTAGGACATGAACTGAGTAGAAGTACTGTCATGACTAAACACTTTTATGGATCAGGAAAAAGGGGAGGGAGTAGGAAGGCAAGAGATCACAAGTTTCACAGTACCTTTCATGACAGTCATTCTCACAGCGATGCAGCGTTAATTACTCAATGCTGGATGAACCCTAGCAAAGATAAGAAGAGAAGTGGGATCTTAGCGTGGGTCTACTCACCCAAAATATTGGGAAAGAAACACCCTGGCAGATGAATTCTGCTGATTATAGACAAAAAGAAATGCGATTATAGCACATTACACTGCTTATTCAAAAATTCTGCTCACATGCAGTGAACCTGTGGGGTTTTTGGCCCTGCTAGCAAATGTCATCCTCAGAAGTCTGTAAGTAAGAACATGTGGATCCCCTAGTGAGCACCTTCCTAAGATAACTACCACAAAGAAACCACTCCAGGTCTCACGATAAAGTATAATTGCTGAACTTCTACTAATAGTATTCCTTCCCCAGGGCTCTGTGAGCTGCATGCCCCCATAGTTCAACTGCTGATCTCGGAGTAATAAGAAGATAAAAAAGAAAAAGAGGAGCCAGAAAGATAAGTAATCAAGTCTCTAGTTCACTACCACAAACAGACTGTTTGTAACACTACATGTATTTAAAGTGGCCAGCAGCTGAGCTGACACCTACAGCCTATGGAAAACAGGCCTTTAATTTGTACATCCTTCTAAACCATTTTCAGTGTAGACACTGACCCATGGATATAGGGAATAGTAGTGGTGGGTCTTCCTCTTGGAAATGTTACTGCTAAAATAAAGCTGCTGAGGTTTCCTGACATAGGCTATCTTGTTTCTTGTATAAAACACTCATAAAACTGAATGCTGCCATAGGAGCAGACAGCATGCCAAGCAGACTCTGCTGATCTGAAATGTATCCAAAATATCTAAACCTCTCGAGTCTGTAAATTCTGGCTGGAAATTCCATGACAATAAACTTTCCAGCACTGGCACTCTGGGATCTGGAAAGTCATCTTTTCTCTTGGACTTGTTAATTCCTTGATTTATACTCACTTTTGTGTGCAGCCCAAAAATAATCAGATTCTACTCAATTACACTCTGAACTAGAGAATTTTTCCCCACTCAGTTGCCTGGTGTTCCATCACAGTGAAATAAAAAGAGGCTACAGAGATGCAGCACAGAAGATAATTTTTTTTTTTTTTGAAGGACCTAAAGTTTGCTTTGCTTTTTTTTGTTACTTCTCTGTTTTTCTAGGAACATACTTACATTGTTTGTATTTGAACAGGAAAATACTATCAGTTACATGCCCATCTGGGATAACTCGTATCACAAAGAAGAAATACACCAGATTAAGACCTGAAGAAAAAACACGTCCGCAGAAGTTAATTCCACCAACGAACCTGTTCTGACACTGGTACAGCAGGGAGCAGAATTTTCCAAAGAAAACATGACTAGAACATAGCTAATCTTCCATAGTGAAATAAACTTACGTTAGTAGGCCTGGGAAAACTTTAATAGTATTGTAGTAAAGGAAACTCATTCTGATAGAGAAGAAAAAGTAATTCTGTATTCATATGTTAAAAGTCTTGGACTGGTTCCTCAATATTTACCATTTAGAATTTACTCCTAATTTTCTTGTCCAGCACAGGAGTCATAGCCATGATTGAGAATGGACATGTTGATAGGTTTCTACAAGATGCTGAGGGACAGTCCCAAGTTCATTTACTAGTTAAATTCTTTCCTCAGAAGGATAGTACCAGTTTCCTCTGTCCTTATCTAGCTTTTTCCCATTATTATTTGCAATTTGGAGATCAATTACAACAGCAGACATCTCAAGAGTACAGACATTCACAGACGTAGCAGCCAAAGACCTGACAGTCACAGGAGAATCAGGCTTTTTTACTGAATCCAGAAAGCATGAATGTCTGCCTTGGGCTTAAAGATGTTTTTTGAGGCATAAGAAGAAGAAAGTGAATTTTTTTTCAAGTTCACAACTACAGAGAAGACAAGTATACTCCTTTGAAAGCTACCAAGATGATCTCACACACATTGCAGAGCAAGAAGTATAGTATTGGGTTCATTTATTATTTCTGTGTGATCAGTTCCTTACACCAGACCAGTGCATCACTTCCCAGGGGCTACCCAGGGAACCCAAGTTTTCAGCAAATCTCCATTGTTTGGTTCTAGTGCTACAGAAACTACAGTTATGTGCCACAGAGTCCTGGAGAAAGATGACAGTTTGAAGTTTTACAAGAACAGCTTCACTACTGTATGAATATTGTGTGAGCATAAGTTTGCTGAAGCATGTTATTATCCCCTTCTAAGAAATGTTGATAAGTCCCAGATTCCCACATTTGTCCTCTCCTTAGTGGAAGCCTCCAGAGTGAAGGTGAGGCATTATCAGAAGCTGTTATGATATGGGAATCACTGATCTATTAAATCTGTGTAATCTTGACACTGTTACATATTAAAAACATAAGTGTAAACAACAGCTTTTTAAACAGTAGTGATCTATAAGAAGAAAGTATGATCTGGTAAACTGAAAAAAGTCATTTAACTCCTCCTATCTATCATTGAATAGATAAGTAAACCATCAGTCCCCAATAATGACTCGTTAATTTATTTTGCCAGCAGGGCTGCTGTCCCACTTCTTGGTGGATTATCAATAAGAGTCTTGGTTAAAAGGAAAAGAACTATTCCTTCCACATGTTTATGCAAGGTTAAGAAAGAACTGAGCTTTCACACTGAAATAAGACATTTTTGCCAAATTTCATACGGTGGTTTTTCTGGTTTTGTTTTTTTTTTTTTCCCCACAGTAACAATTTTGAATACCATGGTAGGAAGTTGATTTGATCTGCTCTTAGTCAGCCTTGCGAAGCTGCAGTAATTTAGCATCACTGACATTTAACTCTTACTTACTTGTTTAGTATTTTAATAAAATCTTGGAACTTGAGCCTGTTACCTCAGGGGAAAGGCAATTTCACTGAGGAATGAGAAACGTGGCTCAAAAGTCAACCCTTTGTCCTCAACAATGCAAACAGATCAATTTTTTATGAAAACTACAGGACTAGAGGGTGAAAAGTTACCTTGACCAGATGTCCATTCCAAATTCCTATTTATTGCTGAAGGCTGATGGATGGGTTTCACACTGAATTTTTATACTGTAAAATTCCACCTTCCAAAGCCCCACGTGAAGCCAGTCTTGCATGTGACAGGAGAAGGAACATAGCCCGACAGTGCAGGATCCCATCAGCAAGCGTGTTCTCCCACAAGGTTACATGCTGCTGCAGTGGTCCCCTCACTTGCAACCCACTCTCAGCTACTTAGCTACAGCCAAACTAGTGACCTAGAGGAGAAAGGAGGTCACAGTGTCACTCTGAAGTATGCGTGAGCTAAATATCATACCACAGAAAAAAAAATCACATAGGTACCTTATGAACATACATGTGAGAATTGACATACTTGTCCAGTTTCCATTCAAAGCTGACATATCAATCAACTCTTTCTGAGTTGTATCTCTTTGAGATATTTCATCCTTAAAGAGGACAAGAAAGATACTTTATGACACCGTGATGGATTTGTTATTTTCAGTTTTCCTCCAGATCTGCATCTCACAGGCTAGGAGGAAGAAAGAGGTTCATTTTGAAAACCTACCCACACAGCAGGTCCTTCAGAAGTGCCGATTTAACTATCGGACCTCCCAGTAGGCTCTCTTTATTTTTTGGAGTGTCATACTCAGATGAGATAAGGCTTCCTTAGAGGATAAGACAGCAGTTGTAAGGGAATCAATATCACTGAAACAAAAAGTTATGTAATATTTCTCCTTTTTTTTTATTGGAATATTTCCCAGGTCAGCTACGACAATGAAAAAACACACTGCATATTCCACGCAGTCCCATGCGTTCTCTCAAACACTTGGAAGTTTCCACAGCATTCTTCTTCAAACAGATGATATGCAATAGATGTACCTTCATCTAAAATACTGGGCCAAATTCTCTGGTAAGTGTACATTTTTGCAGTCCACTGTATGCTGCAGAGGCCCAGCAGGAGGGGAGGCAAGGAACAACAGGTATCTTCCCTGTAGCCACAGGCATCTCAAAACATTTTCTGGTGGCATCAACTGATATCCCCCCAGGAGTTTCCCCACCTCTTTAAAAGGCTCAGTATGCTCTTTTGCTGCAGAAAAGGGAAAATGCATATATTACCTGTTAAGTTTCCCGGTAAGTCTAGTTCAGCTTTTGCTGCAAGCCACGTTTGGTCCATTGGCAGAAAACAACTCCTTACGGTGGACCTTTTTGGGAACACGTGCCTTTGGTGGGTCGGGAGGGGGTGAACCATAGCAGAATTAGACCTGATCATCCAACCTTTCAACCTTCATAAGCCAGGACAGTCATCAAAATCTCACATCTGCACATAGCTTGGCAATTAGACTTAAGTTTGGTAACATGGCATTCAGATGCCTATTTCAAAAGGTATCCAGGATTTGGAATATACTTCAGTTATGGTAAACAGCACTGCTGCAGTCTAGGCATTTTTAAACTCCTCCCTGCCTAGAGAGGGGTAGTAGCTCACTATAGGACTCAGACCAGGCAGCCAGAGAGTTTACTTGGGTTTTGAACCCTACATAGCTGCAGCTATCTTACTGTGCTGGCCAGAGCCAGGCTTAGTATGTCCGCAGACAAGATGTTATCCTCCAGAATGTAACTTCAATACAAGTCTCAGGTGAGGTTTTATTCTGGATTAAACACACTTAGAAGGCACAAGGAAGAAGAAGGCATGGTAAGTCACGAGATGTTCCAATCAATATCACTATCGCCCCCAGTGAAGTCTCCCGATTGCACACAAGCCGAGATCCATACCTAGGCAACCGCCCACCTATCTACATTTCGATTCCACCACCTCTGGGTAGTAGTACCGTACATTTTCTTTACCACCTAAGAAATGTATAATGGGCTTATTAGATGGTATCAGAAAAAAAGATAAAAATCCCATCATAACTCAGACAATGCACCCCCGTGCCTGCCCCCCCCCCCTTCCCCAAATCACGCAACAGCATACATATTCCCTTGTCACCGGTAGAAGTATGCCTTTGCATTAACCCTAAATCCAAAATGGAAAGCATTCATATGCATTTCTCCAGTATAAAAAGTGGTAAAAAAAGTTAGGATAAGTTATTCCACCCCTAAGCTTTATTGCTTATGGGGAATATAGATTGAAGTCATAGATGGGATGCAATCTTTAATTTACTAATTATTCAGAATAGTCCGATTACTTGTTTAGAGACAGAAGCATTTGAATTAGCGCTAGGAACCCTGCCTCGCCTCTAGTTTGCTTCTACTTTTCCCTCTGCCATATGTGCATTTTTATTTTAAACCAGACTGTAATTTTTTCAAAGATAGCAAACCTGATACGTCAAAAGTTTGTTCAACTAAGCAGCTCAATCTTAGAGTGCTTGCATGTGTAAACGTTTGCAACATCATATAACAACGTACAGTATTTTACTTACACACTGATGGTTAAAGTTTTGTTAAACTTATATTCTACCTAACATGCTTACAGAGCATTACCAGACAAGAAAGTTCGTTTTCTCTACACATATAAATGCATGTGATGAAGGACACGGCAGAGCATTTTGACTGATCACTGCAAAGAAGCTCTTACGACCATTTCCAGATGTAGCTAGAAAGAATTCACAATGGTTTTAAACTTAGAAAAAAAACACAAACGAAACAAAACCCAAAAACCAACACACAAAGTTCAGTCATATGAGAAAATAATCTTGGAGTAATTGTCACACTAACACCATTTAGCATGCTCCTTTGCCTTTCTTTCCCTGATTGAAATATACATCAAGTAATTACATGTAATTAAATGTATTCTTTCCAATGCTCTTGCCTTGTTTCCTTTTTTCATTTCACTACAATTACTGCGAATTTCCTTTTACTAATCAACTCGCACTTTTCAAACAATTTTGCATGCATTTTATGCATCAAAAGGGACAATAACAAATTTCACTGCTCTTTCAGAACCATCACCTCTATCATCACTCTTTACATCAGAAACAAAGCAGATATGAAGCTATTTTCATACCCATCTTTCAACTGTTCTGTTTATTCTAAACATAACTTGGGTAGGGGCCTTTCAAAGAGAAGGATCTTTGTAGCCTGCCCTGATGGAGGGCTGTTGCACATTCCAAATTTGTTCTGTGCCTCATCGAGGGTCTCATAATAGGATCCACACAACAGAAAGAATGAAATAGTCAAATTGCACTGTGAACTGAAGTTTTTTTTTTTTTCCTTTACTGCATGTTAGCATTTACATGAATCATTAACTGCAAAAACTTCATAAGCTGCAGTGCTGTAAAACAAATAGTTTGTTCATTTGAGATAGGGACATAAGATGAGAAAAATGCACTGCATTCTCCAAAAGAACGCATCCGATCGCTGCTACATTGAATCATTCAGGTTTAAGGCTCTTTGAGACAAGGACTGCCTTTTGATATGTTCTACGGTATACAGCCTGAGTGGGTCTTAAGAGCTAGGATACATAGCTAATACTGCAATACAAACAATAATAAACACACATAAGTCAACATTGATAGGCATAAACTCTGTCCTTTATCACATCATAATTGTTGATATCTTCCTAGTCCCAAACATTTTAGGAACACAAATCCTTTCCAGGCCCCTTTAAATAACAAGTTATTGACTTCTCTCTATACCAAAGACAGTAGAAATGTGTTACATCCTCAGCTAAAATAGTTGTAACAACTCTCATTTCTAATTTTCAGAGGTCACCTGTCCAATTACTGTTAAGTAAAACAGACTAGCAGCTGAAATATACAGAGACCAAGAGAACTGCTAACAAACCTTTTCTTTATAGCTTCTTTCAGAGAATATCATAATAGTTTTTGGTCCTTTCTGCAAGCCAGTTGCCACCAAAATATATTGGGAAGCCACAGAGCTGGAAGAAATCCACTCCTCCGTATACTTCCACATTTTTAGCACATAACAATGCTGTTCAGTTTTCCTTAAGCACATTATAGTATGATAACAATGCAATTCAAGACTCTATTCCTGCTTGATGCTTAACAGGCAAACTATTCAAATGGACAAATTTACCTTAACGTCAGCAGTCCTGACCCCATACAAACCACAACTAAACATACCTCAGGAACAAGATAACTCTCCTCAAGCTTACTTCTCTACATAGCAGGCTGGTGAGCTACTGCTCCATCCAGAGTGCTGCATCCAATAGTTGCATCTGAGTGATTTAAGCTCACCTGTTTGATTTTCTGCTGAAATGAAAGGGGAGATTGTTAGCAGAGGCTGTAACTAGACAGAAGGTGGCATTAGAATCAGCTGGGAGATCTGGTAGTTAGTAGCTCCCCACCTGAGAGCTCATGCCTCAGGTATTTTTCACTTGCTTTGTTGTAAATCTAACTTTTTCACCGGTCTGGGAAGAGGTGTATTCTTGAGTCATTCTCAGCTGAGAAACAGCCACTAGTCCCACATTATAGAAAACTAAATGCTATTATCTACATGTGGGATGTGCCTTTGATTGTATCATAATTCTAAACAAAAAAAATCTAAATGTGAGGAGGGCAGCTGGGGCATGGGCATGAGTTCAGGCTTAGGTCTGTGTGAATATATCCTCAGGGAAGCCAGTGAAGTATGGCAACTAGTCACACCTAGTCCACTAAAACAAAGGTGCTCTGTTCCTTCATCCCCAGGCATATATGATCCAGAAAACCGACTATTTCATGTCTTTGTCCCAGGATGGTCCTTGCTTGGAGTCAATCCAGTAATGACCATATAGCCAGTCAGAAGCAAGACATTATGAAAAAAAAAACCACAATAAGGTAGTAGTTTTGTTTTATATAAACCCCTTCATACTGGCATCTTAATTGAGCTGTGTCTTCTTTTGCACAGAGACATACTAGCAGCCTGTATTATTTGGGGTTAGAGTTAGCCAGAGTTTAGAAAACTATTTTCAGCAGCTGAGATAATGTTTGGATTCTACATGTGCCACAAAATAAGGAAAATGGATGATGTTAATAGATTCAAAAATTTTTTTTTCCCCCTGTACTTCCCTGGCCATTTTAAGGTTGGAATTTCAATTCGGTGAGGGTAAAGTCTTGGAGATGAAAGACAACAGCCAATCTTAATAGCTTGATTTTTCAAAACCTGGCAAATTAGAAAGAGGTCTCTTATCAACAATTCCTAATAACTTCTTTTTATTCTACTGCTTACCTGGATCTTCTGCCTATATTTAAAGTTAAAATCAAGGTGGAGGTTAAGGATTAGGACTTCAGCAGTGTAAATGATGATTGGATGCAACAGGCTGAAACCCTAGGAAGAAGGCAGGTGTAACTTTCAGTATGTCATTTTCTATTTCACTGTTGATTTTGGCCTCTTTAAATTTGGGATAGAACAGGGGTGAAGAAGAAGTTTGGAAAAGATAAAGCTGTTGTCCTGTACACAGTTAATAAATTAGGAAGAGGCCTGGTGTTAATATATTGCAATTTTTTTCTCTTATTTTTCTCTAGGTATTAATCCACCTATTTTAATCTAAGTATCGGTTCCCTGTCTGAAGTTAAAATCACGGATAGTGTTATGGACAATGGAAGCTAAAATTTAAACTAAATAATAGATGGATCCTGAAAATTCAGCAGAGTTAGACAGACTATTGGAGTAAAAAGGCTCCAATATCTTACTTTCCATTTTAACCTAAAGGATGAAACCCTTGTGACATTTAAGGTGAAAATTAAGGTTGGGATAACAATCAGAATTTGAAAAAGTAAAATGTCAGAAGTCCTCTACATGACTAGAATCTGCTTAGTCCACAAAGTTATGAAGAGGGTGATGTCAGCAGTAACCAATTCCTAATGTTATTGTTTACTGTAGGAACCAGTCTCATGTGTATAATTAAGTTACAGGAACGTAAATGCTCAAGAATCAAGTTTATGTTTGCATTCTTCAAAATACAAACTTTTAGGGATTATAAATAATGACTTGTTCCTTTTCCTCAGAGAATTGCATTGAGTTATAATTATGGTCAGGGTTAAGGTTTGGAAAACTGAACAGATCTTAAAAGCAAAACTTTGGTTAACTTCTATGGGCTTGCAGAGTTGGGAAGACAAATGGCATCGACGTTGGCTAGTGCCCTATCTTGTATTTTATTTTGGGATTGGTCATAAACTACAGCTGCGTTAGTGTTGAGACTGGGATTAGAGCTAGAGTTCAAGGATCAAAGCCTCAGCTCTGTCTAGCTGGATGCCAGGGCATCCACAGATCTGGAGGTGGTTTTGTTCTGAAAGGGTATAACAGCAGTTTCCTGAGTTTGGCACACATAAAGACAAACTACCTTTCTACGCAGACTATGCTGTGGGTGCACAGCAAGTCCTAGAGGTCTTTGAGGGCCGCACTTGGGCTCCCAAAGTCTTTTTACCTCAAGTCCAAGTGATATATATGGGCCTGGCCAAGTGGCTGCATCTCGTTGTTGCCTCCACGATTGCTGTCTCTGATTCCTCCCAGCCTTTACCTCAGAAAGGGTTTAACTCAGAACAATTACGCTCACCTTGTATTTTGCTTTGAAAATTTATGCTTCTATTTTACATCTGAAAAAGTCATCAGTAGCACCAATGGGCAGAGGAAAATGCATTATTTTTCCCCACAAACCTATGACACTGTTAAACAGCTTTATGAGGAAAAGTTTCATTTGCCTTTCAGACATTAGGCATTGGCCAGTGTTCAAGAAAGCATATCCATCCAGATGAACAACTGGTTTGTTTCAGTACTAAGCAGCCAAATTCACCCCTGGAGTAACACCAACTAATATTTGTAAGGGATATATGGCAGACATTAATTTAGGCCATTGGAAGATACAAAAGTGGTGTATCTTAAGTATTCTGGCAGGACATGCCAGTAGATTATGTTCTACAGAAAACAGGTATACGTAAATCTGAGATACATAGGTTTTATTTTTAAGATACATAAAAAAAGCAATTGTGTCAGACACAGTTCTATTAAGTGTAAATCTCCTCAAAACAGTATTGCCAAAGTACCCGCATTCAGCATCTTTCCTCACCTCATTTCAGACAGCATATGGTTGGATACATGCCACAATTATCTTTATATGTGATTTAGAAAAAAAGCGTTGAGCCTGTCTGCCTTGCTTCAGAAGTATATTTTAGACCACTCATCCACCATCAATATCTGTGCAGAAGCAAATACTGAAGACTGAATCTCTGCCACTAAAGGCTGGATTCTTTATGGAGCCTTGTGATGACTCATGGTTGCCCCCTGGACAATGAAAAACACTGGGAAATCCATATGCTAGAGCTCACTGTCTCCCATGTGGGGGAAAATGATCATATTTGGAAAAGGAAATTGCAGTGAAGGAACATGCCATGAAAAGGAAAATGTAATTGTACAGGACTTGCATCAAGGGACTATTCCAGCCGCTGTAACTTACAGCATCCCTGAAATGGTGCTTAATTACCATCTGGATTTACTCTCTGCTTGACTTATGCTGAGAAGGATTATTAAATTTTATTATTTGGGCTTTTAGGGATACTTGGTCACAACCTTAATGGCATAAACTGTGTTTTCATACTTATTGGGGAAGACAACACGAAAATTACTGCTTGCTTTCTCTTGCAATGGTGGAAATTAGTTTCAAAAACTGGAGACTGAAATTACATGCCCCAAAGACCACAGAATTTGTATTGTACTTCAAAAATGGTGAAGCAGTGAGGCACAGAGAATTTCTGCATCAGACTGACAATCACCCACAATATCTTGGAGTCACAGGGATAGAACATTCAGTTATGTTTGCTGCCTGGAAAATATCAATAAAAAAGAGAGCTTAAGTAAATATCATTCAGAAGCCAGCTGGCACTAAGTAGGACACCCATATACACCCTTAGGATTTCAGTGCAAATTCTGACCCTGTCTCCAGCAGGAAGGCATCTGCTTGTTTGATATGAGAGCCCATATATGAGATTCCCAAGCATCAAAACTATAAAGCTTTGATAGTGACAAGTGGCATATTATACCTGCTTCAATTACCTAGCTTTCATTATTGCTGACTACCGGACCAGAAAATATCATACATGAAGCACCTGCATTATTGAAGTATCAAGAAAATGAGGGATAATAGATACATTTTGGTATAAAATGCTATAAAACACATGACACCTTGATCTTTTAAGCATATGCCTCATTTTTGGTTGTAATAAAGAATTTCTGAGTTGATGGTGTTGAACACAGGCAGCATATCATGGAACAAGTCCTTTGGAGCACATTTCTGGGGACATCAAGGGGAAGAAGGTGATCAGGAACAGTCAGCATGGGTTTACCAAGGGTAAATAATGTCTGACCAACCCGATTGCCCTCTATGATAAAATGTCTAGATTTGTGGACAAGGAGACAGCTATGGTTGTCATTTACCTTGACTTTCGCAGGAGTTTTGACATTGTCTCCCACTATACTCTCGTAGCCCAGTTAGGACATTATAGTCTGCACCGGTGAACAATTAGATGAGTAAAAAAGACTGGCTGGCTGGCTGGGTTCAGAGGGTAGCAGTTAATGGTCATTCTCTACCTGGATGAGGTAGACCACCTGGCAGGGGTCTGCCAAAGCGGTACCTCAGGGGACTGTACTCGGACCTCTCCTCTTTAACATCTTTACTGATGTTCACTCACCTCCTCCAATGATGAGGGAGACATGATGGAGCTCAGCAAATTTGCAGATGACTGTAAATGGGGGACCAGCTGACACTGTCAACGGCAGGGTGGGCAGGGATGCCATTCAGAAGGACCTAGACATGCTGGAGGAACGGGCCAACAAGACCATGATGAAATTCAGCAAGGATAAATGCAAAGTCCTGCACCTAAGAAGAAATAACATCTTGCAACAACAAAATAGGTTGGGTACTGACTGGCTGGGGAGCATCTCTGCTGCAAAGGACCTGGGGCTCCACGTAAACAGCAAGCTGACCACGTGTTGGCAGGGTGCTCTCATAGCAGAGAAAGCCAACAGCATCCTGGGCTGTATCAACAGAAGCACAACTGGTAGATCAAGGGAAGTGATTATCTCCCTTCACTTGGAACATTTTAGACTGCATCTAGAATACCCTATCCAGTGTTTGGCCACCCAATTCAGGAAAGACATCAACAAAAAGAAAATTCAGCAGAGGGCCATGAGGATACCCAGGAGGCTGCAGCACTGGCCCTACG
>NW_008824186.1:6119041-6131001 GCF_000699105.1 Pygoscelis adeliae | reverse complement strand
ACTTGTTCAACCTGAAGAAGAGCCAGCTGGACTGAACAGCAGCTTTCCAATACCTGTGAAGAGGTCCTCCAGAACACAGACCCGGGCTGTTTGCAGTGGTGCATGGCAGTAGGATGAAAGGAAATGGGTATCTGTCGCTGATGATATTAATTCTAGATTACGTGCTTCTGCAGGAAACATGAAAAGAATTAATCCTCAGGTTTTATTGAATGGGTAGGAAACCTCTGCATGGCTTTACAATCTGTCATGCATTTCAAAATGCTGTACTTAAGGGATTCCTGACAGAACTCCCATAGGCTGAAGATGTCCCAAGGATTAAGAAATTTTTTAAGTATCTTGAAAACACCTTTTTTCTTCCCTGTCCCCTAATCTGCAGTGCATGAAGTTTGTCTCTAGGTGAGGATATGATCCACAGTTATTACACGTATCTCACAGTGGTATAAACTACCAATTTTTAGCAAAATAATTGCTTTTCACAGTCATGCCATATTTCCTCAGCATAATATTTGCAAAAACATGTTTTAGGAATCATTCTTCAACACACTTTCTCAGGAGAGGTTTACCTAAATACTCTGATTTTTTATAATTATTTCTGTTTTGGAGGAAATAAGCTCTGAGGTCTCCAGGATTAGCATGCAAATTTTTATTTTCACTTTCAAGTTTGGGTCCTTGCTTGCTCGTGTTACACTGTTTTCCAACTGTGAAGGGGCATTTCCTTCACTAGCCACCAAGCTGAGAGAGTTAAGATGCAAACTGTAACATTTGAGAAGAAAGCAGAATCCTTTCAAAGCTCAGAGACTCTCTGACCCTTCCTCTCACACCTTGAGTTTGGCAGGAAAAATGTAGGCTTATTTTCAGTTTGTCTGTTAAGCTAGGGTCATGTCCATTAAGTCCAAAGAGCCACTTATCTGAGATCAAGTCACAGTGGAATCAGCACCAGTAGAAGGAAAACACAAATAGAGACTTTTCATTATTTGGAATTTAACAACAGTTATGTGATAGCAAAAGGAGAGGCCAGGGAAAAACAAATCTAGTGATTTTTACTTACCTTCTACAATTGCAATCAGACCAATTGCATGAAGTAAATGTTTAAATAAAGGACCATAATAGGCATTATATTGCTTAGATGTCACAATTCTGAAATAAAAGAGGGTTCTTCGATCAGATGTCTGAAATCCACCCTTCTTTGTAGACAGGAAGCGCAAATGGGCTTAAGTGGAACAGTACGTTCACTCTCTGCAGAGGAGAGGGGTTTATCAAAGGCAAGCATCTCTTAAACAGATGTCCAAAACACTGCTGTGGATGACTTTTTGGTATACTACTATTCTTTCTGTATGCTATATGCATATTATGTCATAATTGGTAGCTACTCCATAATTAACATAAGTAAGTCCATAATTATAAGGTTGCATTAATGCGGCACCGGAAACTTAAACCAAGGTGGGGAAAAGAAAAAAGCTACAGACCATTATAAAGCAAAAGGCTACCTTTTTGAAATCTTTTGCTTTCAAAAGACCAGTTGGTTTTGGTTTTATTTTTGATCTTCAAAGAAGACAATGGTTCTTCAATCACGACCCTTGGATGCTTACAAGAAGCTGCGCTGTTCTACTCCTCGTTAGAATCTTGCAGCTAGTGTTGCCTCATCTACACTCGTAAATAGAATGGACAAGAACCTATCTGGCACAGTAATGTCTGTATAGTTAATTTCTCTTACCTTCCAAAACAGAAAGGTTGCAGCCAAAATACCTGTTGTAGATAGTCCCTAACTCATGCTCATCCTCAGACTGAGTCTGGTAATTGTCTGGGAGATTCCTCATTGTCACAAGACAAGACCATGCCAAGAGCTGTGCTTCTAACTTAGCAACTGTGGGAAACAGCCCAAGACCATGCCTTGGCACTCTTTTGTTTATCACTAAGAAGCAGTTGATGAGCTTAAGTGAATAAATGCACAATAACAAAAGGAACATATACCATTTCCTTAATCTTTCTTGAGAAAAAAATATTAATAAATATTGTGGCCTACATTATCAGGACAGGCCTGTGAACTTCTCACTGAACTGGTGGGTACGGGCTGAAGGGGTCAAAGATCATATTATCTTATTTTGAACTGAACTATGTTGATATAATTTCAATTATTTGACAAAAGTTATTCTTAATCTGTTCTGATAATATAAAGAAAATAATCCTATCCAGTTATCCGGCCTTTTATAGAGTACAATATCTAATTTCTTCCCTTGTTATATTATTCTGATATTCAATTTTGTCTTTTCCCCTGTTAATATGCCTCCCTCTGATCTCTTATCAATGGATACTGTGAAACCTGGTTCTCCTTTAATTGATTTCTATCACAACTTTGTTACACGTATCTGACAAACTTTCCAAAATGCCAAGCATATTGTGTTATAAATTTCCAGCTGAGAAACACAAAATAGAGTGTCATTTTGTGACACTTAAGCTGGAAATATAAAATGTTAAGACATTTCTAAGCAACCATTTTGTCATTTACATGACAATAGCAGCAGAAATTCACTCCCTGTGAGATTTCACAAAATCTAGAAAATTCTGCATTTTCAGTCAGGCCGTTGCACATCATTCAACGTAGAAGCTGTGCACATGGTACCTCTGGGAAGCTGTTAGCTAACACAGTCCGAGCTGCTTTGTCTAAAAATTATTCTTATACGTGCCTGAAGAATTCTGGTCCATTGATCTGATGCATGTTGAACATCTAAAACAATGAAATTCTTATGCCTTCACACTGAACAAATCTTTTAAATACCTTTTGTCTGAAACTCTTCTTAGTTGGATCAGTTGCTGCCCTACAATTTCACCGTAGAACTCCCAGGTTTACACTGGTAGATGTGCAAAAGGGATTTATCTGGCTCTATGGACTAAATTTTCTTCTGTAGTCAATGAAATGTGGAACAGTAGATGTTGCTGAAAACTTTAACCTGGAATACCTCAAAATATAATTCATTATCTTATTGACAAAGTCTTATCTATACTTATAGATCATAATCATTGTTATGGAACCAAGTGCTAAATTGGAGGAACATCTTTAGTGCAGAGAACAGTCCAGCTACAAAGTGCAAACCAGCTGCAGACCCATTAAAACAAACTGATTTATGCTCTTCTAAGCGTAGTCCAACCCTGCTGCTTCCCCCATTCCCTATTCCCTACAGTAGCTGGGACTTGGATCGATTGACTCCTCCAAACCCAGGTGGACTTTATCGAATCTGTCAGGCACTTCTAATCATATTAGTGATTTCCCATCATATAACATCAGTAATTATATTATTAGACTTGTTTTTTTTCCCCCAATCTGATATAAAATTACCTCTGCATATTAATAACTTTTCTATCAGGAGACTTTAATGAAGCAGAATATCAATGCGATGTGATGGGGTGGAAAACTGTTAGTGCTATAAAAGATGTTCACATTCTAGAATAGACATGTCGTTCTGCACTATTAGAAAAGGTTTTCTTATAATGAGCAAAGGCCGCTCTCTCCTTTTTCTTGTTTCATTTCCCTCGATGTGGGACAACTGTAAAACTTTATTTACAATTCATATGGAGAGTGATTAAATAGCTTTCATTCTCTGTATGTTGAACAGCACTGCAAATCACAAAGGCATTCACTTGGTAAGAAGAAATTACAGTGATATTGTCTCATCCTCAGCATCATTTGTTACTTTAAAAAACATAAGAAAGTATGTCAAATTGTGGCAGAGACTGTAGTTTTATCTAAAATAAACTTATTAAAGATGACAGATTTTTTATTAACAAGTCAGAAACCAAATGATTAAACAGCTTTCCCTCTGTCTGAATACCAAACAGAAATCAATGTACATTATACAGCAGGGGCAGCTGAGATTGCAGAAGATGCAAGGACGACATAAAGACTGTGATTTACTGAAAATATTTCACCAGGGCAACAGCCGTAAGATGAAGTCTAGTTTGCCCACAGAATACATTCCCTTGCTTTTTTCAATATGAATTTAGAAAACTTACTTGCATAAACTATAAAAAGGTGGTATTCTTGTTACAAATCCGTAACTGTCAAGCTAAAAAGAATTGTTTCTACATCCTAAGCAGGTGCTCTAGAAAGCTTTTTGGAACTTCAGGTATTGCTGCTTAATGGCAGACAATGTTAACAATTTTTTTATTGCTAGTTGTGACAATTACAGCAATAGAAAACTTAACTGCAGAACACTGTGTTTCTATAACCTCCTTGCCACACTCAAGAGAAAATATCATAAAAAGTCTACATTCACCCAGTTTTCATAGTGATTCACAACACATCAGCTTCACATAGGTCTTCGTGGATAGAGCATAGAGATAATCTGGATCTACCCATCTAAGTGATTAAAGGATGATTTCCATTTAACATTACTATCAAAGGACCTATAACATAAAGTAGCACACATGCCAGCTAAAGTACTTCAATAAAGCATGCACGTTTTTTGGTTTCTGTCTTTGTCACAAAGATGCCAAACTGCACACAGGAATTAATTTTCCCAAAACAAAAATATAAAATTTTTACATAGTTTCACAAGTTATCCTTGGTCTACTTTTTCATTTGCTGGATTTAACCTAATAGAACTGAAATAAACAGAAGAATGCGGGGCACAGTGGCCGAAATTTAAGAAGTAAACAACAAAATGGTGGCGGTATGTCACAGAAATAAAACGATTCTGGGTGATAATCACCATGAAATAAATAATTTAAAAAAATCCAGTGAATTTTTAGACATCATATTCTTTCTATTACTTCAACTTTAGTGATATAATTGGAAATTATTTACCATTATTTTTTAGCATACTACCTGACCAACACAAAACAATGCCACTCAGAGAAAACTGTGCTTTTCTGAGTGGCTTGGGGAAAAGATTCACGTGTATCATACAGATAATATACCTTCCACTAGGCAGTACCCGTCTTTGTGAGCCTAACAAAAGTAAATCTAGACAAGGCCTGGATAAAATAATTGTACTGCAGGTGACAATCAAGGAGGAAATATTACGGCTGTAGACAGACATAAAGACAAGTTCCATCCTGATTTATAGTATGTAAAATTGTACCGGCTACAGTGGAGAATACTTATAATAAGTCAATGCAGTTTATAGGTGATGCAAAGCAGAACAAATGTTGGCTAGGTCTAAGCGACAGATTTTATTGAGGAAAAAATGCAAATCCAGAGAGTATGCAAACACTCAGGAAAATGCATTTAAGCTGCAATTATTTATAGTGTGCAAAATTACGAAGTTTACTAGGTATGTCCTTTGCTCTTTCTTAACTCTTCTAAAACAACATATTCACCATCTGCAGTCAGGTGAATACTTCCAGGCTATGTCTGCACTAGTTTAAAGACACTAGTTTAATGGTATGGATGATTTGGGGCAGTTCCCTAGCCTCAGTGTGGATGACACCTTACAGCTCAGCCTGTTGTAGGTCTGTATCAGTCTGTATCACGCACTATAACCAGTCGGAATGGGGGAAAGTAAATTTGGTTTTAAACAAAAAGTGTATTTCAGGCAGCAGGTAGACTTTACAGCTTTTCCTTGCATCTAGGATCTAGCTAACCATTTTTCTCAAAAGTTTAGTGGGGTTCTCATGGTGTATCAGAGTTTATGCTACCCTTTCAGACCTTATAGACATATTACAGCACAGATACGTAAGTGGCAGGTCTTATTCTGTCATGACAGCCCACAGTAACTCCCAGTGATGGTCATGGAAATTGCATTCATATCTTGCGGTGGGAGAAGAGAGGTTTGTAATGTCAAATGATAGCAGAATTCTTAGTAACTCAGGATATCCTCTCTAATTGTCAAAGGCTATCATAATTTAATACATTGAATAGCCAAATGATTTTAAAAGATTAGCCCTCCTGTAAATTATAGCTGTGTTTTCTCTAATGCTCCTTTTGTTTTGAAGTGCCTTATTCTATTGATGTTCAGGTAATAAAATCTTGTTCTGTAGTTATATCTACTCACAGAGACTACGTCCAAAACTTGGAGATAGTTAATCATAATAATCACTGATCATAGTCTGAAAAGTTTCTAATGAAAGTTTCAAACAAAAATGTGGAACCTTGTAGAAATGGGATTATCTGGTGATAACTGTTTGTTTTGCATTATATACCTTTTCTCTGTGAAAGGCCAGACATCTGACTCACTCCTAGAAGAATATGTATGAGGAAGACCTCATTATTTCATTTGATATTTGACTAGATAGGACTGTCATCGGCTAGAATTTCTCCCAAGGCAGATGGTGACTCATGGAGACATCATTCACATTATTAGATGAAGGAAAATCCTTAAACATTCAAAAAATTATTAGAACCTTCTATAACATTGCTTTTGGCAATGTTATAAATATACTTATACTGTTTTAATATTATTTTACGGTTAGGAATTGCGAAGGATTCATTCTCTTAAATCCTGTCAGAGAACCCTCTTTGCAGTTACAGCAAAAAAGTAACAGTTCAGACCAAATGCTTGCACTACCTAGAACATAATTTTAGTGGTTTTAGATATATACATAAGAATATAGTTAACAGACAACTACAGATAAGATAAAATATTTTTTGGGACACACAGGAAGTGGCTTTATATTACTAAATTATTAATCTCCACACATTTCAGGTAAAATAAAAATCCCCTAAAAACTTCTGCTGAGCAAGTCAAACAAAACAAAAATTCACAGTCTGAAAAAGACAAGATAGATAGGTAGAATGTGCATAGGAAAATGAGACAAAATAAAACACTTATCAGGAACACACCGCAAGCCAGATGTGTGCAATGAGCTTATACAATGAAGCCAGTGTTAGCTGTTACTCAGGATGCCTAGAATCCATATTAGGAAGATATTTGAAAAAAATTTAAATGGGAGCTGCATGATTTCAGAATTCGGAGAATGTAATAAATGTACCTGGCTTAAGGACTCTGTGTAGAGATGGGAGAAATTTGAGAGAGGAAGACTGCAGACACGGAAGGCACAACTGAGCCAAGTGACAACATTTTTAACAAGTTAAAAAGAATTTCTTTTAGAGTCTGCCACATTCCAGTGTTCTGTCTCAATGCATGAAAAACACTACTGAACTGGAGAACATTAGTGCAACAAGAATATATACAGCTAAGAGGACTGAATTGTAAAGGGGAACTGAGAGAAAGTAGCGTACAAAACATGGCTAAGTGGTGACTGAAAGATGTGAGAAAATGTGGTAAGAATTGATTAGAGCAGACCACCAATCTATAAAATCCTGAACGAGTAAAGAAAAAAAAGAGTAGTTTAAAATTGAATAAAAAAACAAAGTGCAAAATGAGGTCTATTGCATTAAAATATAAGCCAGTTAATCTAAAACTAAAAAAAGTACTTGAGAAAATACTGATGGGTTTCAGTACATAGTCTGACATGTCCAGTACTTTGTTCTTTGCAGGAAAAAGCCACTGTTGCATGTTGACTGATGTGTGTTACAGACTATTTTTTTGCCTATACGAACATCACAGAGCAGGGAACAAGACTCTAACTTTTTTCCAAATCATTTAGTTTGATGTCATTTAGTATGTCTGATATGACTGCAGCAGTGTTGGTGGCATGGAAACACAAGGTATGTCTATACCAAAATGGAAGTGCAGGCTTGAGTGCAGGCTTCAGCCCACACTGCTAGCTAACTAGCAATTCCAACTGATTTGCTTTCCACATGTTCTGCAATTTGAATGATGAGAAAACGAGCTTTCTCTGATCCAGAAGCCTTCAAGGACCAAACATAGAAGAGAAAACAGAGATGACATTGGGAAAATTATATGTGTATTTAGAGTCTAAAGCAAAGAATAATCAAGAAAAATGTCAACACATAATAGAAGGCGATTCAGATTTCCAGTTCTTTTGTGCTTTTCTCTTCCTATAAGTAGCCTAATGTTAAGATCCAAACATACAAGTAAAGTTTGACAGTTTCTGAGCTGAACCTAGAATTCCCCACGTAACAACGCAGTGTGACTTGTATGACTTATTTCCATTCCAAAAATGACATTAAAAGGCTTTGAACAATTATTCAGCGGTGTGCAATATCCATTATGGATTTCTTGCAAATACCTATAAAGCCTCTTTTCTGGCACCCAAAAAGTGGAAAAACGTTGAGTCAACTAGTGAAAGCAAGTTGATTAAAATAGTTACCTAAGCTGGAAGTTAAAACTTGCTGGAACTCCTTCTTCTATATGCTTCAGGGACATAATAAAAAATACCAAACCCCCTTTGTGCTTACAGCATTTGGCAAGCAACAGGGAAAAAAAAGACAGATGTTGTCCTTCCTACCACCCACTAGGATCATGTTATCCTCACTGTTAACATCCTCCATCCATTTGAAATGACAACTTGAAGGTGCCAACACAAGTGTGATCCTTCTGGTGCCATTTGTTCAGTATGTGATTAAAGTGGTTCTGAAACCACTAAGAAGAAGTAACTTTCAAGCTGTTGTCAGGAACCTTCCTACCAGTGTAAGGCTTAAAAGTGAAGATGCATTAGCATCTTTTTTAACATGCTTAATGCATGTTAAAATACTGCATTAGCAATGTGCCCAGGGAAAGATGGCACTCCATACTACCATCTAATCAAGACATCCAGCAGATAATTGGAAGGATGGTCTCATAAACAGCTACTGCTCTTCTGCTGCTGTTTCTTTGTACTCCATATCTCCTGAAACAATATGCTTAATATACTTAGCAGCCGCTTTGATGAGCAAGGATCAGCTGCAAAAGATACACTATTTTTCTCAATAACAAGCTTCAAATTAAATAAATAAAAGCTGTTGCTGCTGCATAAACATTCATGTAAGGTGCAAGGTTTTTTAAAGATAAAGACATCACAGAATCACAGAGAGGCCGAGGTTGGAAGGGACCTCAGGAGGTCATCTGGTCCCCTCCACCTGCACAAGCAGGGCCACCTACAGCCAGTTGCACAGGACCGTGGCCAGACAGCTTTTGAATATCTCCAAGGATGGAGACTCCACAGCCTCCCTGGGCAACCTGTGCCAGTGCTCGGTCACCCTCACAGTAAAAAAGTATTTTCTGATGTTCAGACGGAACCTCCTGTGTCTCACTTTGAACAGGACAATCCACCGGGACAAAGTGACTGCAACCAGCTCTCAAAAGACAGTAGATATACATCTAGTCTTTTGTGTTGGTTCCCCCCCCCATAGTAGTAAAATATTCAGGACAAGGTCATGCAGTGCAGAACTACATTTTCATATGAAAAGGGAGAAAAGGGCTCTCCTGACTCAGATTGGTAGAAAGCACTTCTCAGCATTGTCTACTGTTGTTCAAAGTAACTATTGCATTGTGGAGACTAATGTCTGCATTCAAACACCTTCCTTTCTGTGAGGAGAAGCTAGTGCTGCTGATGGTGGTAACTCCATGGACTGTGCTCCTGTAAGAGAAGAAGATTCACAGGGTCAAGCCGCTGAGTTCTCTGTACAGCTCTTACGTGATCCTCCTGTGAGGTTAGAGCAATGAAAGCCCAGAGCAACCCTATTAGCTGCTGGGAAGATGGAAGCTAACTGACTTAACTTCAGAGATACACCCTTTATTGTTCGGTAAACACTACTCTGGTGTCTCCATAATCACTAACGGTCTTGCTAACAGAAAAAGGCTTCCAGTCTACTTGTCGAAAGTTCAGAACATTTCAGTTTATAAAAAAAGATCGTAAGAAACTTCACAGCCAGTGGAGGTTGTGCCATCTTCGATTACGACTTGTTTCACCTCACTCTTCCTTCCTCCCTCTGCTTCCATTTTATGTGGTGGAAATTGTGTTTTGTTTCTTTCCAGATTTCAGATCGGCTGAAATGGAAGAGGGACAACAATGTATGCTTGTTGACTTGTTGACTAAAGAAACACCAGTGATGTGCAAGAGGCTTTCAGGTGAATCCTGATACCTGTTCTGCTTTCTAAAAGGGAAAAAATAAGGAAAATATTTTCCTGTGCTCATCTCCTGTCACATGTGGACACAGTTCTTATTTTAATATGCTTTAATCACCGTAAAACATACATTCTGGAAATGTAGTTATGGACAGGACCATACAGAAGGACCAAGTCACTGCAACTAATTGTCAAAAGAAAGTATGTCCTACTGTTGATCCATCTTCAGAGTTTGTCCTGTCTCTACTGGGGATTCACAAAAGGAAAAGAGAAATTTCAATAACAGTTAAATAATTAAGAACAAAGCTTCTAAGTTTGTAAGACTTAAGGCAAGAAAGAAAACAATGCTATCCAGCTCTTCACATAGCTTAGTATTTAATTTACTGCCCTTTTGGTTTGTTCAATCAACAAAAATTAATACTAATGAACTTGACATCAGGTACAATGATGTAATACTTAAATACCATGATAATCTTAATGGACCCAGGAACCTATAGGAATAAAAATAGTTGCTGTTCATGGCTATAGTCTTTGCTTTTTTCTTGGATCAAAATAAGATTCAAGGGTTACATACAATCACTTTTTCATTGTTGCATTGATCATTTAATACAAATGCTTATCCTGAAAATTGGGCCATTTTCCAGGCATTGTAAATTAATCTTCCAGCTCCACAATTAAAGACATCATGCTGATGAATGAGGCAGTAATGCTGATTTACATTCTGCAGTTATGTGACTCAAAGATATGATGTACAATATCTTTGCCTCCTCAGCAGAAGCAGCAAGCAGTCTCTCAAAACCATTGTCCGCCAGGTTTCTTTGTTATCACTCTCACTGAAAAACCTCTAATGCTTCAGATAGCAGGGAATTTGCTAATACTAGAAAGTTTCCTTCTTTATTACCTGTTATAAAAGCAAATGAAATGCTTATTGATGACATCAAACCGATGGTCTTGAAGACAGATTATTTATTTTACTCAGAGGATTGTCACACCAGAGGCAGAACCTGGACCAGTTTTCTTTCCCACTACAGCAAATCAGCCTTGGCCAGAAACATGTATTCTGAAAAGGATGGAACGTTTTCAACTTCAGGCCTATTCAGTTCTGGATGTCCCTATAGAAACTGCCAACAAACGTGTTAATTAGAGACCGTCTAACTCTGTAGATGCTGCTGCCATTGGAACAGAGGCCTTCGAATTTGTCTAAACTTGACAAGTGTCTATCATTTGAAACACAATGGTGGAAATGCTCCAAGAAGAGGCACGGGAGAACCTATAATGAATGTGTAAGGGCTTTCAGCTGTGACTTCTCCTCTTAGGGTAAGTCTCTTTACCATTTAGAGTGGAGATCTATTGCTGTTTAAAAATCATCTGGCAGCTTCCAGATTTGAATCAGAGTATGTGGGGGGTGGGGGGAAGCAGGATGAAGAGGAGACTCCTACATCCTCTGGGTCAGAGTGGGGATTTACCCAAGCCTAGCTGTGGGAGGATTTCAGAGAGAGAGAGGAAAATGAGGCAGATGTCAGAACAAGTTGTTGGCAGGGATTTTTTCCTGTTTCCCCTCATCTGGGGCCAAGACCTTCCAGATCCAAGCCTGTTTGAGTAGAAGGAGAAGGAAACTCTTGTGAAGCTGGGCTGATCCTGGAAGAACAGGCAGCAGAACTGGGAAGAAAAGTGCAAGCGGGTCAATTTTTCACAACCAGCTATGCTTTTAACAGCTGGTTCAAACAAAAGCACTGCAAATGCTTATACTGAGGAGAAAACTGCAAACCAAACCAGATGTCCGCTAATCTGAGCAACCTGATCTTGTTGAAGATGTCCCTGCTCATTGCAGGTGGGTTGGACTAATTGTCCTTTAAAGGTCCCTTCCAACCCAAACCATTCTATGGTCCTAATGTTTTAATTACTTTAAAAGTACGTGGTACATGGTTTAGCTATATAGAATTTATACTGTGACTACTCACATACTCTTTATGTCAGATATTCAGCATTTATTTTTTGATAGCTATGTTATGTGATTCATCATCTAAGT
The DNA here is from genome assembly GCF_000699105.1 of Pygoscelis adeliae. NCBI lineage: Eukaryota > Metazoa > Chordata > Aves > Sphenisciformes > Spheniscidae > Pygoscelis > Pygoscelis adeliae. Next base: position 6,119,064 of record NW_008824186.1, on the reverse strand, counting down.
CTATGGTCTTTATAAACTATTAG
>NW_008824186.1:6067552-6118946 GCF_000699105.1 Pygoscelis adeliae | reverse complement strand
GGATTAGTAATTATGTATGGTAGAACACGTGGAACTTCAAAGGGTTACAAATATTTTTAATGAATTCCTCAGAGTTATAAAAAGTCCATAAGTAAAATCAGAACTCCCAGTGAATGAACAGTATGCTTTCACTTGGGAAAAAAAAATCCCACAGTTGCAACTGATATATAACTCAGTGAAGTTAGAAACATATTATGTTAACACTGGGCCTTAGTATTTCCTGCCACGTGCAGTACACCCTCCCTTGTGCTTTTAATCTCCTTCACCAAAAAATTGAAGGAAATAGGGAATATTTAAGGATTGTAGGCATTATAATACCGACATCATATTCAGATGATTAAATCTCTTCTTCACTGAGATTTAAGATACCGATGAATAGCTCATCAGTTGTCTGTAGTTAATATACAAAAGGCGCACATAATTTTAGAAAGGATAAATGAAACTGTCATAGAGGGTTTTGGTGCTAAAGAACAAGTATTAACATAATTGCTTTAAAAATATTTAAAAGAGCTGAAGGTCACTTGCTGACCCTTCATGTCTAAGAATATACTGCTGTTGGCCTCTGTCTCTTGACAATAAACTGATCAAGACTGTTGCAATATCCAGATATAATGCTGTCTGCCAATGCTGCTGAAGTTACGGATTTATCACAGGGTTTTCCTTATCATTCCTTGGTTTTGGAGATTTATGACTCCATTAATCATCCTTTAATATTAATGCAGTAAATTTGCCATCATGTACAATGGGATTTAATTACTAGATTTTTTTTCCATTTGTGGAAGGGACAAGTCAGATTATTTTCAATTTTCAGAAAACTACTGCTTTTAGATTAGAGGTCAACATACAAACCTTTGCAGATGTCTAATACTCAGCATTGCCCATCATTCTGTTTTCTTATATACAAGGAATACAAAAGAAAATCACAATTAAGCAGTTATTTTAGTTCTGCACAGTCTTGCGTACCTGCTAGGAAGCACTGACAAGCCAACGGATATCTCACGTACCCAAATTTCTGTTTCATACTAGATAAATTCAGAGCCTGTGCAAAGCTGCCTATGTCCCTCATGCCTCATACAGCCCTGGGTTCAGAGGTTTTGAAAAGCAGCCACTGTTCCCACTAAGATCATCAAGAGATCTTGGCATTTGGTACTTTAGAAAATCAGGATCTTTAATGTGGGGCTTTGTGAGGCCCAAGTGCTACAGGAATTCTTGAACAGCACCTTAGAACTGCTTATAGTTAATTCTTCCACGGGTGAATTTTGCTCTCAGTATGTAGTGATTAGATTCTTAATGCTAGTATGCATATAAAAATATATTGCAGATCAATGCACGGGGATGAATTTCACTCCCTACGCATGATGAATCTTAATTGCATTCTCCTCCGAGTCTTAGATCTCCCCATAGGAAAGCTGCGATCACTCATTTAGATTGGAGAAAAGAGCCACTTTTCTGAATGGGTTTCATAGCAACAAAATCTTTTTAGATCCAGTCAATAATGCTGCCACGTACTGGCCTAATGAAACACAATTTTGTATAAACAAGAAGACACATTTTAGACAATGTTACATTCAGTTGTAAGGGAACACAGGTTGCGATACATGGCACTTGTTCTTTGCTTTGCATCTTCAAAGTACTTCAGAAGGAAACTAATTAATCCTCTAAGTAATTAATACTAATTATTTAGTAGAAGGTAATTATGGTAGTCTATTGCTTTAAACTAATTAGTTGTAAATGTTTTCATGATATACTATAATGTTTTATATGCAACTGTTATGGTCTGCTGGGTTATAATGTGTATCTTATGATGTTTATTCCAAAATGGTTCGCTGTGCATTTATACAACAGGTCACAACTTTTAACAGATTATCAGATGAAAGCATACGCAAGCTGAAGGACCAGGTTCACACCGGACTCATGCTGGAATTGCCATCACGCTAACTGGAACCCCGAGTAAAGTATTTAGTCCTCCTTACACCACGCATGGAAACAGCAAGGACTTCAAAATTAGGGGCTTGAGCGAAGTGTGATAATGCACACTCAGGGCACAACACACCTCAGCAGCTGTGCAAGGATGACCGAAAAATGACAACTGCAGCCCTGTATGTGCTGCTTATGAATGCTGTGCAGGGCATAAATCAGCTGTAGGACTTAAGGGCATATATTCATGTGAGTTTGCTTTCTTTTTCTTAAATCCAGGAAGGGCAATTGACTCAGTTTAGTCCATAAGTAAAAAGAAAGAGACTCACAAGCCAGTAATAGGTATGAACAGTCATCTGAGACTGAGAAGCAATCAGAACATCCTATGCTGCAGGAGGGAGGGCACTCTCTCAGGTGACTGGAGAGAAGGGCTACAACCCACTTCGGCAAAGGGGAATCAAACTGGGTCTCCCACATGCAGCAGGAACGCTCTTACCCCTACGCCTTCCGGGCATGCTTTTGGCAGAGCTTTTCCAACAGATTTCATCAAGTATTTTCTATGGCTGAGGTGGGCACTGAAATGCCTGGCTTGTGAAACCCAGCCAGGCTTAGGGATGAAGAAGGCACTGAGCTGCTCAGCACTGCCAGGACTGAAGAATGTCTAAGCACATGCTGGAGACACTGGCATCTTTTTGCCTTTGACTATTGCTCTGACAGTAAACAGTTTAGCATCATTTGTAATACTTCAACAGCACAACAAAGCAAAGTTTTAGCTTTAAAATGTGTTTCAAGAAAAGGACTGTGTCAGAAATTACTTCATAGGGCTCTGTATTTCGTTCTCCCCCCAGTGACTACATTTTTCTAAATGTCATCTCTAGCATACAGAATCCCCAAGATCTGAAAGTCAGCCTGTGCTCACTGTACTTCTTGTGCCATTACGAATAATAATTTTGCAGTCCAAATCTGGAATTGCAATTTTTGACAGAACAGAATTCAGCTCAGCTCTCTACAAAAATCACTGTTTTAGTAAGAACTATAATAGAGAGTTGGATTCCCACTGCAAATTAAACATTAAATGTCAAAGACCACCAGGCTATTTTTTTTTTTTTTAAACTTACACACATTTTGAGCATTCCTCTTTGAACACAGATTTTCACCATTTAATATACTCCAACATAAAAGAATTGTCATGAAAATAAATGAATGTGAGGCTGAAGCCAGAACTGTTGCTTACTCTCTATATACTTATAAGAGTACAAAGGGCATTGACTCACTGAGTTCACAGTTAGGTATTGCAATTCTTCTCTTTCACACATTACAGCCTTTTAAGTCTAGAAAAGCCCATCTTAACTATGTACTCTAACCTCCTGTTTAGCACTAGCTGATTTTCATGCACTAATTCCAGCTTCACAGTCCAACAGTTGAGTTTGAACAAGACATTTTCTTTCAGAAATATAACCAGTCTTGATTTTACTACTTTCTAGTGATGAAAAAATACATCAGAACTCTTCGTAAACTGGTCCCATTTTTAATTATCCTCACAATTTAAAATATACACAGAGTAACATTCTCAAAAGTCTCTCTCTTGACTTTTAGCCTTTTGTTTCTCCTGGACTTGTCTGCCTGACTGAAAAGCCTTTTCTTACCAAATTTTGTGCTTTAATTATGTTACTGTCCTTTAAGTCTTTATAAATAGAGTCCTGTAGCAATCCATCCATTATTTTGCCAGAGATCACATTGTGAGATGGCTGTCCTTTAACTTAAAGAAACAAAACTGTCATGGTACTAGCTTGATTCTAATCCTTGAAATGTCTGTGTTTTTCCAATATGTATAGAAAAATCAATATTAACAATCCAGAAAGCTCTGTTGCTAGCTGTTTTAAAACTCATTTGATGAAGGTTAAGTTTTAAGATGTTCAATTAATGTAGTCAGTCTTGTAAGGGAAAGCATGTCATCACCATTTTAAAATATAAATATATTGATATAAATATGTATCAATATATTTATAATATTACATATATGTACATATTAAAAAAATCTGTAACAGTATTTTAGAATTTGTACCATGGAGATCAATGGGACTTTTATAGCCACAGCTCTGTATAGCTGAGTATACATGCTTAAGTGACACATAGATATTACCTAGAAACAACGCTTTTGGGGGATTGTTATTTTGTTTTTCCAAAATGTCCTATTCAATATTTCTTAACATTTATCAGCATGTCTGTAATACTGTACGTTACTTGGAGCTATATTAGTGGACTCTGTCAATTGAACATTTTCAGAGAAAAGTTTTAGATCACTCTAGTAGCTTTTAAGAGGCCCTGTAAACTACGGTTCTAGTCATGTAATAAAACTAAATTGGAGGTAGAAAGTACCATCAGATGTCTCCTGGTAATTATTCACTTAAGCTCACAAATGTTGGCATGCTTAGCTTTCCTGAGTACCCTTTGGCAATCTGGAAAAGTTATCTTTGCCTAGCTACTTTAAAACACAGTTCACTTAACTTAAGTGAAATGTAAAGTCAAATTCAAATGTGATTTCAGTGGGCTTCTGTAAGCTTTCAGTCAGGCAAAAATTTGGACCTTACTTATCCTCTAGATGTGTTCTGTGAAGGTGAATAAAGCCTACTGTTACGTTGACCGTGTTGGCCTGAATACTTAGTTCTCCAATGAGCTGCTGCACCCTGAGGAGAAATTAGCATTCAAAGCATATCTGAAATTCCAGAACCATGCTTCTAAGTATCCTTCTGGACTTCTTCAGATTATCTCCTCATTAGGAGCGTAGAGAATAGGCTGTGCATTTTAAATTTCTCTACTGAAGAAACACATTATAGATAAACTTGTTTTTCCTCCATCTTGATCTTGACTGACATTTGAACAAAGCGGTCATCAATGAGATAACCAAACCACGTGAAAGCAGGTGAAAGAGCCTGTAAAATAAGCAAAGACTTTGCTTTTAAATGAACAAAAATTATTTGCCCACATATAAGAAAACTTTGAGTAAGTGTGAATTATGCAGTTCATATTTTCATATTTAGGGAGAGATTTTTTTCTTCAAGGTACCCTTATGGAAAAAAAATCTACTGAATCTAATACTGATGAATCCAGTTGGATGATACAAATTTTTAATAGTGTTCTATAGTTATTCCTCAAAAAAACCCAAACCTTATTATATTTTATACAGAACAATGAGTTTTCACACAAGCTTTATTCTTGTTATTTTAGGGTTTCTCTTTGATTAGTTCACTTCTGTTGGATGCTCAGATAGCAGTGGGAAGCCGAGAGAACATTTTCTCTCTTATCTAGCAAGAAAATTGAGACTGCCTTTCCAAAACAATCCTCTTTACAATAAAACATATTTTCTTTGTCACAACAGGATTAAAGCTATTGTGTTAATTCTGCATAATATATGGGTTCTCATAATATATACGAGTTCTTCAGCAGGCAATTTCTTCTTCAGGCACAGTGAAATTTTGTCCTTGAATTTTACGTCCCACACAGGCACAATTCCTATCAAATAAACATTTTAATTTTTTTCCTCAACAGTTCTAAAAGTAGTTTCTTCCTCTTCTTCCATGCACACATTCTATAATCTAGCTTCATCCTCTTGTGTGTCAAATGCTGAAGCCTCTTGCCTTTGGTACTTATTTTCCTTATTTTGTTCAAATTGCAGCTCTTCCATTCCCATCGAGTCATCCTTTCACCTTGACTTGTCTGAGTGTCTTCAAAGTTTTCTGACACTTCGCATATCAGTATCAAGCTCCTCATATTTATCCGAAAAGTTATATGTAGACCTAGTGACTTAAACAGCTCAGCTTTCATGTCTTACTGCGATCCTCCGTTTTCTTTATTTCCATAGTCCTTTTTCCCCCCTCTGCCATTCTTGTTACTACCTTCCTTACACTTGAACTCTCAACCTTTTTCCTAGAAAAAGAAACTTTGTTCTTCCAAGATCCTTATCAAATACACTTTTTTTAAACTTCCTAGTGCAGAAATTCCCTCGATAGCTAGTGAAAAGTACTATCTACTCCTGTGCCTCACCATAAAAGACATAAAACAAACTTCATGACCTCTTTTCACTGGAAAGATCATCTTCTTTTAAGACTAGTTTTCTCTTTCTTCATGATCTGTTCCCACCATGTTCTATTGTCATTCTCTATGTAATAAGTTTATAAACATGAGCCTAATATTCTTAAATATATGAGGTGCAAAACACTTTGATTTTACTACCTCAAAATTACTCCTGAGAAGTATGGGTTTTTTTCTGAACAAAAGACTAGCTGTATGTCAGGATTATTTGGCTCTTCCAAATTTTAAGTTCCTATTATAATTCACTGAGATATTAGAGCTCTTCAAAATAAGCAAAAAGAATTTCATAATAGAAAGTACAGAGAAACTAAATATAAGGTTTTCTCCCATTTTCTATAATAAAGTTTCCTGAGCTTCACTATTACCTTACAAAGCAGAAGAATACCCAAAACACAAGCTGAATTTTGCAAAAAATCATACAGTTTTAATAATACCAATAGTAATGCCTTGTTTACGTTCCACAAATGAAGCTTTCATTCTTTTCATTCCAAGGGAAAGTTACAATTTTGTATAAACCTGAAAAGAATTTATTTCGACAGTGCAACAAAAAGAATGCTGACAACAAATTTGAACTGCTCGATACAGCTGCTGTTTTATAGTAAATATTATGTCACAATCACTTTACGTCCAACCCACAGAAACCTCAGGTGAGCCTTGAGTTGGTATAGAAAAACGCTAAAAAAGAAAAAAAAAAGCCCCCAAAATCTTGAATTGTTTTCATTATGAAAGCTTCCACTTCACATTCTTGGGGTATGACCTTGCAAGGTCAAGGTACCTTGCAGGTGTGGGCTGTAAATGCATGGATTATATATGGCTTTACCTGTAGCAATGGATTTCTATGATAACTCTAATAACTGCAGTAGAGATAGCCCGTATTTCCAATATTCTGTAGTGTTACTAGTGGAATTTCTTCATTAAAAATATTACTTTTTTAAAAAGCTTATTGCTTCAGCAATTCAGCTGAGCTGACCACAACATCATGGACCTCTACACTGAATATCACAATTTGTAAGAAATTAGTTGGAGAAGTAAACACCTTTCAAGTATGTTACTAAAATGGACAAACTGAAATTAGATCATTTTCCTTACATGCAGATAGCTTTCTTCCCTAGTCTAGACTGCCTTAATCAATCTGCTCCTTCCAGTCTTTCAGAATGACACTTATTAAAACTCAGTCTCACTCCAAAAGGTGAGGCCAGCAAAACACAATATATTTTTGTAAACGTGGCTCTATAGCTGGCTGCTTTTCACCTTCTTTTTCCCCATGTGCAGAAATACGTTGCAAATCACTGTCTCTCTTTGCCACCTAGTGGGTAGCCTGATTTTACAATTGTCTTTGAGCTACTTCCCTGTAAAAATATGATCATGGCATCCTACATAAACATAAAACTTGGAAAGTATCTCTGGTGGGCCTTCTGGAAGCATGGTCAATGTAAGAAGTATGACTAAGGTCTAAATTACAGGGAAAGTTACACAAAGAAGGCTTTGAGGTATTGCATTGCTGCTGCAAGGGTAAATGTAGCTTTTGAAATAAATCAGAGCATTTTCAAACCCTTACATAGCATGTAGTATCAAAGTGTGACTAATTTCTGAAACAACCAGAAAGTCCTGGCATACTTACTTGTATTGTTAGTATATGTTTGCTTGCAGGTTCCCCTGTTCTGAAGTTATGTTGGAATATCGTCGTCTGTCCTTCCTCAAATTATATTTGCATGCAAAAATTGATAGGGATAAAGATGAGAAAAATTGTTAGAATTTGCTTAAAATTTCTTGGCCTTATTATGGAAATTATGATGCTTGCTGATCTATGCATTTAAAGACAACAAAAATCTAATTCTGGTCTTTCCGTGTATCTGTTAATTAAAGTCTTTCGCTTTCCAACTGGGCCAACACTAGAGATCAAATCCTAGCAATTATCACCAGTGCTGTGAGGGTGCAAACAGTAAGAACTCAAGTCCTGAGCAGTTTTATCTCCTGCCTGGGCTTTGTTGAGGCACAAGTTAGTCAAGCCAACAGCCATTTTTATTTTTCACATGCCTGGAATTAAACTGCTTACAAATGGCCCAACGTCATACCAACTGAATCCATGCTATCAGTGTTGCAGACTATTTTTTTTCTTATTTTTTAAATAATTACATACGTATTTGATCTTTAAGATGTTATCAAATCATTGCAGAGCTAAAAATACAGGTTGTTAACAGCTGAGCATTCTCTGCTTCTGGATGGGCTAAATGTACAACATGAGATAAGGTAAAGAGACAGATTTGTGAAGCTTGATTGTGGAGGTTGACCTGGCAGCTTGACTCTGGAGGTTGGCCTCAATTGCTTCAAGACATATCTGTGCAGTCTTGGGCAATACAGAAGTGTGAATGCAGCGGAACACCAGAACGTTGTTTCTTGTGAGCTACATGTTCAAAACTATGAAGATCAAAAGAGTCCTAAGATCTTTTTGGGGTCAGAATATGTAACTACTGGAAGAGATTGACTTCAGGGATAAAAAAAAAGTATTAATCAGGAATTTGTACTATTATTTGCAACTAGTACTTGAACCTGTAGTATATCAATAAACAGCAACTTTAAAGATTTACAGAAACTCTCCAGTATACATAATAAATAAAACTCTGGTTTGTGCAAAACTTCACAGACACAAGCCAAATAAAAGCAAGCACCTACTGCCAAGTGGTGAATATTCAAGAGAGCCTGGATGTCAGAACCTTAGCTATTTGTTACCAGTCTTCTTAAATCAAGTCAATAGAGTTTGGCATATTCTTTAAGATGTACTCAAATGTGCTGTGTTATTGCTTGTACTATAACAGGTAAAAAGGATAACACGGCGCTCTGATCTGCCAGCTAACATGAAGCATCATGACATTTTTCAGGCTGTTACACAGAAATAAAATTACCCATGTCCTCATGTCCCCCTCCTACAGAACATATTTATTTAAACAGAAATTGCTTCTCCAAATTTCCATCTTGACTTAACATCCTTCTGATGCTACATTTTCTCTAGAAGAGGGAATCAAGCAGTCATTCTTAATTCTTAAAATTTGATAGAGATGGAAATGGTTGGTGATTCATTACTTTGTCAGCTCTGTATTGGCTCTTGGGTTTGGTACTTTTCTGATATTCCAGTGAAGTTAAGGACAAGGGAAATCAAAGAAAGTCCTTAATCATGTTCCAGAATATCACAGTTATTCTCAACTTGGCATTCATTGAAATATTACCGGCATGAATTCATTGCCTGAAGATGCAACTTGCAAGTGGAAATGGGTCAAGGAAGACCCACACTTGATTTGCCAAAGGACCGCTTTGATGAAAAGACAGAAAATGCATTTGATTCATCTTTCATTTCCCCAATGTCAATTCAAGTCCATTACACAAGGGTAAGTGATTAGAAAAAAAAAAAAAAAGGTCTAACAGCTTTCAGTGTTTCTGCTGAGCTCAAGAAATATCTGTATTCTGCTGAACGGTACTAACTTTTGGAGACTTTCCATCCCCTGAAGACTGTTTCGAAAGCACTTTGACATTTGTAATAATTTCTCCTTCCCTAGCTTGTTTCCATCCCTCAGGCAGATATCCATATTTAGATTACACATACCATACAATATAATAATCAATGTGATTTTTAAAAATGCTAAACAAGTGTTTTTGATCTCTGCAATATTGGTCTATACCTTTACTATGAGTTGTGGCAGCTTCCAGTTACATAGAGCGTATTCTAACCAAGGACATAAAGGAAGTATGCAGTTATTGTGATTTATGGTGCAATCATCCAAATTATACCAACTCAGCTATAATAGTTAAACATGTCGCATATTGTGAGAAGCATTGGACTGGCATAACGTGAATAGGTAAGACAAAACAGGCTAAGCCTACATCTACACGATCGGGGCTCCTGTTATTGCCCGCAATGTAAATGTAAGCTGGTGGTATTATGAAACTCCAGGAAGTCATCTTCTTTTCCTTCTTTTTTTTTTTTTTTTTTTTTTACATTTCCCCAGTCAAGTAAACTGAGTTTTTACGTACATACCTCACTAAATAATTTCTCCATACCAACCACAATTTCTATGTTACTTTTTTAATGTTTTTATGGCAATTTCCACACCATACATGGTAACTTAATATGCAGGCCTCAGTGAAGAGGTTCCAGATTCTTAGGATGAAATGGCAGCTGCAGGGAGTTAGGCTAAGACCTAACAAAATAACAATAAATTGGTGAAGGAAGTCCTGAAGTGATCATGTGCTCCATAGTTCCTTATCAGTGCTGTCCAGCAGGCCAACCCTCAAACACAGCATATTACAACTTTCCATAAGAAATGAAAATGTTAGTCTCACAGCTGCATTTCTAATCTCTCAGTTTAGTTTCGATACTAGGTTTCCTGGAGTTTACTAACAGCTGAATAATGCAATTAAGAGGAAACAACACAACCTCACGAGTTTATCATCTTTTTCCTCACCAAGAGAGATCACAGTTTAAAGGACAGCTTTCAGTTTAGTTTACCAAACTGTTCAAAGGACTGGAGTGATAGTCATTGCAATCCATTGAAGCTAAAGCAATAAATGAATGCTTCTTCCAAAATACAAGCTTTATACGCTTAAGTGTCCTACAGCTATCTGGAATATAACATGGAACTGACAAACTGTTAAACTGATCTTGAAATGCATTAATGTAAGAATATCAAGAAATAGTAAGAACATAAAGAAAATAGAGATTGAATGAATAAATGTAGATAACAATAAGATGAACATTTCATCAGATTAAGATGTGCAATTCAACAGCACATCCTTGACCTAGCCGTAAAATTCAAATGTATTTTCAAGTATTTATGAATTGCATTCAACAGATAATTGATGCTAGGTTTGTACACAGAACAATAAAAAGTTATTAAGAAATCAGCATCAGTGCAGAACACACAACCATAACACTGAAGACTTTTAGGATTAATGCTAACATTGCCAGAAGAGAACAGTTCTTACTGATGTCAATAACTGAGAAGATGTCTAAGCATGGACAGCTAAACTAGAACCTTAAAAAGCTTTAATGCTATAACATCTTGTGGCAAATATTTTTTTAAAAAGCATTACTCTTATGGTAATCTCTGTATTTTGGAATTAAACTGCTCCTTTTCCCCTGCATTTCAGTATCTCAGCTGATTCAGCACCCTGAAATTACTACTCATTCAGATACTCAGAAGATCTGGTAGGTACTATACAAAAATAATTCTCTAAGAAAGTAACATGAGCTATACGTCTTACAAAAATTTCCCCAATATACAGCTAGCACTATATATAAAGAGAGTTTCTATAGAAAATCATAAATTATCATTTTCTTATGTTGGAGAATCTGAGGATCCCAAGTGCATAACAACGCAAGTACACTTAGGACAGGTCAGACAGCTTTATTAACTATGATCACAGTGAGAGAACATTCGCACAGCATCTCCCCCTCTGCTCCCCTGTTCTCTCTCCCAAGTGACTGCGGAGACCCAACCTATATACTGTTTCAGAGAAGAAAGAAAGAGGGGAGAAAAAAATAATCATGTCAATGTTAACAAAGCCAGGTATCCATCCCTGGGCGGGATGCACTCCTTAAGTAGCTTGCTAACTGCCAAGGAATCACAGTAAATAACATGACAAAATGGAGAGATGGCTCTTGATGGAGTCTACAGGAGTGGCACAGCCAGTATCATCTTAGCTCAGAAGTGGGGAGTTGGAAACAATCACAGAATGTTAGCTTTTAGTCAGACAGGAATGCTCTTCTAGTAAATATAACTTCTTTGCCAGACCTCTCAATCTTAAATATTAATAATTTTACCACCATACTTATAGAGCCTCCACTTACATTTTCCTTTCTACCCACACAACAAGTGGATAACCAAGATGTGACATCTCAGACTTTCAAGCTTTACGTCCATAGCAAGCACTAACCATGGAGGCTGTAAACATGCATGCAAAATTATTGTAAGCATTAGCATACTGAAAGGACAAGCAGAATGGAACCACAAAGAGGTTATATTTCAAACTAGTATGTTATAATTGAGAAAGAATTATACTCACAAAGTATTACTGACAAATAACCACAGATTACTAAATGAGAAGTTAATAAGTACATTACTGTTGATGAAGAACATGGATAAATTATTGGCCAAGGGAAAAAAAAAAGGGTTACAGCAAACTGACTGCTACATTTGTTCATAACATTATCAGCTGAAACTGTTAGCCTTCAGAGGGAAGGAGCAGGCATGGAGGGCAACTGCATTTGATAACGAGTCTAATAGAGAGAGGAATAGTCAATACAAAGGAGGAGGGCAATAAAATTTGGAATGGCTTAAATTGACTTGAAGCATGGGCACACTAAGCATTTCAGCATTGAGAAGTGGAAGGTAATGAGCCTGTGGGGAAAAAAAAAATGGATGGGAAATTTATTCTTAAAGGCCATATGTTGCAAAAGTTTGAGCAGGAGTAGAACGTAGCATGGTGGTGGATAAAACTAAATACTCTTGGCACTGTGCTTAAGACTGCTAAAAAGAAAATCAAAAGAATGCAAGATCAAATTTCAGAAGATACTGGAACAAGTTCAGCTCTGGTGTGAGAAGGTGATACTCCCACAAGGAATAGCTCTCTGGTACAACATGACACACTTTGGCTAAATACAGGCCAAGAAGACTTAGGCAAAATTTCAGGACAAATAAGAGTCTGTAATGTTACAAAAATTACTGGCATGTGTCTATATGAAGACTGCTATCTTCTCCATTTTACTCATGATTCATCAACATTTCATGAGAAATTCTTGGCCTGGACTGTGCAATTCATTAATTCATAGATCACATAACTTATGCATAGGCTTCCATTCTCTGAGCAGAACATAATTTTTAGAATCCGTTCTTTCACAGGAATGCTTTGAGCAAGGTTTTAATGTGCTCTGTGTAATTCCAAAATTCTTTCCATGATTATTGATACCACTGAGCTTACTCACTCCAATATTTAATGAAAGCAATTAAAAAAAAAAAAGGGGGGGGGGACAGTCTTTTCTGTTTTTCACATACAGACCTTTTCTCTTCCCTATCATAAATTCTGCAAGGTCTGAAGATGGAATAGGTGGTTTAGGGAAGCACAAGCTTTATCCTTTCTTTCATTTTCTCCTCCAACACTTCGAGAAAGCTCCATTCCCATATAGTATTTTTTTTAAAATGTTGGGAGCCATGTTCTACATCTAGCTCAGATTTGATCTGGCCTAATTCTGTTCACGTCATTTCGCCATGGCTGCAGCTACATGGCTGTAAGTGTCAAAAGTTTACAAGTACTTGAAGGACAAAACGGGCTTCCGTTGCTTCTTTTATCACTATTTGGTAGCAATTTGGGCCATGATCTTTAAAACATTCAACTTCAGTTACTATTTTGGCTACTGAGAGGTGCAGGGAAGAGAAGGAAGAAGGGATTTCTTACAATCAGTAAGGCAGCAGAACTGCCATGGAGTTCCATGGGACAAGACAAAGGCGGTACTTTATTTCGGAGGCACTATCCCTATTAAGTATCAGAGAGCCATCATAAATAAAGGGAACATTAGAGCTTCCCCAAAGGATCACAGCATTCTATCAACTTCAATATTTTATATCTTATCTTTGTGTTCATATTTCTTTTCACTGATATGAGCACATTGCCAAAAGTAATTAGATTTTTATCTACCACTAGCTCCATATAATGCTTCTATTTAATTTAATGGAGTCTGTGGTCCTTAAAGATACACAGAACTCTCTTGGCCTTGTTCTGCATTTTACTCAGATTGATATGTTGTTAATATCTGAACACAAAGACATTAAACTGAGAATACAATTAAGAAAAAAGAAAAAAAAAAAATCAGAGTTCTCATTGCTGATTGTTTCCAAGCCTTGTGGTCACTTTGTTTAATTTCCATTCTGTTTTAGGTAAAAAGATCTTGTACTGGACTATTTGTGAATACAAAATAACATCAAAGAAACAGTTGCAATTTTCTTTTGATATAACATTTCCTACACTTTAAGTAATAAAAATACTACACATTGGCACAATGCATCATACTTTGGAGCACTTAGAGTGTCTCACAGCAATAAAAGGTATTATATATTTTCTCACGAGGAATGGCATGCACAAAGTTGATAATGCAATAGCATTTACTGAACCCAGAAATAAATCCCAATATACAAGCTCTCAAGACAAAGTGGTATCTTTTTCACATGTCCCTATAGTGAATAATATAAAATGTGATAGTATAATTTAAATAATAATTGATATAGACAAAAGGCAAACCCTTTTTTGAGACATCTTTTCTATTATTCAAATGGAGATTATAGAAGTCCAAAATTGAAAAATATGAGACTGATAAAATCAGGATAAATGCCTATGCTCTTTGCGCTTCTCCATATTAAGAATTATATCATAAGGCAAACTCAATACATTTTTTAAAAGTTTTACACAACAAACACAGTATGACAAATTCTATTAGGAATTGTGGACACTGGAAGTGTTCTACTGAAATATTGTGGATTGTAGACTTAGCTATTTTGATGTTTTCAGAGATTACTGAAACACAAATACATTCAAATCCAAAACTTTCAGTTTAAGACAACCTGAATGAAGCTCCAAGTACAGTAGTTATAACTCTGACTAGAACTGCCTAGCTGAAAAATATTTAAAACCTGCTATTGTATAGACAATGTTTAGTTATTGATCAAAAATAATCAAACATTGCCATGAGAAATGATGTTTATAGGGAGCTCATCTCTTTGGGTAAATTAGCACTATAGACTTTCAGCTGACAAAACTTTTTCCTATCTGATCTATATTTTCATCACACATTTAATCCAAACTGCTTTTTGTACATGAGTCGTATTCTGTTCACCTCAACAAACCACACAGGAGATGTAAAGAGTTACCCATTCAGGATATTTCATCTTAACCCTAGCGTGCTCGTTTTATACCTCTAGACAACTTTTTCTAATGTTAACGCAAGGGTATTCTCTAATTCACCCACCTATTTTACCAGATTATTTTATTAATGAAAAATGAGTTTTTTTCCCTGCTACTTCTCATTCTTACCCTAATTGAAATGTACTGGAAGTGAGCAAGTCAGATTTCTCAGTAACCTTCTGTTTCATTATTAAGATTAGCTATATTTTAACTCATTATCAGACATGGTTCCTTAAGTTCTCTTTTATATTCACATGCAACTTCCTTATTTTTTCCCCCATTTTCATTTCTTATGTTGCTTCCACTTAATATGCCCTTTTTTTCCCTAAGCTTATGGTAATTCAGAGCCACAATTCAGTTTTATATATCTGCCATGACTGTGGTAATTGCAACAATATAGGAGAACCGAGACTTGCGATTTCTTTGTATATTCTTGAATGGGATTACTTGCAAATACTAGTCATGTGTTCTCTGTTGTTTTTTTTTTAATATATATATAGCACCGCATTTGTTTTCACTGATTGGTTGGTACAGTGCATTGACATACCATAAACATCTATTCAAAATAACTGGGGTAAACATAATCTTTTGCTGATTAAGAAG
This sequence comes from Pygoscelis adeliae, assembly GCF_000699105.1. Taxonomy (NCBI): domain Eukaryota; kingdom Metazoa; phylum Chordata; class Aves; order Sphenisciformes; family Spheniscidae; genus Pygoscelis; species Pygoscelis adeliae. The sequence continues at coordinate 6,103,388 of NW_008824186.1, read as the reverse complement.
GCTGCAGGTTTCCTTTGAGGTGAAGGATGCATCAAACTAGATTCATTGTTCATTTAAATCATGGTGATTCGGTAAATGCGTAATACAATAATTTGTTATTAACAATAAATAATACGGAATATTATTCTGTATGTAGAGAACAGAACTCTAACCATCGGGTAGCATCTCATTTTTTACATGAAGATAGCAAAAATTAATTGCTAATGCCAAATTTTGAGAAAAATATATCTGTTCTTCGACAGCTTTATCAACAGAGAAAAATCACTACTGTAAATGAAGGAGCAATCAAAGCAAGTTCTGTTTCCTGAAATAAAGCAACATAGGTAGGTCATAGTGAAAGAAGCGACAAAGTTGGTGTCCCAGCCCTTACTCCAGGCATTGTTTGTGAATTACTATTATAGAATACACTCTAGGTAATAGGCACAATTCAAGATAATTAGAAACCATTCAGTTTCTTCCCTCAAATTAATTTTAATCAAGCTAAAGCATGATGCAGTGGAAAAATTGACTAAATATATGTAATCATTACATTTTAAAATACTTTATTAAGCAGGAGGCATTCAATTTATTAATTAGTGTATTGTCACAGGCAATTGGAAAGCACAGGTCTTAATCCAAATAGGGTAATTTACAAATGGAGAAATACTGGATTATCATTTGCACAGACATTTTGATGTTGACTTACAGCATTGTTTCCTAAATTCAACGATGTATGGGAAGAAATTAATATTTTAAAATGAAAATGAGAATATTTCATCATAATGCGATACAGATGCTCTCTTTGACAGAGACATTATTGGTAATGGCCTCAAGCCAATATCTGGCTGTTATCTTATTTGTACAAGGCTGCACTTGAAAATCAGGAACAATAGCTGAGAATGCATTATTTTATTCAGTTCAATCATTTTGGTTCCTTCTCTGACATTGTATTCGTGCAGCAGATGCTCAATATGTTTACCAGAAAATTCACAAGGCCTATACAACAACTTAAATCCCATTAAAGCTTCGCATTGGGACTTCAGTGGTGCATCAGCCCTTTACACATGGGTGATTTTCCCCATAAATAATGACCCTTTTGGAGCAAGGTTTTCAACTCTAATTAGAAAACATTTCTGTTACTCTCCAAGTGGAAAGCTTCCTGGTGTCTCAATGGTGCATCCTTTTCTCTGCCCAGGACTGCAATGGCTCTGCAACATATATGCCTGCCTTCAGCCACAACGTACAGATGGATTGGGTTATAATCCATAGCAAATTTTAAGGCCCTCACTCAAAGAAATGCATGTAGTTGAGAAATGCATGTAGGTTATAATTTGCAGGGGAAATACTCTTTTAATTTTATTTTTTTTCTTTTACCAGGCAGGATTCATTGTAAACTGTGGAAATTTTTATGAGGCTGGCTGATTTTTCAGCATCTGTTTTCTGCGCTTCATCCATTCTCAATGGCTTTCTCCCCATATTTACTTTTCAGGCTGATCTCTATATTATGCTCATTCTCTCCCACTTCAAATCGACTGGCAAGAATAAGAGGAGATTTTAAGAAATTTTAAGCTTTACACAACTCCCTGACTGAGTCAGATTAGCCTTTCACTTACACAGCGTACGGGAATTCTGTATAGGCCTCTCCTAGCAAAGCTACAATATCCTTTTCCAGCCATCCCATCCTCTCTCTGTACCATCAACTCACCAAGCGCTGCAAATGTAGTGGAGCAGCTAATTATACTGGAAATTAAAACTAGAAACGTATTCAGAAATTCAACCCAAGAAAGGATATAAGCATGTATATAACGTGCGTACAGCAGCTGAATTGGCAAGATATTAGAAGTCATGTCAAAAGGAACACAGTCATTTCTTGCCTTTCTGACTCAAATTCAGACTGTGAAACTGTAAACGAGCACGAGTAGGAATAATTTTAAATTAGGGGCCCCGTTTCTCCAGTTGAGGAATAGGCAGTTGTGTATAAATAGAAAGAATGATAATGGCATTCTGTAATATGCCTATAATTGAAGGGAAGGGTATATTCTTATTAGAAAACTTCCACTTTGAGTCATTACTAAATTTCCTTAGTATTGTGAAATTCAGATATATACGCTTTGACAAAGGTGAATTCTGGGGAAATTTTTAGAAATCTGGAATAGCAACTAACCACTGCTTATTTTCTATGAGGATTTTTATTCCCACAGACCTTTGAAATTATCGGTAGTATTGCCAGATTTTATGCTTGTCCCAGCTTGTTTGGAGCTGGAATTTGGGCTCTGACGATGAGTAATAACTCTGTATTTCTAGATAAACTATATAATAAGCAGAATATCTTACACAACAGGAACACCATACACCATAAAGTTGTTCTCTCTGCACTTGACCCTTGACTTCCAGCAACCTAGAGCCAAGTTTAGCCTTTCTCTCTCCTCTGCTTTTGTTCTGTATAGTTTAATATATTAATTATCTTAAGGGGAAATTCAAAAAAGCGAGATCCATGTATATGAGGCAGATGAAATTCAATGCTTTTGGTTTTGAACACTTTTCATTTAAGTCTATCTTTTAAATAGGCCTTTCAAACTGTCCAGGGTTACGTGACGTACATGAAGGAAACTGAGATGTTCACTGAGAAAGAGGGTAGAGAGTGGGGTGAGCAGAATCAGCCTAAAGAATCTACTGTTCTCATAAAATAAAAAAAAAAAGGAGACAAAATTACTCCATTACAATGAAAAAAGCTACAAGATTTCACTCTATAAAATAAGGAGAGATTGTTGCCATGGTACCAGCAAAATTTCTCCTTCACTTATACGCACACACATGAACCTTTCTTGACAGAATAAAATTATAAATGTGCAAGGTAAAATATTTTCTATTACACTTCTTCACAGTATTTTAAATAGATATTTGCATTATATTTGGGTGAAATCATACAGGTAATCATCTCTTGCAGATCTCTTCCAAAGCAAAGCAACAAACATTGTATTGACATTGAAAAGCGTGTCCTCAGAAGGCACTAGGTAACTCAAGGCACGTAGAAGGGTATATATGGAATTCTGAGCTATTCTCCAGCAAAGACGGATTTCTCAGCAACTGGAAACTCTTAACCTGGACAAAGTCATATTCAGCAAATATGCAACTGGCTTGAAGTTTTTATCTGGGATGACTGAATGACTCGGAGTCATGTTCCTGGGGCTCTGTTCCTCATGTTCCTACTGTTATTATTACTCTGTGGCCTAAAATAGTATAATATTATGTTCCAGTCTATTTATCTTTATAACACATACGACATTTTGTGCCAATTTCCCCAAGTGCTCTGAGCACTTAACAGGAAAACTTTTATTCAAGAGTTCTTAGACACACAATCAGATAGCTATCCAGTGGCCTAATGTGAAAAGGCACTGCTAGATTTTCATTGCACTTTAAATAGGTAGGTGTCTATTTCATGCACAAAGATTTCACACCAGTCCTTAATGTCAGCACAAGCATCGATTTTATATGATGATATTATATCATCTTGTACCTAGAATTGGTCCTCGCAGATACAGTAAATTTAATGACTGACATTTTGAAGACAAGAGGGACCACCTACTAGCACTCAAATAATCTATGTTCTTGCATAATGCATGACATATAACTGTCCCTTAGGCTAATTTCTAGGTAAGGAAATGTATATTTTCAAAAGGATCACCAATTCACTGAAGATCGCAAATCACTAGGAAAATCACCAATCTTTGAATAAGGTCTTGTAATAGCTTTTTTAAGTTTATAAACTCGTTTACAAATGTGAGCATAATTTCTACCTGAGTTTGGTCTGACATCAACTTCTAGCCATTAGATTATGCTGCACTTGCAATCAGCTAAAGTCGTTCCCCATGTAATACACAGATGTGATCAAGCTACCTTTTAAAGTTCTCTTTGATAGACCGTGCTTTTTTAGGTTTCACCGAAGCAACTTGTGCATCCTTCTGGACAACAGAACTGGACATAATAGCCAAACAGTAATTTCACTAATGCCATACACAAAGGTAATATAATTTCCTAATTCCCAAAGGAAAGTTCCTTCTTCATAAACCCTCTTAACATGTGTTCTCATAGCTAGAGCTTTGCACAGGGAGTTCATGGTTAGTTGATTATCCAGTATGACCTGAAAGTCTTTTCCAGAGGCAATACCGTCTTGAACACCGTCCCTCAGTCTGGCAATTTGACTTACATTCACTGTTCCTAGATGCATAATATTGCATTTGGTTGTGTTGAAGTTGGAAGTTGGACTTATTTGAAGAGGAAGGCAAGCTATCCAGATCATGCAGTATAATTGGCTTGTCCCCGAGTGGACAAAATTTGAAACTTTACATTCCCTCTGCAAGATCTGTAGTCTTTTTCTGTAAAGGAGAGACTTCATCCTCCAGGGCTCTCTACTTTGCACTTTTCACACCAGCATGACACTCTTAGAAAAGGTAATGAGAGGGGAGAAAGATTGCAACTTCTTACAGTCATACTTTTTACCTTTTATTTTGTCAGTTATCAATCCATGCCCCACCATTTCACCTCCTCAGTGCTAAAGCCACCCACTTTGGGTGGATGAACCGTGCTGCACGCAGATCTAGAACACACATTCTCTGCAGCACCCCATCGCTCTTCCCTTCTTTCTTTCAGTAAGCAAGCAACAGTGAAAACAGATGCAATATCGTGCTTTGCTGCTTTCTTTCTAACACGCTGCATGCTACAGACTGTCAAGAAAGATTATAAATAGAACAGAGCTTCTTTCTCATTACAGTGATTTTAATGAGAGTGATAAATGGGTTCAAATAAAATCATTCAGGCTCCAGTGATAAAATTGCTATCTCTTCCAGTGCTGTATCTAACCCAATTTCATGATGTCATTATCTTCCCTGAAATGTAATGGAATTTATGGCAATTTAAAGGATCAATCTTAGTATATTTTCTATATGCTGCGATTTCTCCGGCACAGGAAAACTCCTCTCACTTGATCTTCATTATGACTATACTTTCAGGTATTCCTGCTCACAAATGATAAAATTGCTAGCTACAGATTAACACAAGCATTGATCTGTGCATGCATAAAACACTTGCCTCTTGGTGGTTGTTTACTCCTAAAAGATCAGAGATCTTCTGTTATGACTTGTACTGAGATGAATAATGTAATTAAACAACACCCAGGAGAGAGAAGAATAAAAAATGCCTGAAGAACAAACTCATTTGTTTTTCAGACTATTTTTTTTAGACTGCCAAACTTTAAGGCGGCTGGCAAAGACTACCTCAGAAGGAGTACAACAATCATCAACACAAAGCTTACAAGTGAAAAATGTAAAAATTTTCACGATAAAGTTTCAAGATTATTTATCTATCAGACAGTTAGAGAGAACTGGAAGTTCACTAGTTACATTACCAGCACAGAGAAGGTACAAGTCAAGGTGAAAGAAGAGCAGGCTAAGACTTCAGCGATGACGAGGTCAAGGCAAGGATTTTTGCCAATAAAATTAAAAGCTATTGTTCCCTTTCATCATCCTCCTAGAAATTTTCTGTGTTGCTTTATGTTTTTCCTGGTCCCATGTAAGAAAAAAGAGGCAAAGTAGATCTGCAAGACTATGTTGTCATCTTCCAACCACCAGAGTACTCATACAGATTTGTGAATTCTTGAGATTATCGGCTGTTTATTATTATTATTATCTGATGTTTTCACTCATAGTTCCTTGTGCAAATGTTTATCTAAGAACATATAAAGAGTCTGAAAAGTCACAAAATACATCTTCTGTTTCAAGCCTCTTTTTGGGAGCCTGGTTTATAATTCTTTCTGAAAGAGGTGGGCTATGCAACACTGCTGCCAGAATGCTGTTTCACCAAGGGTTTTGTACCTTGCAGTCTTGGTAAATGCCAGAAACCGTTCCAAAAGTAAACAGAGCCCTACAGATTTTCACTGAAACTATACAAGGAAGACCTTTCCAGACTTAACATCTTATCCACTGGTGTCTATTAGTAGAGACAATGAGACTCAATAGCATAGTTGTCCCTTTAGTCCTGTGTTCTTATGGCTCTCAAACCTTAACTGTTGGGTCTTAATTCTTACGTGCTAGTAAAGTTTTCCAGCAATACAACAGCTCTGTGTACTTAACACTTGATATGACTTTTTGGCATAGTAAATTTTGTTCTCCTCCCCTCTTCTTCCTGTTATGTTTGTCAGTCTCACTAGCCAAAACACACAGAAAGACATACAGTTAACACATGGCTTTTTTGCTGACACTGTGGGCTAAATACTAGCTGGGTTTTTATGGAAACATAAGCCTGAATGTTTATTGCACTATTTACCCTGCCCTTTGTTCTCTGCAGAATGAAGAAGTCTGTACTGTGCACTGATATTTGGATGAGATTCCCCCCTGCTGACTTATCTAAATATAAAATAAGAAAATAATCAACATGAACAAAAACCTTCCTATTTGAGCCCCCATTAAGCACCAAGTATTCAAAAGCACTCCCTTTAAGCCAAAAATGTCACAGCCTTTTTATTAGGGCTGAAATTATGGAACGAACCTATCTCCTCTTCTCTGCACTCCAGGAAGGCCCTCAACCACCTCTTCATTCCAGAGATGGCTAATAATTCCTGCGTGTATCGTGTGTATGCATGAAAGTGCTTCAGGATGAAAAGTGCTATATAAATGTGAGCTGCTATTAATTATGGCACTCGAAGGAACATTCAGATAGCTTAGTTTTTCAAACTGAACCTACATTAACTTTGCTGTATGTTCTAAATTTCATTTTCTCCACACCTTTTAATTTGCCACTCTTTCATCAAAGAAATACAAATTCACTATTCCAACACACCTCTAAACCTAGATAGTCTCCCTGCTGATTCAACTGCAACCCTTGACTAATATATATTATTCCTAGAGCTCAGCTGGGGCTGATGTGAGGCAAAGACTCAGAAAGGAAGACAAGAAAAAATGAGTTTGTTTTATATGTACATATAAATATATACATTTTACAACATGGGGGCAAGAGTACTGAGCAGGGAGATCAAGAGTGAAGCTGCTACGCACAGATTTTCCTCAGATTTCTGAGAGATTATGTTAAAATGTAGCAATTAAAAGGGAGGCAGAGGATTATAAGGATTATAATCAAATTTGTTCTTCTGGAACATCTTCAAGCCAGTGTTCTCAAATCATTTCATCAAAGAATCAAATCTTATATGACATGACATAAGTTTACTAAGGGATTAAAAGGTATTTTCACCCATCAGCAGGATGACCACCTGGTGTTTAACCAGCAGTTAATACTACGCAAAAGTAGTATTAGTCTTTCTGAATGCAGGAGGCTATACAACTGTTTAGTTTCTATGATCCACAGCAGAGAAGTGATTTTGACTCCCAGATGTTTCTTGATGATCACAACATAGCAGTAACCTCATCATTTGATGGTCTGCATCTCTCTTCAGCACTGCAGGTTCTCTCTTTGAATGCAACCCTTATCACTCTTATCAAAATTAGCTTGCTGGAATATATTTAGTATGGGGCTATCCTTTAAAGGCTTTATAGATAAATCTGAAGAACTCAATTTGTTAACTTGAGCATCTTGCTAGAACCATGTGACTGCTATAAACTTTTATATGACCTACAGTCATACCGAGATGTACATCTTCCATGCCCAATTTCCATTTGCTAGGAAACCTGCTCAATCTGGACCTTTCACGTCACAAACAGTGGGCTGCTGGCAGAATGCTTTCTAAGGTCTTGTTCCATTTTTGATCTGGGCCAAGTGGAAATTGTATCGGGTTAGAAGGCTTTCAGACTGAACAAATATTTTTTCACATGCTGAGACAAGAGGCAATTCTGTGTATGGATGAATGATTGATTACGTTAATGCTTCAGAGATTTAAAGTGCACTGTTACCGTGCATCACAGTACTAGGAATCCAGGCTGAGGAAATTGTCTTTTACCTATAGGTGGGATCTATTCATGCCCTAAGAAACTGTTTCACCCAATGTTCATCTCAGAGAGGTGAGAAAGAGAGAAGGAAAGCATCACCTACTGAATTAACAGTAATCATCCAGCTACTGGTAGTTCCTGCTGTCATCACTCTGAATAAGGAAGCAATTTGATTTTCTCATGTAGAAAGATATGACAGGCTTCCAAAAGAAGGCACTATGGTTGAAGTCTCACAGAATCTCTATAGACAATAACATGACTCTTCCACATCAAATGCTGGGGAAGATGCCCTCGGTATGCAAAACCTCTAGATTTACATGTCTGTGTTAAAGGACACTCAAATACCACTATGAAGGAAACAGAATGAGCGAATGAGCAGTTACAGGCTACCTGTAAAATTATCTATGGAGACTGGAAATGTCAAAATACAGTATCCCACATGATGCCTGTTTACTAGGTAATAGCAGGATATTGAAACTCCTCATCTCTGATCCTTAAAAAAATAAATTAGTATGGGCTGTGTTGTAGCAATCCAGGGTTGTGCTTTCATGGAGTGGGTATGAAGGTGAGTTTTAAATGCTCTGACAAGAGAAAAAGACACAGAGAGATGCTGAAGAACTGCTGGGAGAGCACTGGGGGACTGCAGAGGGTAGAAAGTGCCAACATTGATTCCCTTTTGTGTATACTATCTTCAGGAAGGTAGACCCTAAAATGAACCATCCCAAGAATGTCCCACTTCCATCTCAGAGGGTTGGTTTGTCTGGGAACAAGAGGCAATTTAGGCAATTGGGACCAGGAGCAAACTGGGATCCACATTATTGACACTAGAAATACTCTGTAACCGGGCAGAATCAGTAAGAACACTGAGCTTCCCCAGCACAGAGAAAAGGACTAGAGGTGGGTAGGACAGACCACCATGGAGCAACTCCAGACTTCTCTTTGAATACTCACTGCTTCTTTAAAAGGGAAGGTATCACCTTCCCTCTTTTACACTTCTCTGGGAAGGCAACTGCAGGGTTTCCTTCCTGATACATACCCAGACAACACAAAGGCAAAAAATGGAAAAGCAACACTGACGAACTGCAAAAAATCACCTTGTTATCTGTGTTAGTCTGCTCTCACACAAAATTACAATTCAGACATCTACAACGTTGTCTAGATAGAAAGCTTCTGCAATTCAGGATGTTGTCTGTCCCTCTCAAAAGTCAGAGAACGCGGTGTTCTCATTCAGTCTAAATGCCATGGATGATTCAGATTCAGTTCTGATTAGAGCCTGTGGATTGGAAGCTGCAGATAAAGACTAAGAGATGGAGTTTTACTGTGTGCATAGTCTGGGTGGGCACAGCTCTGTTAAATAACTTAGCAAAAGTCTGACGGTGAGTGAGGAACACCTGTAGTCCAGAAGAACCCTCATAACAACAGTTTCCTAGCATTGTTTAGTAAGTTTTACCTAAAGCTGAACTACTCCACCCAAACACCCGAAGCAGTGACTTTTTGTTGTTCTACCAGTAACTGCTGCATTAAAGGCTACAAATTTATTCATACTAGCATTCCCTGCTTTAATTTGCACAGGATTAGTTTCTTTTTTCTTCTCAAACTCTCTAAGATTTTATGGGGCTTTAATGAGTAACTAAAAAGGATCCAGACTTGTTAAGCCTCTGACAGATGTTCTTTAATAATATTATCATTCTTGGTCTTTTCAGAAGCTAGACAATTGGGATTATATTTTGTGGTCTGGTATGCAGTCTTTATTAGAATTTAACTGTTTCACTGGTTATGAAGATGCTGTGTTGACGGCTGCTATTCCAACTTAATTGTTGCTGATTATGTTTTTCATTTTTACAAGCAAAGCCACACTGCGTGTATCCAGTATGTCACCTGTGTTTACTTTTTAGGGATGCAACAAGGCTTACCAGTGTCATTCTGTAGATGAAATGGTGTCATCCAGTAGGTTTTTATTGCTGTATATACTTTGATAGCATAATGCCCTTCCTTTGGACATATCAGTTACCTTCACCTCTTCTTCCTTTACACTAGCATGCTGTTGTCTGTTCAGAAATAGGAATAATTTCCTCTTCTGATAGCACAAGCATCACATTCAGTTGTCTCTCACAAAAATATGTCTATAAGTTTGGGGACGAAGTGTGGCAGACACACTTGATAAAGCCAAGTATACCAAGATGGCAAAGATGAAAAGACATGTAGCTAGATATCCTACCCTAATGTTTTTACCAGGACCCTAAATTTCTTTTTCCAAAAAAAACCCCCAAGTTTTTGAGATCGCATTAAGAAAATGTGTAAATATCTATTGTTCTTCCTTCCTGGCAGAGCAACCAAACATTCTGGCCACACTTCCAGTATCTCCTGTAAATCACACAGCCCTCCAAATGGGACAGAAAATTGATTCTTGAGCTTCAGCCAAAAAGCACACTTCAGGTATTCGCACCAGCTAACGTGTTGACTTTATTGGCACCTAAAACTAAGAGCATCATGGAATATTTCCACGTAACTTATCTGTAGCCAGTAGAGTAAGGATACCTACTAGAAAAATGTTCTATAATGCTATTACCTTAAGGAGCCCAAGTTGCTTACCTGTCTCCCCAGATTCCTCGGTAATTGCCTGGTAAAACTCCCTTTCTGGAAGCATCGTTGCACTAACAGCACAAACCTCTCACAGACTTCCTTCTCAAGAGTCCCACTGCTTTCTTCATTCCTTCTGAACAGTGAACAAAATTTCTCTAATGACATTTAAGAGGGGCATTTTTGAAAAATTATTCTGCCTTTATATATTTACCTTAATAAAGTTAGAAGAGCCATAAATCTTTGATTACTTACAAATGTGGCTCAATTAGCATATTTTTGTTTTACTAGTATAGTGAGGTGCATGGGGGAGCACTTTATTTATTTATTTACTTACTTACTTAAGCTCAGTACTAACTCTCTAGCCTGTTTTTGCAATAACTGCAGCTGACTCCAAGCTGTTGCTTATAAGATTCACCAGGAGGATACTTCCTATCCCAGAATCCAATGAGGTTTTCTCATTAATCAAAGTCCTTGAGAGCTGAATGTTTCCTGTTCCCTAATCACATCTGTGAATGCTGCATTAGGAAATCTTTTTTTGCCAGCTTTAACCACTTCTCCTTTTGAATTGAACTGAAAACATTATATTTAACGATGTGTTTTTTACAGAACTTAAAATCCATTTAATGGAAAGAGAGAATTATTTTCCTATTTCTCTTTCTATTTCTCTCTCTTCTCCATGTTGTGTGAGGTGGCCATATAGCCACGTCTTTACCTACCTCAATCAGCAGCGCTTTTTTGTCCACTTAAGTGCTATCTGTTTCCTATTTCCATATTTTGCTGCCATCTTTTATTTTCTTCCCTTCCTCCTCCCCAGGTTTCTTCAACAGAGATAAGGGAGAAGAGGGTCAAAGCTCAGCATAAGGCCATGTCTGCATTTACAAGTTGTGCAACACAACAGGAACGTATCTGTAGAGCGAAACAATTCTTGCTGGAGAACTGATGTCCACACTATACAAGTTTCAAGAGTTTTATTTCAGAGGAACTCTAACCTGAATACCCATTAATGACTACCATACATCAGGTGCAATTCTTGAACGCATCTACCACTTTAATTTCATCGAAAAGGGAACCAGTCTGTGTGGTCAGAGATTACCCCATGATACCACAGCATGGTAAAAGGAGAGATTACCGGGGGATTTGCTTTAAAAACAGACTCCTGAGTTAAGTTGTTCCTGTAGACATACCCTAGGTCAGTGAATTCAAAGTAATTCAAATCCTGAAGTTAAAATTTTCATACAGTCAACTTCATCAAAAAACACACTTAAAGGATTCTGGACCTCAGTTATTGAACAGTAACATAAAGCATTTATCCAGGAAACAAGAAACCTGAGTACAGTTACCACTTCAACAGGAGGGACTTCAGTCAATATCGTACTGCCACACAGAGTACATAATCACTGGCTAATGCAGTAAGAAGGAAAAAAGCATACTTGATTGCTTCTGTAGAAGATGAACTACTGTGAGGCCATAAATTCAAGCTTCAGAGGACCAAAACAAATGTAGACTAGAAGACAGGTCAGTCAGCTAGGAAGAAAATCAAAAGACTTGCATTTTGTTCCCACAACTGTTTGTGTATTTTAAATTGTCCAGTCACTGACTAAGGAAAACAGAAACCATACTGTGAGCAAGCTTCAAATTCAGGTAAAGCATACAGTTCCCTGTCTGACAGAAAGCAGTAAATTGTATGCCAATCTTGAAGCAAGCCTTGTACCTGAAGAACACTTACGCATGCCACTCAGAGACTTAGACAGAATTGGGGAACCTCTGCACCTTGCTTACGGACCACAGCAGAGCAAGGCAGGCGCTCCAGGCATCCACCGCTCCCTTTGATTTCTGCAAACATGTTAGTGTTTATGTTCAAAAACCTCAAGAATGCTACACTTCAGAAAGTAAGTATTTCTAGGGTTTTAAGGGTACTGGAAAATGCTTCATAGCCCTGGGCATCTAAATTCCATCTGTGTACTACAGACAAAAAAAGAGGTATTGTTGGCTTCTCCCCTGTGACATTTTTGGGGTGATCTGCACTTGCTTAATTCAACAACTTGCTCAGCTCAGTAGGGAAGTAGGGACTGAGTGATTACTATCACTGCTGAAACATCATCCCTTACATTCCTCCCTCCACCCTGTTTTTCTTACTTCCACTGAGAAGCCATCAGTTTCTCACATTCTTTGCTTTCAGCTTTCTTTACAGCTAAAAGGCTCTGTGACTCAAGAGAAGGCTTGTTATGTCTGTCTCATTCTGAGTCTTAATGGTGAAAAGTAAATTGCAGAGAAGCTAGCAAATGAGAAGTCTTGATATTAGCTTTAATTTTAAAAGAACTAACTGTTCTACTAATGGAGCTTATTAATTAGCGAGGGATCCTTAAAACCATGAGGAAGTACAAGTTTTATGAATACTCTTTTTGATGGCCAATATTTTTCTTCAGGGTAAAATGCTGGACTGCAGCATTTCACTACTGTACGAAATCAGAATTTCATACAGTAAAACAAACACAACTATGAACTTAGGAGGAATTCGTTGTTAGGCATATTTGAAAAGGATTGCAGGCACCCAGGGAATGTTTCTGTTTGTTGGTTTAAAAGGCCTTTTAATCTGCATCCAATTTCGTCCTAAATCTTAAAGCATTTCAGCGCACTTTTCACACAATGTAGAGTGTGATGCATGCCTTGCACATAATTTTACCCTGGCGTAGGCTTTGAACTAGTTGCTAGTGGTAATGGAATATGGAGCTGTCATGTGTTCTGCTACTTCAAACTCAAACTAGGAGATGAGAGACTGAAAATCGTTACTCTTTTACTCTCTGTGTTCCATGTCACTGGAGTTTGAGTTTCTCCTTTAATATTGGAGAAAATCCTGTGAAGTATCACCATCTGCCCTGTCTCTACACTCTCCCCTGGACACCCACTGTTGGCTACTGTCAGAGATAAGATGCTGCACTGGATGGATCTGACAATGGCTGCTGTTATGTTTTTTATGCTTTTCTGAAATTTTAGTACGTCATAACTACCTCACATTGCCACAGTCACCCTTAAATTATACCTTTGGCTGATCTCAGTAGACAGACCAAAGCCTGATATTCTTTCCACCATAAGCAATGCAATTGGTCTTGTTGCCTTCAATGAAAGTTGCATTAGGTTTTAACACAGAAAATTGTAGAATGAAGAACCTACAGTGTTTTCTCCTCCTCCAAGGCTATCTTTTGGATTAGATTCAGGTTTTTCAGAGTACAATAATCTCCTTCTGTTTTCAGCTACCCAAGAGGAACAGAAGAATACTGGTACTAATCATACGAGCAACGGCTCCTCGTGTATCAACATCATTCCTGAGAGGCTAGCATAGAGATCAACACATAGCTTCTGTCAGCTGTACTACCATAAGACACGGGCAGCCAAAAAACCTGCAGGAATATATACCTTGTGTAAGAAGAAAACATCATTAACCAAACCTTATCCCTAGGTCTATATACAGAAATTATAGTGCTATCAGTAAGACTTATACACATAGATCCAAGGGCAGAATAAAGCTGCTAGATAGCATTTCACTGTAGAGCTGTAATTATTCACATTGTTTTTCTCAAAATAATTTTAGATTAACATACTGTAAAACTGTGTAGTGAGTAGGGTAAATTCTACTTTCCAGCTGGAACAATTCCAGACTAAGATGCTTCCTGATGAATATATAAGCTAGTTCTGCAGTCAATGAAACTATGACATGATGTTGAAACATCAAGCCAGAGTCTTTTGGACAGCACGCAGAAGAAACACAATGGGTTATTTACTTGGTGTTCAATAGTCTTTTGTTATGGAGGTCATTTTGAATTTCTTTCCAATTAGAGGGAAAGGTTCACACAAAGTCCAATCTGTGTTTAAATTACATTATCTACATGTTCACAGGCTTTTTTTGCCATTTATGATGTTAACTCCAGGTGTCAAAGATCCAGGGCTCTGGCATTCATTCAGTCAACACACAAGAGACTAGTTTCTGAACTCAGCTGTACAGTACAAATCCAAAGGTGTACTATTACCTGTCTCAAAACCAAAACTTTCCCATAATGAGGAATCAACAGCCTTTGTTCACCAGTCTTTACCAAAATCTCTTAATCTGACACTCAAAATGATCCACTGGTGGAAAATAGAATAATTCCAGTGATGTACACAAAATATCATCTGAGGCTTAGGGCAAATTTTGGTCCTAATGAAGTTAATGGCAGAATTCCCACTGATCGCAATGAGACCTGACACAGAATGTGACAGCTGCATATAAACCAGAGCAGACTGGTAACAGCCTTTCAGCTCATTGTCCTTCCTTGGAAACACACAGAGGCTTTCACAAGTCCTTTTGTCCACTCCAGCAACTCAAAGGAGATTTAAAATTACCTTGAGGCTAATTCTGAGCAGTACAGATACAACTGATTTTTAGTTCTCTGCTATATAGGAAAAATAAAAATGAAATGTTGTTTCAAGACTCTCTCAGATGAATATTTCATGAACTTTCTAGACAATTAAAATTCTAAAAATTACTAGCCAGGCCAAAATCTGTTTTGCAATGCAGTTCAGAAATAAAGAAAAACATTCTGATCATTCAGTTAAACAAAAAAGTAATTTTGAATTTAAAATCTACTAAAATATTTTTTATAACAGCTTTTCATTTTGACATGAGCTAACCGAAACAATGCTTATAAAAGTTGTTGAAACTTCATTTCACCAAAAATAGTTTTGGTCAAAAAAAGCTCATTTTTTGTAGACTTGACCTTTGGATAGCATGAGGCTGGCAGAAGGGGTCACAATCTGCTTCTGGACTCCTTCCCAAAACAAGTGGCTTGTGGTGCTCTAAAAACATCTCAAGACAAAAGAGAAGTGGGCTTAGTAACCCTAGCTGACAGAATTGCTCCTCCTGTCATGCAGCTACTGTACCCTAAACTGAGGGGCAGTTCAGGACTCCTGGGACAAAACAGAGATTGAAAATGGATTTGCCTTCCACAAGGCTTGTTCAGTGCTTACCCCTCTATCGCACTTCCATAGAGCAATGTTCAGAATTTCCTCCTTGTCATTTGATTTTTCTGCTAGCAAAGTAGTTTAGTATTGCTATACTCAGTCCCACCACTCTGTAGGGTTACCTAAGTATGCCTACAAAAAATGAATTTTACCTTCTTTTCCTACTGTATCTTTGCCTTTACGGCCCATGTCACAGGTGTTTATTCAGCACGAAGAATAAGGTCAGGGTCTTCTATTTTTCTTTGAAGAAGGTAACACAAGCTATCCTGTTTTCTTGATTTAATTACCAGTTCTGTGAGGAACGCTCTCACACAGGTTCTGTCACTGTTATTTTGCTTCAGTTGCTACCTGGGGCCACTGTACTGTCTGTTTCGGATATGCCTCCAGGCAGTTTTGGCCTGCTGAGATCTTTTTTTGACACCCTGAGAACTACTGATGAGTTTTCATACCCCTGCGGCAGTGCAACCTGTCTCCTTGGCAGCTAAAAATGACGCTGCACTGGTTGGACTGCTCTCCGGTATGGTTCATGTATTCTTTTCTTGGCACATAATTTTCAACAGGTGTAACGATGCTCCAAGAGGCCCATGGTAGCAGCCTGTAATACAGTAATTGCTTAAAGGAGCTGCTCTTTCAGAAGAAATGACGCTTGCATTGTCATGCAGGCTGCTGATCATTGCCTGGCACCTCTGCCCTCAAGGCAAGCGTCCAAACAACTTGTGAGAAGGCACTTTGCCATCTCAGCAGATGGACATGAGCATAAGCAGCTTAGGGACTATGTCTGCGTATCAAGCATAGGCACTGAGGGCATGATTCCTAGCCAAGAATGCTGCAAACTGCTGTTTATCTTCTGCTTACCAACCAAGAGTTGTTTATCTTCTGCTTACCAACCAAGAGTTCAGGGAATATGTCATTGCTAATTAAGACCTGGGCTGGACTCAGTTTCAAAAGTATAAAACACGACTGTGCAAAACAAGTGTCTGTCTGGCTTGAATCGAGCAGCAAGTCCTAAGAGGGGCCAAGGGAGTTATCAGGATGAAATCTGCACTGGGGCTGACCAAAATGCAGAAAACAATACCTCAGAATGTTGCCGTTTCATCAGATTCAGGAAAAGAGTGAGGGAAGGGTGAACGGGGAAATCACTGTTAATATACGGGTGGATTTATATTTACTCAAAAGAAGAAGTAAAACTTGGCATAATAAAGGTATGTAGTTGAAACGGCAAAAAATTTAGGCCCAATATGAGAAAAAATCCTGATTGTAAATCGCATTAATTTACAGAATAATCTCAGGAAGGAAGGCTTAGAGGCATTTTTGTTTGGCAATTGTAATACCTGAAAGAAAAAACTTCTTCAAAGAAGACAACACGGTATTCACTGTGAGAAAACCCAGATGACCTAAGGGATCTTTTCCTCTCTCATTTCCATGAGTCGGATAAAATTATGTTACCTGAGGTACAGTGGTACTGCAAGCCCTATAATGCCTTTGAAAGCCTGAACTAGAGTTAAGTGGTTCAGAGGCCTTGTCCTCATACAGAAAAGAAACGAAGCAGAGGATCAGGCAATATATTATTTAAACCATGACGTGACAGGCTTCTGCTCATTGGAGACAACTGCAATATCAGATGACAGGATCAAGGACATGCTGAAAATATATTGGAAATATGTTAAAACTGGATTTTGATCTTGCCACTGTTATCTGAGTTTCAGGCCAAATATTCATGAAGTATCATAAAATCTGCCCCCCCCCCCCTTACAATTTTAGTATCAAAAATGGTTAGCAATTAGGGTAAGAAAAGAGGTCAAGCATTTGCTTTTCTGATATAAAAGAAATTATAAATAGATGGAAGGAAAGCAAGTGAATAAAAATGCAAAACTAAAACTGAAAGGGATTCACTGCATGATACTTTACTGAATACTTGAAATACAGCACCCTAAAAGGAAAGGCTGGCCAAAAAGGTAAAAAGCCTGACACAAAAAAATCATGAACCAGGCACAGCAGATTTCAGAGCTGATGTTCTCTCATTCAGGCCATTATCCACACACACTGAGTAATAGGACCACGTATTTTACATGATTTTATTTCACGTGTTTTTTTTTACACCCATGAAGCTATCTTCATCAAGCCAAGTTTGAAAGACATTACGCCTGTATGGAAACTGGGATACAAGAAACTCAAACGTTCTTCAAATCTTTACAAATACATCTATTCAGACAAAAAAGTTGCTATATATTGCATGTTTCTTTTACCATGTACTGATACTAAGAAGTTAGGAATGTCTAGCTTCCTTTCCCACCGTCCTTCCTCTTTCCTGACCTCCAATATAAGAGGAAGAACCTACAAGGGAGCAAAACTGAAGAACAAACACAGTTCACACAAACAGATGCAGCATGTTCCAACACCCTTCTAATGATACAACTAGATAAATTATATCACTTCAGACTGTTCTCCAGCCCTATGCAAAAAGACAGACGGGATTTGATTGTCATCACCAAAATGTCTTTCCACAGTTCTACCAGCTTTCAAAAACAATGTAGTCCTGACAGCTACTTTCATTATCACTACACTTGTATCTATATCAATATTTGAATTTATACATTTACACTTCTGTCAGAGGACCTCCATATATAAGAAGAAAATTTATGAGAAAATATCTTTGGTAGTATCATAAAAATGTTGCAAGGCCATCTCATCCCCTTGCATTGTTTCATGTGATAATGCAGATATTTTGGGATACAAAGTAAATTAGAAGAAATCTGCAGTTTTGCCCTCCACTGTCTGTCACTGTGCACTTTTTCCTACCATAACTATTTAAAGTCTAACTCAGAGCACAGTGAAGTTAGAATTTGCTCAATGAAATAACCTTTTCTTACTTATCACACTTCAAGTCACTCAGTTTTCATTTGAATATCCTGACGACCTAAACAATCACACATGAATGTCAGTTGAACTATTACAGCTCATTTTCTCATACTGATACTGATTTGCAGTGCAGCCAGAGTCCCCCAACACACAAATAAAGTCAATTAAATGGATATTCTTTGCTTACTTACAAGATGTAGGTCAGCTATCAAATTGAAGATGACGCATTAGCCTTAGCCTCTCTGCTAGCTGGCAGAGTATCTAATTTTGGGAGGGTTGGTTTGGAAAAAATGTAGAAAAAAATTGCTCTTCATCACATAACACAAGTACAAAGTACCGTGACTGGGTTTTGTAAGGCTGGAGGATGAGCACTGGGCAGCACCAGAAGGGTTTTAGGGAAAACAAAAACCTGAAGAAAGTAACCAGTAGTTGAACAGCACCCAGCACTAGACGGCACACAATGAAAATGTGTGCTATTAAAGTAGCACTGTTTTTTTCTGATTTACCTTGAGCTTTTTTTTCCTCTTCCACGGTATCAAAGACAAGGCTAACAAGGAGACTAAGCACCTGCAAGTCAGGCACTCCACAGTCAAACTTGCACTTGCAAGTGTCCAGCTCTCCGAAAGGTCTCCAGATACCTGCCCAAGGTGCCACTGCTCCACAAGCAGTGCACAAGGAGGGTGAAGTACCTCAAAATGGGCATCCAAAGAAGCTTAAGGTGCATATGTGGTACTAAGGCTAGGCAGTAGTAGTATGGTTGTTCGCAAGGTAATTCAGTCCTTCTTGTCTCCAGCTTCTTGTCTTCTGGGTCCACGCTCTCACAAATTCTCTCTTCCCCTTCTGAGGCTTGCTCTAGCTATTCACCTCATCTTCCATTTCACCAGCCCTCCTCTAGCATAACCATCCAGACTGTCTACTTCTATCCTGCAAAAAAATTCTTGTACGCCCAAGCTCCAGCAAAACAGGTCTTGCACACCAGCCCTCATCTGGGGCTCTTATTGTCTTCCTGGAGATAGAGACCTAAACTCCTGCCAAACTTGCACTAAAGAGGACTCATATGGCCTTCCATCACTATCACCAGGCCTTCTGTCCCCATTCATGCAGAGATTTCTTGGAAAATTGCCTTTTTCTTGCGTAAACTCTTTTCTCACAGTCCAGCTTCATTGCTACCTTACCTGAACTGGTAAGCAGAGATCTGCCAGCGGTGGTGGTGCAGCCAGTGCACAGCCAGGCAGGCTGGAGAGGGGCAGGAGAGACTGATCATCCTCACCCAGCTGCTGCCACAAGGATAGGGCACACTGGAGCCTTGGGTCCTCCTCATGCCTTCTTCCTCCAGAATGATTAGCCCGCAGTAACTAGTGTAAGCTTTTCACATGATTACTAGGGAGAAGGACAGAGCAAAAAGGGAAAGGTAGAGTCAATGATCTTTCCTTAGGCCTCCTCACGCTCCTGAGAAATGTATTTCAAGAATTTATTCTGTGCTGTGGGGGAAGGCGGGGGAGGAGGTGCTTTTTGAAAGCAGCTGTTTTAGGAAACACTAAGCACAAGGATGCGTTTGAAATGTGACCCTGACCTACTCTGTGCTTCACATTTTGCAGGAAAATGCTTTTATCTACTGCAGACCCGCAGCTTTTAGTCCTTTCCTGAAGGAAGGGGTCTGTGACCTGTCTTTGAAATAGCTAAGCAGGGACTATTCTTTTCCTTTTAAAACACAGTCGAAAGGGGAGATGATGAAACAGCATTGAATAAAATATGAAGCCTTGGAGCAGAACTCAAGCTATCCATCTATCATGTACTGCCCTACCCACGAAGCTATGTTCGCACTCCTATTATCTTACTGGCCCAGTGAATCTTGAGTTCATTTCTATACAACAATGCAGATTCACAGAATGGCTGAAGAGCACTGCCCATGTATATACCCCATTAACCACAGACACCTAAACTAGGCAAGAAAATGGGACGTGTGGGTCTCACCTCTGTAAGACAGGAAAGAAAGGTGAACATAATGCTTTTGCAATATCAGGCTACTATGTATAAGGGAAACGTTAGGGTGAGACTATCTTCCTTCTAAAGGAAAACAACATCTCCTACTGCATGTTGTCCAAACTTTCCAGTTCATAAGGCACTTAACTAGGTGGAATCCCTTTTGAGATTTAATCACAGGATTATCTAATTACTGGGTCTTGAATGTGAAGCCCGTCAAACCCAAGTTATGAATTCATTGTTACTTTAGCTTGGTATCTGGACAAGGCTGAGTAAACCTGAACTCTGGCAGAAGAGGGGAAAGAAACATACTGAGTATAATCAGTTGCAGCTACTCTCTGAAAGCCAACAGCAGCCAAAGGGCCAGAGTCCAGATCCTGACACACAGAAGGAAAAGCATGATTTCATGGCACATTGAAGCTCACAAAAAAAAAGAGAGAACTGAAGAAGGGAAAATATATAATAAAAAAAACGTCATGAGCAGTACAACTTTTTAGGTTTCTTATTAAGTAAGTGTGGTCCAGCAAAGCAGGAATAATCAGAAGTGCAGGTTCACTGGTTAATACATTAAGTAAATTCTTGGTTCAAAATTCCACTGGGAACAATAGTCATTAGGCACTGTCACCTACTATAGATGGTTATGAAGGATCTTAATAGAGGAAGAAGCTATTAAACATTTCATCTTCATAATACCTACCTGCTGTCTCATGGTCTACAAAAAGAGACACGAGAATTTTCCATGATAAATTTATCTCATAGAAAAGGAAGAACTGCTACTTGCTACAGATTTTTGGCTGAATTTTTTTCCACTTGTCTTTTTTGCCATTTCCAGAGCCATACGCTCTGGAAGCATTTGCTGCTGGAGAGGAAAAATATATTATTTACTGAAGCAAACCAACAGTTCATGTAGCTTTATGCCCTGTCCTTGGTGGTGGTCAACATGAGTTACCTGACACAGAATAGGATGGAAGAGGTACAAAATTCTAACTAAAAATTCTGAATAGCAGGCTCAATAAGAAAATTCTGGCTTAAGCTCAGGATGAATATGCCCTGAAACATAATGTTTTATAATCATTTAAATATTGTATCCCATTAATATTTGTCGGTTCTTTCCAATTTTAGTTCTGGTAGTTTGGTAATACTGAGACCATTTCAACTCACATATTCCTAAACAATTTTTCACTCCTGTACTGCATTCTCCTAGTTCACCAGCACACAAGTTAAACCAACTGAGAAACAGGCTGCTTTCCATCTGCTACCAAGAAATGTGATCTAATACTTTAATTATATTAAAACCCTACCTTTGAAGAGCTTTTTAATAAAGTGCTAGAGAATGGTTACCACCAGTTTTTCCAGTTAAACTTATTTTGGCTCACGGTCTGGTCTAGTATTCCAAACCACCCTAACTACAGTCTGCATTTGAAGAGCAAGCCATTAGCTTTCTGTTTAACAGCTGTCTGTCTGTTTCAGTCTAGATTCCCAAAGCCAGATGCAAATCCCTCACGTTGCCTCCCTTCTTCTTGACTGCTCTGCTCAGATAAATTTCCCCATGACCACCACCTCCGTTGTGTTTCCTAAACCAGAAATGAAGCATGGATTTGTAACGTAAGTGGTAGGTCTTCACATGGGTTAGCCCGACACAGGCAGTCACACAAATGTTTTTTGCATCCTGTTCAACATTACTGTGTGGGAGAACCGATTTCTCCCCACACTTCCATTCTTCTGGAATTGTGAAAAATCAGTGGCCTTGATTAAGTATTTTGTCAAATAGGTTTTGATGAGATGCGTAGCTGGAAGGATATTTGACTAGTTCTGCATCTGTGTTCTCCAGCAGAAACAGCTCATCAGCTTAGCTCATATATTTCATCAGAAAGAGCAGGATGAAATGTCATGAGGCTGTACTGGATTATATGCAAGGTTTCCTGGCCTAATTCACTTTCATTCTTCCTTCCTTTTTCTCCCCACTAGTGCAGTATGCTTCAGTAAACCTAATATCTGATTTTCATAACTATTTTGAAAATTAGAAATACCTCTTCTATGAAGCACTATGAAAAGTCATTGCATCACAAGCCTTACAAAGACATGCTGGAAAAAAATCTTTCATTAAAAGTGCGTTAGGTGCTAAATGAATCTACAAATCCATACTCAGAGACCCATATATTATTACCCGTATGGGGAATAAGATATATAAAGTTTGCGGCTGGCAATCTGTTATTTAAATGGAACATTAATGTAATAGAAAGTATCTGCTTGTATCAGCAAGACTACCATCATAAACTTTACAGAGTAATCTCTTGCTGTTAACAGTATTTCACAGGAATCACCACAGACAGCACAGAAAACTTATCCTCTGTAGCAATATACAGCGATATCCAATGGATAGTCCTTTCTCTTCAACAAATGTAATGCAAAATGAGAGAGGGCATTATTTAAAAAGGTCAGCACTTGAATTTGATTCTGGATCTCAGATCCCCAAAATATGAGGGTGGAGTACCAATCTGATCCAGATTTTCCATTTCATCTACAAAAAATTGAGAACTCACCAACACTGAAATCTGGTACTAAGTATATACGGAAGGAAGAAGTGTTCTCAGGCGTGGGGTGTGGTTTCTCCCCCTTATGTTAATGATACGGAACTTAAGGTATACTTAATGGATTAAGATGTGTAAATTCAATTGAAGTTTCCAAGCCAAATCCTTAACTGGTGTAACTCAGATATAGTTCAGACTTAAATAACACCAAACAAACAATATGAACTACCAGGGGGTAAAAACAATCACAGTAAGAAGGAACAAATTACTTAACTATGTCATTTCACTGACTAAATAAACTATCAGGTTTCAGTAATTTTAGCAATAGCAAGGCTTCAAGTAGCAGTTAGCAAGATGCTTCTGAAAAAAAATACACTTGTTATTCTCTTGGCGTCTGAAATAATTGGAGATTTTTTGTCTCGATGTTTTGTTTCATCTTCTATCACTGCAATACTCAACCAGAAAAATATGTGATGTCTATTGGGCTTCATTTGACTTCAATGAATGGTGGATAAGGGCTTTTCTGACCACCCTGAGGTTGGAATTGCTTTCTATTTTCCTGTCTCCATATTCCAGTAGAAGTCTGTGGACACTTCACCCTTAAAAACCACTGTGATTCATAACACAGACATTCCCCTTTCTTTCCCACCGATAGGACCTAAATGATATGTTCTGAGCATGTTCAACCCAATGAAAGAGAGGAGAGGAACTCTCCATAAAGTCATTAGAATATTTATTTAGGTGCTGGACAATCCAGATCAAAAAGCTTCATCACCTTATAAAACTTGGACCTATCAACCCTACCGGCAGGACAGTATCCCACTGGAAACCACAAGACAAGTGGTTCTCAGTCTTTGCCTGTGAAGCTCTTCTTCTTTGCATAGAAAAATTAAAAATATTTGTCATTAGTTTGAGATAGATTATTGGAATTCATATGGGGTAAAAGCAAAATGAACTAAAGTCCTTGTGGAAATTAATATTTGTTTCTTAAAAGTAGAGAGAAGCTGGGGAGGGCCATGAGAGACAGGGAGCTCCCCAAAGGCACTGGTATCTGGGCCATCCCCTCTGCTAGCCTTTCCCCATCACCTCGCTGTTTCGCCGTTTCTGCACACTGACTTTTATGAATCCATTTTTTAGGTAAATATTAGATCCAAGGCTTGGGTGACAGAATTTATAAACTTATCTCTGGGTTGTGAACTCGTCTAGCCCTCCGGGTATGAAAAGTTAGGAATTATGTAGGTTAGTACTGCAGCAACAGAAATCCCCTTGAGAATCTACCCTCAATGTCTCAGTTCTGTGTCACCTGAAGAAGGGCACGGGTCAGGTTATTCTACAGAACAAAACATAATAAAAATAATTTTTTTTGCCATGTAAATCACTACCACCTGAGACAAGAAACAAATGTAATCTCTAATTGCAGGTTGTCAGAACCAAGTATTTTTCCCAGTTCAGTATAATGGGGAACAGTAGTGGCAAACTGATCCCACATCTAAAAACGTGACTTACTGTCTCCTTTTTCTGACTTTGAAAAGACTGAAAAGCCTTTGCTTATTAATAGCGCATACTTTTTTAGAAGTACAAAGTACATATTTGTCCAGAGTATTTCTAGATTAGATTTCAGGACAGCCATAAATCTACATGAGGAAATACCTTGGCAAGCAGCTACGGTTTGATTGTACAAAATGCTGCCGAGTAATACTTAGCAGATTATGCTGCAAATTTTTTAAAGGCTAAAATCAAATTTAATCTAATCAAAAACAATTCAGCTGAACTTTCTGGAGGAAAGGATAAGCAGGTGGTCCACTTATATGAGATCTTTATTTTTTTCTAGGATTTTCAGAAATACGGATGCAATGTAGAGACGCTCGCGCTCCAAAGCCACAGAATGCTTGGAAAAGCCATTTATAGTAAAATTTTAATGAGCACATTGATGACTTAGGAACCTAAATACCCTTTTTGAAAGTGAGGTAAGCACTGACATGCTTAATTGTTCTAAAAATATAAGTGACTCAACACCATAATTCCCCAATTCTCATGCACATAACCAATGTGAATTAAGCTTATTACCTTTTAAGGAACAGAATTATCGCAAATGGCAACTATTTTTCTGCTGATATTCAAGCAAATAAAGAGACTATGTATACTTTCTACAGACTATTTTTACGTCTGAATCTGAAACTATTTAATCTTGGAGTTGGTTAAGGGTAATTTTTTTCCATCTTGCAATTTGAGCAAGATCACTTCCATAGCTGTGGGCAGTTTGTAGCAGACTTCTCAAAGAGCATCAAAACCAAACCAGAAAATACAAATGCTTATTATGAAAATGTTTATATTTAGAGTGGGGGCAAATATTTTAAGTAGTTATTTCCACGGGAAGGGATTGCCAGAAAAGGAAGAAGGTGGCAATACGTGTGTTTGCACCTCTTGCTAGCTGGGAAAAAGAAAGGCAATTTTAGTTTCTTTCTACAGACCCATTCTAGGTAGTCTGCCAAAATCTTAGCGCAGAAGCCCCACTCTCCTTCTGCCAGGTAAGGGGGCTGCAAGGGAAGCAGTGCACCCAAACCCGTATTTCCTTCCCTTGCCATGCTGTGTGATAAATGGTCCAACTCGCTGCTTCCAACTCGCTGCTTCCTCAGCCTCAGCATGGAGCTGCCTGTTGGGGACTTGCCTTTCAATTTTGCTTTTTCCTTGCAGAAATATCTTCAGTGCCTTAACTTCTCAAGAGGATTTTCCATCAGCGAGATTTTAAAAATAAAATTCCCCAGACATTTCCTAACATTCAGCAATCTGCTGAGTTTTGGAGCAGATGATTACTTATTTGAGCATGGACTTTCCTTTTTCTTCATTTTTGTACAATGCATTGCACAATAGGGGCCTAATTATATTAATGGTCCTTTGCCTCTAAAGTCTGTAACTTGAAAGGGTCGTTTCAGAGACGTGGACATTTCCATCTGTGCCAAGCCTCTAACAACCTATTATTCTGAAAGAAAAATCCCCTAAAGCACAACAACATTTAAGGATCCAGCAGATCACTAAGGATCTACTTGAGACAATAATATAAATATATCGACTCACAGAAACCAATCCGGTTCTATGAATTCACATTTTGTTTCCAGGCAGTATCAGATACCTTGTCTAAAAGAACTGCACTCATCTCACCTGTTGACGATAACCTTTTCCTATTTCATATAACACATACATTGTGATAAACTAATACCAGTATTCATACCTGAATTTGGAAGATAGAAACTTAGGACACAATGTTTGCAAACCCAACAGGATCACTCAAAGCACTAAGGTACTCAGGCATAAAAATACACAGTAAGGGATCTTAAACTTGTAAATAAATGTTATTGAAAAATACTCCCGAAAACAAGCATGGAAAAAAAATGGTTGTCGATAGTATATTTTAAATCAATGAGCTGCTGTAGTATTGGAATTTAGTGCCCTTTCTGACATTACAGTGCTTGCTGTGCTTGCTTTGTCTGATCAGAGCCTGTAATCTTTGCTGTTGCTATATTTCAAGCTGCTGATGAAACAGCCTGAAGAAGACTGGAAATACCTCTTTGAAATGCACAGCAAGATTTCTCAAAAATGAACCAACAAAACTTTGAGAAAACTCTGCTGCAGAACCAACAGCAAGAGAAAATTATGCACATTACAAGCGTAAAGATATTTTGACAACTGGGAAATGCTCAGATAGGATTAAAATGAAGGACAAATAATTGTCTAAAAAAAAAATCAAGTATGGACAAGAGTCCATGCACAGATGTAAGATTCCCCCAACTAAAAGTAAATATTTGCCCTTTACTGTTTCTCCCCCCTCACGTGTATCCAGCTTCTACAATGGCAGGACAGCTAACCCCGATTCTTTGCCGTGGTCTACATTAGGAGATATAGGGGTCACTTTAAATTATTTCAATTGCAGAAAATCACTTGGTGAAAGTACACTGCAAAATTTTTCTGTCTCGGATGAAAGGCTGGAGATTGGGGGAACAGAAATTGATGATGATCTCAAACTGATG
Source organism: Pygoscelis adeliae (assembly GCF_000699105.1). NCBI lineage: Eukaryota > Metazoa > Chordata > Aves > Sphenisciformes > Spheniscidae > Pygoscelis > Pygoscelis adeliae. The sequence goes on along the minus strand of NW_008824186.1, from coordinate 6,076,499 downwards.
ATTTCATGGCAAGGAGACAAATAGGAAGCCTTCTGTAGCACCATGCTACCAGAAAATGAGGACATTCTTTCTCACAAGGTTTTGCTGATATTTTATCATTGGTGACATTACTGTGAGTACCCTGTGTGCAAAAGATGGAGCATTGCACTACAAAGCCTGTCATGAAAAGCAATCCCAACCAATGTTGATTTCATTTAAAGGTAACAACACAGGAAAAAATTGAGCAGAAACCCAACACTCTCCTTTGCTAGATATGGAACTTTCTTGCCCAGAATAGTGCTCTAGAAATTTTTTTTCCCTCTTTCTGCTTTTGCTACACCTGTAAAAGAAGATGACTGCCAGCATGCAGCCATCAGTACTACTGTGTAAAACAAGATGATAAAACAAACCTGCTTGCGATAGCAGATAGCTGGAACCAATGCTGTAGGGACTTTCCTCCAGCGCTGCACTCCTACAGATGGTCATAATGTATTTGAAAAGGAAGCCTTAATATGTTTTACTTATTTTTATATTTACTTAAACAGAAGAAGTTTAAAGTTTCAAGCCTTGTGACCCCCATCAAGAAAAACTTCAATAAAACAAGAAAAGAACTTGTACGTCCTGAATGATGTACATCACTAGTAGGTAAGTTACAAGTTAGCACCTCAGAGTAGTATTGTGCAAAGGCAATCCATTGCCAATGCCACCTATAGACAAACGGAATTACAAAGCACCCAGGGCAGTACCTGCAACACCCTTCTCTCGAACAGGCGGTCATTGCCCAGGGACATAGCCCGCTTGGCACGCCGATACTTGTGAGCTCTCTGCAGCAGGGACCATCTCGTTCTTCTGTGTATTGCGATCACGCGATGCTGAGCAGAGGGCGGCCCCACTTCACGACTGAGGCTCTGGGATTCTCTGGTCCAAATATAAACAAACAAGCCCACCAAAGAGCACTGCAGACAGCTCTGACATTTTTCTCGGCACCTTCTGGAAATAGAACCCGCTGTGTGTGTGATGGTCAGCGTTTCTAACCTGGCCTTTCTGACCATTTCTCTTCTCAGTCTGAGAAACGTGGCAAGGTTAGAGGGTTTCTATTGGAATTACAATTATTCATCATCCTTGAGCCACCTCAGGCCTTTAAAATGTTTTAAAACAAAAGGGAGCGTTTAGTTTTACCCTGCAAAGCGTGAGCCTTATGTGCACTGCATTAACAGTCTTAAAAGTGACCTTCAATCTAACGCTTGCCGAGTGAGGGCTAACGTTAAATACCAGCCGCCCCAAACTTCACTTGCTTAAACGGTGAGGAGCATTTCACTCTGGCCGGACGCTCGCAAATTTTGCACTGAGGCACTTAAGACTTTCTAGAGTCCTAACTCAAAGCCTTTTCTTCCCCTTGTATTGTTTTATTCCCAGCTTCTTCTACCCAGTCACACTCCAAATTTTAGACACTTTTCCTACTCTAGCCTGTACATCTCATTATTGTGCACTAACACATTATTTTCCACATGCCAGCCTGCTGCAGGGAATGGTTTAAATAAAGATCATTCCCAGTTTGTGGTCCAAATTTATCAAATAACGTTAACTCTACGTTTGTAGACTTAGAAACTTAAGTTTGTAACTTAAGTCCTCTACTTAATGTAGAGGATTCTGGCAATTAACAGAGTCCTCTAGAGGTAGTTTGCGTGTGTCATGGTTTTATGAAACTATTATGAAACTATGATCTGTTGTTCCAGGAGGATTTTCCATGTTCTGTTGACACAGTGCAATGACGAATATGGGTTTTTTTTGGTAGGATTCAGGAAAAAGGAGTAGGGAAGAACTGAGGTTTCTAGGAAGCAGAAATATTTTTATGCAATCCTGGTGAGAAGAGGTAAGGAAGAATTAAGATGGGATGAGGAAAGTGAGTTAAAGTGTGAGAAGTAAACCTAGGCTATTGATTGGAGCAAGGTATTTGTGAGGCTTATAGAGGGTAGCTGCAACCGGAGAACACAAAAAGGAGAGATTATTCTGATTGTGGGTTGAAATACCATGGCATCTTGGCCATGGCTATTTGGGAAATGTCCTGGGTAGCAAAGGTGTCAGGGCACAGTGTGGGCCGGCTGCTCCCCACGGGGTGTCAGGGCAGGACCTGGCAGCCAGGGCCCATCCCACCACCCAGCCAGGAGCAGGCGCAGCCCCGGCACCGGGGCAGCCCCAGCCCCGGGCATCGGGCACCTCCGTGGCGATGGGGATGGGCCGAGGCCGGGTTGGGACATCAGCCGGGTTCGTCTCGGTGGGGCCCATGGCCAAGCAGGGCAGGGCTGTGGGTAGGTGGGCAGGGGCAGGCAGGGCTGGTGGTGCCCTCAGGGCCCTGGCAAGTTCGTCTTGTGTCTTCTGGGTCCTCCTGCTTCAACGTTCCTCCCAACTCTCAGGTTTTTCTTCTTTTCTGCATTTATAAAGGGAAAGGAAAGGAAGCGCCCCGATCTTGACAGGGCAGGGGAGCCGGGCTCCCACGCAACACGGAGTGCTGAGTGCAGGGCTGGTTCTTGATTATTGAAGCTGACAGGTAAAGACTATTAGGTCTCCTTGCCTGCCTAGTACGCAAATTAAATACTTTCCTATACCACCCACAAAGAGCTTAAACAAACCCTGAAGTGGATTAAGCAGCTAAGAAAAGGAAAATTTCCTAAATTTAGCAGGATGGAACGAATAAAATAGTTTTTAAAAATATGAATAAGAATCTCAAAACAGCCACGTAGGTCCTTAACTGTACCATCTCTAGGCTGCTCTCGTGCCCAACCAAAGCCCAGAAATTAACATCTCATAATCAGAAAATTTTGGCACTTTATCTCATGTCACAAATTTATATTGAAAACACATATTTTAGCAGTCATGCTTAAAGCTGCAATTTTGTTTCCACTGCAGATACGAAATTTTTTAAAAATATGAAAAAATAAAAGCGTGATTATATGGAGTAAGTATGCAGTTGGGACTTGGGAAATAGTACCTTAATTAGTTTCCTTAGGGCGGTATCAAGTACCTAAGAAATAACACAGTAAAACAGACATTTAAGTCACTGGAAGGTTTGAGTTCTGGCAGGACTGCTTTCACTTATTATAAAAAGAATGGAACAAATTTCCCAAAATGTTTAATGTCAGAACTTGCAGTTCTCCTTTCACAACAGCAGGAGAAAAAAAAATTGTCTAATGCCCAAAAATGACATCTGTGAAAAAAATCTGTGCTAAAAAGGATGGAAAAAGAACATCTAGTACAATTTATTCACAGAAATGCCCTTAACAGACTAAATTTTCACCATAAAACCCCTTTTCTACCCAGTTTGTATAATAAAGAAAATTATGTTATTGATACTAGTGTTAAGCCAGCTTTGTGTGGTATAGTAAATCAGACTCATGCTACGCTTAGCAGATGGACGCATTTCTGCTACGTGCTAGGGACCCTATCAGTTAGCCATCCGAGAAAGTCTTACCAGCACATTCATCCCTGTCATCTAACTTTTATTTAAGGGCATCACTACAATCGGTAGCTGAGATTTAAAAGGTTGAGAAAGCAACCAGATCACCAGTACACTCTTTTGTTACACGGCCGGTCTCAGATAGCCCTTGCCACAGATTTGAAACTGTTGCCGCAGGCAGAGAGCAACAGCGTGAATTCAAGTGGCAGCCATCTTCCCAGAACAGCATTTGAAATTTCACTTGAGGAGGCGCATAGCAGAGTCAACCAAATTAACATTTTCACCATTATTGACACTACAAGATTTATTACTCCCTGTTCAATTTAAAAAGATTCCCTGGGGAAATTTTTAAGGGGTCCTTGCTTTATTAGTTGTTATTGAGTTGGACCGTTTGACAGCTTGTGGGGAATGTCTGAATAACAAAATCCTTGCTAGAAAGAGATCAGGAGATCCCTGGTGACTGATATGGATGACATTGATTTGATTTTAGCATGATGCATTTAGTTTCCATTGTTAAAAGAATATAGCAGATTAATTTATAGAATGAATAGTAACTATATGAACTGTATACACAAAGGAGTCTGACTAGGGCTGTGATAGAACCTGGAGCCCTACGGTGCGTGCAGCTCTCGCTCCCCCAGTAAGCAATAAATTTCAGCAAGATTACTATGTAGAGCTGGATTACTGTGAGGAGGAAGCACGAGGGCTGAACCCTACAACTTCTATGCTTGATATTCACAATCACTCCATTAATGTCTTACAGTGGCTATAAGGTGGGGAGAGAAGGCAAGATGGGAGAGGAAGACTTCTATCATAAAGCTCATGAATAACTTTCTTCCAGCATAAATATAAAGAAACCATGAAACATTCTCATATAAGCAGGATGTCGAAACAATAGAAGCGCTCTGGCAAATACAAACACAGGGTGAATTAGAGTCACACAGTCATGCAGTTTAAGAGGTATTCTTGGCATTAAAATACAAAACACAAGGCTAGCTAACAAGTAACAAAACACAAGGTTAAGCACTGATAAGACTGGAACTATTTTTTCTGAGGGTTTATGAGAAAAAGAGAGAAGAGTCTAGGAAAGTGGAGACAGGAAAGACCATAAGTTTAATGAATTCACCCAGACGTTAGAGCATTTATAGAACTATGCACAAAGACACCACCTTCCTCTAATATGCTGATAAGAAGAACTTTTAGAAAAGCAAGAGTGACTATTTTTTCTGAGGGTTTATGAGAAAAAGAGAGAAGAGTCTAGGAAAGTGGAGACAGGAAAGACCATAAGTTTAATGAATTCACCCAGACGCTAGAGCATTTATAGAACACAACCTTCCTCTAATATGCTGATAAGAAGTGCAAGAGTGCACCAAGTTTACATGATTACATCACCAGCATTGTTTGCTAATTGCCATAACCCCTAAGTTCCTCATTTTAGATTTAGTCAGTGGTCGAAAGTTGTATTGCTGCTGTCAAAATGGCTTTCACTTTCCAAAGAAAGGGTTGGTGAATATTCCTATTACACCAAGAAACAGTAGGTAGTGGAGGAACATAATGTACTCAGAGATGGTTGAAATCAACTTATCGGAAGCATAAAGTAAAAGCTGAAGATTTTTTAAAAGGACTTAAAATATGTCCTTAAAAAAATGGCTAAAAAAGTCTGAGGTGTTTCAATTTCAGATGAAGTCTCTGCTGGATGGGCAGCAGCTATACATATGCTAGACTGAGAACTGCACTAAGATACCTTTCTACCATGGTTCCAAAAATTCCCTAGCCTCATGTATTTATTTTCCACCCCCTAGTCCCCTGGCAAATGTATAGTTGTGGCGACCTGGTTGATCACCCCTACAATTCCAACCTGCAACAACTGAGAGCCTGAAAAATTACCATGTGAAGGAAGCAAAGGGGTTTTATTCAGTCTGTGAGCATTTGGGGGCATATCACATCTGAATTGTCTAATCCTAGAGTTCATCTGAGGCTTAATATGAATCGATCATTAACCCCACATCTGTGCTACATACTGGGCTTTGGCAAAAAAGTGTGCCAGGCAAATATTCAGATTATACAAACCAAAGGAAGCCTGGAATCTGTTTCTCCAAGCACACCAATGCTTCACTCAGCAGCAATAGCATCTGTCCCACTGTTTTTCTACCCATCTATACTTTGCTGTGTACAGCCACTGTAATTATACTTAACCCTCTCTGTGTTACATATGCTAATGTAATTTTCTGTACTGTGTTTGAGTCATCCGTAATTCACTCCTGCCTTTCTAACAGAAAGCTTTATGCCTGTGGGGCTGGAACACACAGTTGGTTTTCCAATATGCCAGATGAATGCCCAAAGCGGTGGCTTACAGTCAATTTCCTTACTCTTGACTCTGTCGTCAACAAGTCTATAGAACAAAACAGTTTTAATAGCAAGAGATTCCATGAGGTAGGAGATATTCACAAGCAATAGCTCTAACTCACCATTTCTGGTGATCTGGCATTTCTCCATTGCCAGATTAATATCCCTGTCATTGACCTGCACAATTACCTTGTGCGAATTTTCTCTGGTTTTGGCCAGAACAAGAGAAATCCTTTTTATAGAACAAAAAGAGTCTCAAGAATAGTAAACTTCTTAGGAAAAGCATCAGCTTCAAATGATTAACATTAGCTCTTAAAAATCAACGTTGGACTCCCAGTTTGAATGATATGTCTGTTGTTCCAGGTCTGAGACCAAAAAGGTCAGTGACTATGAATCTCTAAATGGTGGCTAAAATAGACAGAAAAATTATTGCCGGGTGTTTGCCAGGTGAGAGCTTTGCACATCTTCCTAACTAGTCTGCTTACAGGAGGAGCAATTCAAGGGAGCTCCGTGAGGTGCCGCAGTGCAATTCCATTCCTTCCACGCTGCTGTACGCTGTGAAAGCCAGAGACAAGGCACGAATACTTCTTGAAAAGCGTTTAACAATGAAGGAAAGGAATAACACGCTTCTTCACATTAAACCAAATCAAAATACCATGTTCAAGAACACAGCCACAGATGACTAAACCTAGCAAATCGGATGATCGTATTACAGTGAGCTACAGCCGTGGGTATCATATGGCAAAGAAGTATCCTGCAACCAAGGAGCAGCACGTAAGATCAGCCTCACTGAAAGAATGATTGATTGCGAGCAAGTAAGAAAGAAATTACATAGGATAGCTTTGTCTGGGGACAGTATTCTTCTTTGTGCTCTTTAAACCCAAGACAAAGCCTCTGGGAATGTAAAATGCTAATTTAAAGAAATGAAAATGATTTCTAACTTGTCATATCAAACCCTTACATAAAAGTGTTTCCATTCGCTGTGTAATGCCTCTTCTCAATTATATTTGTTTTCTGGTTGATTCTCTTAATCTAAGAGAGAGAGACATTGCTATCTAAAAATGAATGCTTCTGACAAGCTTTTTCTCTTTTTCAGTGGCATTATAACAGTAACAAAAAATCTTGAGCCATTAACTTTAGTGCAAATTTTGTCTGAAAATGGAAAAACTAAACATTTCAGGATTAGGTCCATAGAATTACACCATCATTAGATTCAGATAAATATTTATTCACCATGAACGATATCGTAACACTTCCAAAGGGACCGTGCTGGGAACAAGGGACGACAGTATCAGCAACAGCCCACAGTAGTCGGCTGCTGAAACGTTTTGTATATTCAAATGTTAAATGTCAAATACTTGCAGACAAAGAGACAGGGATGCATTCAAAGGTGACATAAAATACTTGCGGCTCCCCAAGGGTAACTGCAGGACACCAGGAGACTACTGGGACAGCACCTATCCCCTGAACCAGCAACCTCTGTTTCAGACAGCAGGAAATACAGTTTTTCTAGGAAGGAAAAGGGAGAGTATGTTGCTGTGCAGGAAAAGCAGAAGGCCAGTCATGGAAGCAGCAAAAACCCTGTACTGTTGCCATACCCTCATTTCCTTCTTAAGGGAAAAGCACTGAAACTCTGAGAAGAGGAAAAGTTATTCTAAGCTGGCTGGGAAGAGAATGATAAATGAACCTGAGGGTAGGGGGGAAGGCTGATTAGGGGAGGAATGGAAGAAAGAGGGATGGAAAGGGAAGGAGTCTGGAGGTAGGTAAGAAAAGCTAGGGAGCACCAGAGGGACAAGAAGAGACAACAGAGGTGGAGAACGCAAAAGCTCTGGGAAGTTTAGTTACGTGCCAGAGGAATCCTTGGTAAAAAAAGTTGGGGAATCACTGACATAAAAGATTGTACAAGATATGGCAGTAAACCTGCATGAATTATTATTCAGATTACACATAATTTTCACTCTGTGTAGAAGTGTGACTGTAACAGGAAAAGAACAAAGTAAGAGCTGCAAAGCGTGAAATAAAGTAGAGAGGGGAGGACTTGTTTTTCTCAGGTTATGTTTTTTACATACAGAGAGGAAAATGTTTTCACCCTGAAATATTAAGAAAAAATTAAAAAACTACAAAGTCTCCATTAAAAAGGCGTACCTTCTGGATCGATTCACAGTATTACACTTGTCCAGGTAGGATTGGGAGAGCTTAATGGAGACTGAATAGACTCTTCTATTAGGAAGTACTTCTACTATTCATAACGTTTTCTATTATACGGTATTTCTACCTCGCTCTTTGATTTTGTAGGAAGAGACATACACAGGCAAATAAGAGTATATACTATACTTCCTACCCAATTACAGCAGCCTGAGAAAATTGTTGGGAACATTGTGAAATACCATTTCATGTATTTTTGCTTTGGAAAGCAAGCTTCATGTGTGGGGAATTGCAAACTGTATGTTAGGTTAGGTCTTCTGATTTTGCACATGGACATTTTGTTAATAGATGACAAAACACTTCTCTTCAAATATCACAGAATTATTAAAGGCCTGTATATGACTTAAACTTGGATTCCTACTTTTCAGAAATCAACTGTCTAGAGCTGTTTGCACATGTATCTTGCTCTGTGGTTTGTCTTACCTGTTACTTTTTCTTCTTCCAACTACTCTTTCAACATCTAAATCTGCATTTTAGGTGTATTTGCCTAATGATCCCTAGCCATTGAGTATACCCGTCACATATAAGAACCATCACCCTGCCAACTCTGGTATCTAAGTCTCACTCAGGCTCTGTACTGGGAGATACCTATATATGCCTCTTGCCATCAGAAAAAGGTATTATTTCTAGTCACGTCCACAACACAGCAGGCCCACTGGAAGGTGGTCTGGAAGTGAAGCTCCTAAAGGACAAAGCTGACTAAACCACATCAAAGCAGTGCCTTTTGAATTTGCAAGAGTGAAAAATTAGAAAAGAATTAGCAGGAGAATAGGTTAGGTTTTTATACCTGGGAGCCATGAAATTGTACGTGAGGTAGTTCAGGTTTTAGGATAACCTAGATAGGTACGAGGTGCGAGAGATCAAGGTACAGACTTTAGTAGGAGAGAAAAACTAAGCTAAGGTCAGGTTACTCTGGCAGGAGTTAAATACACCGCTATTATGGACTGTATCACTAAGGCAATT
>NW_008824186.1:6057653-6067405 GCF_000699105.1 Pygoscelis adeliae | reverse complement strand
TTCCGGCGGGTTACTTTGCATTTGGAAACAGCAAAACAGGGCTCCAGCCAAGCCGTTTGTTTGGATTGGGCTCAGATATGTCTACGCCCCGCTGAACCAACTGATTTCACTGGCAAATTGACAGGAGCTTGAAACCTATCACTGGAAATTACTTGTTGCACAAAGCCAAGCTCACTTGGCCAAGTTCACAACAGGTGTAACAATACTACGGAAAGGCTCTGGCACATTTTTCATACAACTCACCCAGGACCCTATTTCCTGACATACCCCTTATCTGCTAGTGTCGTAAATAGTTGTAAAATAAACTGCTGGATTAATCAAGCATGTGTCAAACATACAAGGCCAAAGCTAATGAGCACATCACATACAAGGCCAAAATTAACAAGCACATCGTGAGATAGGTAAGTACTAGCAGAAACCAGACAAGGACAACCAAAACTGTGGCAAACGGCAGTGATGAGCCAGTTTGTGACCATATAAGGAGAAGGGCCCAAAGGTTCAAGAAAAGTTCACCTCCTGCAGAGATCACGAGAGACAACCAGAAACCACCTAAGACACCTGTAGATGCTCCTAAGGACTCAAAACGCATGCGTGAAAGACTATGCAGATATTATAATTAGTTCTTAGAAATATGAATATGTATGATTATTCCAAGAAATTATTATGAATATGTATATCAAAGAGCCATATAAGGGGTGGTTGTTGCAACATACAGTGTGCATGCTAGGAGGAGAGATCTCCCATGCACCCGGCCAAATAAAGTAATGCCTGCTCTTTAACACACCCAGTGTTAAGGAGTTTTATTCCTGATTTTTGGTGACACCAGCTAAGCAACTTCTGAGATGTATAGTGTAAAAACATGGAGCAATGTTCCTGTTGTTAATAATTTTATCATTGAAATGTGAGTTGATAGATTATCACTGGACTGTTTCAATCAAAAATAATGATGAGTAGTAACAAGGGGAGCTGTTCTGGAAGAGCAGTTGATGACAATGCTTATCCCATCATCGTCTAGGCCTGTTTTTTATCTGAATTAAAATCAGCGGTGAAAGGGTCAGTGCTAGGAATCCACACAGGGGAAGTTTCAAATCTAGCTTCTCATACAGTATGCAGTCATGGTGATTGCACTCGATGCACCACATAATCACGGTGCGGAACATAACTGTGTTTCAGAGTTTCTTGTAAGAGAAAAGCAATAGAAAGAATCACATCATTCCATGTCCCAGCTCTAAAAACGAATGATACCAACAAGAAAAAAATAGTGAAAGCTTATGGGAGACATGTGAAACGGGTTTCTCAAAACGTAAAAGAAGGGCTCATGAAGCAGTGCGGGAAGCTGACTATATTTCAGGAAAGGATTGTATAAAACTTGCTGGTCTTTGGAGGAGGAAGCTCTCTTGCATAATTTAGTAAGATGTACCTTAGTGAAAGAATACTAATAATCAATTCTCCACTGCCTGGTAACACCGCTAAAAAAGAGTAGTGTTACGAAAGGTTGGTTAAAGCAAGTGCTGCAACTGCTGTTGACCCTGACAACATACGCAATTGTGCTGAATGAGAGAATATGAGCCCCAATCTTGATCTTGAAAATGAATTCAGAACAAAGATTATCAGATGTCTGCTTAAAAAGCATTATAACAGAAGAATAAGAGGTTTTAAACATGAGTTCTGAGGCATGCAGATAGAAAGACGACAGACTCTTAGACCATTAGCATTTCTTAATGGCTGTGGTCTGGAGATACTAAATGATAAGCAGTCAGAAATATTATTTAAAAATAGCGTGGATGCTCATAAGTGCAAGGTAAAGAGAAATGCTCTGCCTGTTTCAGCTTTCATTTGAGCATGACAGGAAATGAGTGGAGAAGATACCAATTTTACAAACAGAAATGGAGGGATGAAGCTTAATAACTTCATTACTTTGTGAAAGTACAATGGAAGTGAAGAAAAAAGCCACAGCAGGCCAAGGCAAAGTTAGCTGAAACAGATGGTGCCTCATTGGCTAATGATTGATAAGAGCAGCGATTACCGACAGTTTTAAAAAATGTCATTCTATTTTAATTCTCAATGTGTCAGACCCAGCAAAATGAAATCACATCGGAAGCCATAGACCTATTACTGAAAGGCCAATTTTTATGAAACTTTTCCTTAATAATTTTAACAGAGAGATTAACTAAAGCCTACTCCATTAACTTGAGTCAGACAACTTTTAGGAGAACATCGGGCAAAAACGGACTAAGAACTGTTGTACTTACAGATACTGCACAAGGCTTTGCTTCTATTTCCAAAGATCGCTTGGAAATCAAAGAGTAAATGACCTTGATATAGTAGTAATATCATTCAAGACTTCTATCAAAACATGCAGATGTGCTTTGAACTGAAAAATGAAGTAGCATCACTTGTCTTAATTAATGTAGGGATGGATCAGGAAAGCCAGTGTTACCCCTCCTATGCAAAGTCACATGCACTCCTCTAATGCACCCATTAGAACCGATGGGGCAGCGTATGAGGCGATTCAGAGTCAGACCACTACACTTGCAAACCCTGCTGCTGCAGCTTCTTTGGTAACCCATGGAAGGGCATGAAGGAGGATATTATGATCACTGAGTCCTTGTGCAATTGACTGGTTTTAAAAGCCAGGCCAAAAAGTGCTGTGTGTTTTATACTAGCTCATTTCTTGATTCATGCACAATTTAAAATTGTGAAGCATGGACTATGCCTCTGAAAAGCTGAGTATGATTGTGGTGGAAAACTGTGAGAAAATTGAGGGCCAAGTTTGATCCAAGAAAAGAAAAGGTTATTCTAGACTTAAAGGTCTGGCTTGAAAAAAACCAAAAACAGGAATTCTTGAAAAATAGACCTACTGATATATTTGCAGTATCGGAGTTTATGTACAAGATCACACAAATATCACTTTCTCTCCTTTACAATACAGAGGGCTATCAACGAATGTCTGTGTCTTCATCTTTTATGTTTGATGATAAGCATAAGCCCAGTAATTTCAAGCATTTGACAGGTACGCTAATACCAGCTATCTCAGCAGACTGACTTAGCTGAAGATTTAACTTAAAGGGAATCATCCAAAACTACGTATTGTATGCTCATTAATAGGAGAAGTAATGAATTCAACAATCAGGAAAAATATTCACAATTAATACAGTAAGACTTGAGGATTTCAGAAATGATCCAATTAGTAATTACTGGATAACTACCTACCATGGTATCTTCTTGCCTCTTTTCACATTTGAACTGAAGTGTGAAACAGTAGAACTTTTAAAACAAGGGAAACAAGAAATGACAAATGAGACTCTTCCTCATATATTATGCACTTGAATGGGTATCCAAGAGGGCACAACTAGTTTGTCTTCTGAGAAAGAATACAATTTACAATTCATAAGAAGAACGATATTATAGACAATAACAACCACCCCAAGAAAAGAGATTTGACTTTTATTAGAGATGGCATAGCTCCTCTTACGAATTCAGCGGTTTGACAGGAAAGAAGAATTAACATTCTGAGAGGTAGCCACCAAAAAAGTGTTCCAATGGCAGATTTGGTCTACAGAAATTACAGAGTTATGTGCTGGCCTATTTGTGTTACACTTTGGCTTTCCTACCTGAAGCCAGAGGTAAACAGCAAAAAAAGAAATTATATTGTTGGCACTGGTAGGCCTCTTTGAAACCAGATGAAACAAAGTAGTACCTTGCATTTTGAGGGCTTTTATCTATTCCCCTGAAATTTTAAATATACTTCCCAGCCAATGAACATTTTAATTTGATACTACATTTTTCTTACTTATTGCTTCTATTCTTTCTCACTGTTCCTCACAGCCTCTGCTTTTTCCTGTTTAGAATGTGTACATAAATTATTAGATTATATTGATTTCATCCTACTATTCATACTTCTTACTTTTAAAGTCCTCATTTTTACATACATCTTTTCTGCTTAAATTTGTCACTTTACTTTTTGCCCGCTCTTTCCGATTCCGTTTGATGTGGCTGAGGGTGCCCGCGCTGCTCCTGGATGCTTATCGTGGTCACAGCGCTCACCCAACTAATCTGTATGCCCAGCCTGAGCTGCGGCTGGGATGGACAGGCCAGCTGGGGCAGCCCTGACAGCTTTGCACAAAGGGTTCCCCTGGGTGGGGAGATAAGCGCTACATTATTCAGACAGGATCTGGGGTAGAGATCAACTAGGGCTGGAGACTGGGGAAAGGCTGGAAACCAGACGGTCACTGTATCTCACACAGTTGCATGGAAAAGCTGTGAAAATGAGAAGGAAACTGAAGGGCTGCAACAACCAGCGGCTGCAACAACCAGCAGCTGGTCTTGCAACAACCAAGAGCTACCAGCTCACTTACCAGTTTTATTAGAATTAAAAACAAGACTGTATCAAGTAGTACTGGATCAAGGCTGATGTCATCCACTATTTAATTTACCCCTTATGAGAAAGGCTCCCTTCCAGCATATATTAGTGTTACTACCTCCATCGGGGTACAGGCCAGCACAGACATCCACATCTCCAGACAACAGCACCTTGAAGCACGCAGCTGGGTTATGAGATGGTATCAGCCAGTGCACAGCCCCAAGAATCTGGGAAAACCCATGCGTGCTTGGGTAGGGTTGGTTATTGCAGAGACACCTTTGTCACCTTCCTTTCTGCCTATGACCACCACACAGCCTTCCCTGAGGCAGACAGCCAAACACCCCCCCCCATCTTGCTTGCTCCTGTAAATATTAGTCTCTAACTTTTTCTCCTTCTGTCTGATCTTTTCAGTCTCCACAGAAAGCTGCATATTGTTTTCTTTCCTGGCCCATCTATCTTCACTTATTTCTGCCTACAAGTGCTACCTGCAGCCCTTCACCTAGACCACTCTGTAAGCTATGAGGCCTTTGTAGCTGCTTCTCTCCACTTTTGCAGGGAAGGAGGAGAATGGGCATGCTGGCAAAGAAGGGGAAAATAGGAAGCTGCACGAGCTTGTGAAGGATGGAAACCTTCAGCCAAGACATTGGAGCTAGCCTGTAGAGCCTTCCCAAGGAGAAGGGCTGAAAAGAGATGATGTAGCTTGGTCGTTTGATGTCAGAGAAGCCAACATGGAAGATGCTTCCTTTGTTTGTTTATAGGGGTGCTGTGTATGTGCACTGCAATGAATGGAAGCTTTGAAAACTCAGTGTAGGTCTACCGAATATGTAGCATTTAACAAGAATTGATAACAGCAAATGTGAAACATTTTCTTAAAGCTCATATTATAACTACTATTATTCTTCATGGAGAATGTTATAAACAGCAGAGAAGAACACGGTCAGTCAAAACTGCCTGTAGGATTAGACAATCACTTGTACTATTATTTCTATTATTCTCACCAGCCTGCTAGCTAAATAAGTTGTGCTTGAATATCTCGCACAAAATAACTTGTGCTTGAATACCTTGAAGGGCTTATACTTTTTCTAGAATTTTTGACAAAGCTGCTAATCTCTTGATATAGTTTTTATACACTTTGTAATAAAATATGTAATCAAGGACAGTTAAAAATGTGCATGTATGAGAGATGCACAAGTAATTTAAAGGTGTATACAAACATTTGTGGTTATCACAAATGTATTTGATGACACAATATTATTTGTGTGTATCTCACACGTAACTGCATTTTTTTGTTCTCTGGTACCTTTATCATTCAGTTCTGCTTTACTGTCTAAGGTCATTAATGCACACTGAACTGAACCGAATTTTTTAATATTTTTGCTAGGGCTACTGAGCTCCCTGCATCATTTCAGTGCTCTGGCTTTCACACATTAGTCTCATTTACTCACTCCACAATCCTCTGTGTTTAAAAAATTAATATAATTCGATTTTGTTTATCCATTTTTCTCTCTGGGATAATCAACAGATATAGGTAAAAAAACCAAAATGAAGCACGAGGTGTCAGCATAGCTAGCGTCACACGAAAAAACACTATTACCACCAGAGGGCACTAAACCCTGAGAAACTAAATTGTCTATAAAAGGACCAGCGAGAAAATGGATGATTTCACTAGAAGCACACAGGAATTTACTAAGATGATGCAACTTCTTATCTTAACATTGTCATTTAAGTGCCAGAACTGATGAAGTGGCTTTATCCCAACCCTACCGCATTCAATAATCATGGTATGTGAGCGTACCTATCAGTGCACAACCCATCAGAATTAAATACTGATCTTCACTCATGCTGTTTAGGAGCAGTTTAGCAAAATCAATGGAACTATATCCACGGAGACATGATGAAAGTGAAGAATCATGCCTCAGACATTGTTAGTGAATAGATTTTGTACATATTCAAGTATCCTTAAGAATGTTTCTACCAGCAGGAAAGCGATGAATTCTCGCTACTCCCCAAAACACACCAAAGTAATTTTTTCTCATTGTCTTTTTTGTGGTTTCTTTGGACTATTTTTTTAAGAAGGCTTTGATGGCAGCTGCAAACCCGGCAATCCAGTTATGGGAGCATAACTGCAAGATTGTAGAACTAAAATGTCTGCTTGTGCTTGAAAAGGGATACAGGCTTCTGTTAAGATTACCTTGATCTCTAGCAGCTCTCTCAAAATCTCTGCTGCTCACGTAGAGCGCACAGAGCCAGTGTCCCTGCCGGGACGTGGCTGGGCTTAGCTGGGACCGCACCCATGCCGTTTCCTCACCCTGGGGTGAGTGCAAACCGGGTAGTTGATTTTAGTTCTACTGTTGCAAATGTGTGGTAACTCCGGCCAAGAAAACGGTCGATTATAGCCTGTAAAGTCATCTGTTTGTTTAGACATTATAGGTATGATTCTTACCTGCACTGCTTACTGCAGACAGCTGACTCACTGAAAAGTGATGGAGTTGAAAAAAAATGCAGTGAGTAATAATGAACTTTTGCATACTATGTAAAACTTTTCACTTCCTTTGAGAAGTGTTTGCATTCTGCTGCCTTTGCACGGCAACTCTTCATGGCACTCTTCATTTCCTGACAGCTTTAGGGCTGTGCGGCAGCACGCACAAAGAATCAGCTGTCTCGATATACAAATTCAAGTGCCCATCCCATCAGCAAGCGTTGCTTTATTTCTTAGTGCCTCACCCTGGAGTGGTATCCAAGCAGCTGGGTTTAGCCTCAGGAACTGTGTATAGCTGGAGGGGATGAGTCGGATGTCAATCAGCCTCTGAGTAAAACGCAGGAGTTTAGGGAGCCAGTATTGAATCTCCAGACAGACTGACTCTCTGGTCAGTGGCAATTAGATTCCTTTCTTTACAGTGGCAGCCTTCACAGGAGAGCACGCAGCACTTCCCCATCATCCCTGTCTCCTGCCTAGCTGCTCACTCCCTCCCCACACCTACCCCAGCCTGCAGGCTGGTGGGGCAGCCCTCCATCAGGAGAGGCTGAACCCCCTCCAGTCACAGTAATTGGCCTGTGATCTCCCACGCTCCAGGCATGTGTTGAAACTTTAACTGATGTTATTGCCTGGGATACAGAAACTGCACTTCCTTTCTGGTGCATTTAAAAAGAAAAAAGCCTGTGGAAGTTCCAAGGTTATGTGATAACTGAATGGCAGTTTTGGGTATCATAATGCTGGATTTGGGCACCTAACTTCCATCTGAGTCCCACTTTACCTTTCTAAGCCTGTTTGGTATCTGGCACTACTGGTCTCTAAAGGATTCATTTCTTTCCAAATGACACTATTACTTATATGCTAAAGGCCTAATTCAAAGACAGGGAAAGAAATTGGTTAGCTCTTCAACTAGAAAGCCTCAACAGCCTTTAATCGGTTGACAAAACTCATGAAGATGTGGGAGGCATAAAAACTCATGAAGATGCGGGAGGCAGCAACATTTGTTTCTGGGATGCAGCCTGCATGTGCTGAAATCTCACAGCAAAGTGACCATCCGTGCGGTTGGTCGGCCATCAGAGGAGAAAAAGCAGGTTGAAGAGGCTGGGAGGGAGATATACCGCTTCCCTTTTGTTTCCGTATCGGTTTCAAATTCATGTATCTGTTTCTAACTCATGCTGACAGTCTGATTTGAAAACTAAAACTCTGCATATATATAAAAGCTTTTTTAACAAAAGGAGTGTACGCAATACATGTATCTTCAATAGCAGAAAGTTGCTGCACCTTCTGAGACTGTGACATGGATATATGACATGCACAGCACAGGGAATCCTGAAAGCTATCTGAACAACTTACAGGTAGGTCCTCAAGTGGCAAATGCAAAAGCTGTATATATTAGATTCCTTCCCAGAGGATAGGCAATAGACAATGACATTTTTCAAAGCATCTAACTGATAGACACAAAAGCTCCATTTTCCACATGATTTAGGACTCAGGGTCATATTTTCAAAGGTGCTTTGGTGCCAAAAGGTTTAGACAATCCTCTAACAGGACTTTCAAAAGTTGGGATCTCAGGTTGTAAGTTGTGAGCCGTTTTGAATGGGCCCTGGCGTACCTACCTGAGGCAATGATGGGCACAGAGATATCTCTGAAATCTGGCCCTCCAATCCCACCAACTTTCTATGTTTAAATAATAATTTTTTAAAATATGAAATCAGTTCCATGCTTTTGAAAAAGCCCATCAATGGAAAGCAAGACTTTATAAGGGCTACAAACTATCTGCTCTCCTTTAGCACACACAGTTAAGGATTATGCTTTGGTGCTGAACATCCTAAGTGTGATCACTGCTAGTAATTTCTGGTGATGCTTGTTACCTACACCCACAGCCTTCTAGGTATTTGTATTATTTTTTGCTTTATTAGAAACAGTGTTTGAACTCCAGACCACCGAAAGCAGAAATACCATGGCATACCTGGTTACTGTATTGATATTTCAGGAATAAAATGGTCCTGCCGTTATGTGGTTCCCCTTTTCCTCCTTTGTTTTGGCAGACCTGTTGCTTGCAGTGAGTCATGGAACTGAAAACCCAGAAAAAAAAAAGATCAGTCAGTTTAACAGGTTGACCTGGATCATTGTATCGCCTTATGATCAATCAGCAGTGAAAATGGAAGGTGGGAGGGAAAAAGGTCTGTGCCTTTTGAAGGAAGCGTGGTCCTGGACCACCTAGGCATACCGTGAAACCACCAAGTCAGACAATGGCTGCTTAAGCTCCGAATATACAAGAAACCTCAAGGCTGGGTATTGCGTGGACCTCCTGTGCGCCTGCCACGGGCACAAGGCCTTCCATAGATAGCTCCTTCTGGGAGAGCAGACTGCTGTCCCGTCCCTAACACAGGTCACTGTGCAATTTACACAAATTCAGTGCCTCAGCAAACCATGAGCCTGTCCAATTACAGACATCTGCAAAATCATCTTTGGCATCCTGGATGTGGTACTTACACAGCTTTAGGTATGGTTGGCTTCGCTGCTGCACATGCAGGGTGGAGCTGGGAAGAGCGAGCGTGTAATTAGAAGGCAAAACCCAGCGACGGCCACTGCAATTCTTGCTGTTTCTGGCTCGTGTTGAATACTGGCTCTAATTGCATCTTCTATGGGCATAAAAGCATTTATCCAAGATATATAATGCTGTGAGGAAATTAAAGGCTTAGAAAACATAGCTTTTAAACTGAACCTTGTGACCTGGTGTGTTGTATGCAGTTATAAGCTGTTTAAAGGCATCCTTGGGTATGCCGTGCCCGTGCTCTTCGTTCCTGCCACCCTGCATTGCGAGATTAAAAACAAAACTAAACATTTCAGACTTTGGAAAGCAACCAGACACATTTTTAGGTCTTGCTCCTGACTAAAAATACACTTTTTGAA
>NW_008824186.1:6056470-6057625 GCF_000699105.1 Pygoscelis adeliae | reverse complement strand
CAAATAAAGGCCTAATACTGTATGTAGACATGAACACAAGCCCAGCACCTTAAGTGACTCATTTACTTATTAACTTTATGATTAAGAAATCCTGTCATGAAACCGCTGTTGCATTACAGTTGCCCAAGTAACAAAACCCCCTCTCAGTTTGGTGCATAAAATGGTTACTTGGGCAGTAAAAGCTGAATATACAAAAAGTTAATCTGAAAGAAGGCCTGAGGTGGTATTAATGAACAAAAACTATGTGAAATATATGTACTGAACAAACAGCCTGTTGGAAACTACCTCAGATTATTGAAGGAAGCGATGGGGAGACGGGGCTGTCTGAGACGCGGAAACACGCCAGCTCCGGGAGAAGGGACAGCAGCTGCGACTGGAGCCTTGCGTCCTCCCCGGCACCGTTGGGCTCCAGTCCTGGGAGATGCCCTCTGCTTCAAAGATCCTGAGGGACCCTAGACCAGATTCAGCCAGACTGACGGACCGAGACGGCATCTCTTTTCCAACACCCGGAATGAAAGACTTGTGTTTCTTCTGCCACCTTTTCATGCTTCATTTCCCGTTCCTCAGGCTTTATTCTTATTTCTTTCTCTCTCCCGACTACTTCTTATAAAGAACCCAGGATCGTTTTTGCTAGCTCTGAATCTGTAATCAGGACAGCGACCAGCATTATCCTTTATTGCCTGACACCAGCTTAAATTTGCCCTGTAGGCGGGAGACCTGCGTGCTGTTCTCAACATCCCTGCAGGATCAAAAGTAACAGCAAATTTATCCTCAGTAAAGAAGAATCAGTGACTGTGCTGGTTTTGGCTGGGATAGCGTTAATTTTCTTCACAGTAGCTGGTATGGGGCTGTGTTTTGGATTTGTGCTCAAAACAGTGCTGATAATAAAGGGATGTTTTGGTTATTGCTGAGCAGTGCTGACACAGAGTCAAGGCCTTTTCTGCTCCTCACCCCACACCCCACCAGCGAGCAGGCTGGGGGTGCACAAGAAGCTGGGGGGGACACGGGCGGGACAGCTGACCCCAACTGACCAAGGGGATATCCCACACCATATGGCGTCATGCTCAGCACAGAAAGCTGGGGGAAGGAGGAGGAAGGGGGGACGTTGGGAGCGAGGGCGTTTGTCTCCCGAAGTCACCGTTAGGCGGGATGGAG
>NW_008824186.1:6055928-6056227 GCF_000699105.1 Pygoscelis adeliae | reverse complement strand
TTATAAAAGATGCAAACAGGCAAAAAAAAAAAAAAACCCAAACAAAAAAAAAGGCAAACCCTTTGCTATCGCTAAACGAAGAAATCAAACTGTACAAAGGGGTTGCTCTTCCAAAATGCCACTAAAGGAGCGTGCAAACGCTGGAGATTTAATCAATACTCAGGTTTTGGATGTTTTCCCAGTTCGCATTCGGTCATTTCTCGCTACGTAGCGGGAAAGCAAAGGGTTTAATGGTGATCTTACCGAGGCAAAGACCTTCCCCCCGGGGGAACGGACCGGGCGCGGTTCCCGCCCGGGGC
>NW_008824186.1:6047247-6055457 GCF_000699105.1 Pygoscelis adeliae | reverse complement strand
CGCGAGCCTGACGGTGGTGGGGTGCTGGGGGGAGGGGGTCCGGTTCCGCCCCGGGCCTCTGCAGGCAGGCGCCTGGGCGATGGGGTTGATCCCGGATGGCTCCTGACGCCTCCCGAGTCTGTCTCTTATCCTCCGGCATCCACTGAAAACAGCAAGCAAGAAACGCGTTTGCATGAGCCTGGGCGTAGTTTGATTAGGTCTTTATTAACCCTAAAGAAACCTTGAAAAAAACGGTTCCTACACCAGCACGCTGCTCAGAACCAATACTAGCGACAGCCCTTAATTTGTATTTTTAAACACACTTCAAGTGCCAAGGTTGTCTTTGCCGAACAGCAAACTTTCAGCCTTTCACGAAGCACCAGCTGGGTTCAGGCTGAGAAGAGCTGCTGCCTACCAGTAGCTGAGATTGTCATCACAAGAAGGTTCAGAGCACCTGAAGGTCACCTCGTTTCGGAAGGTGGGAGCAGCCCCTCTCCTGCCTCGCTCCGTCCGGGATGCGCCGGTACCCGCTCAGCTGGCCTCTGCGCCAGTTGCAGTGCAGCCGGTGGGTTTGTGCTCGGGCCTTGCTTTTTTGCAGTAGCCGGGTTACAGTTTCCAATTCGTGTCAGTGTGGAATGTACTTACTTATAATAAATGCGGTAATAGTATGATTTCATAAAGTAACATTACGCAAATGCTGTGTGTATTTATCAGTGCCTCACCTGGCAACATGAATCAACAGTCAGATGTACGAAAGTATGTTGGTATTTTCAGAAAGATTTTAAGGTACTGAAAAGCAAAGGAAAAAACTCTGACCTAGAAAAATTTCTTTATGGGAGTCATGCTTTGCCAGCAGTCCTAGCAGTGAAGATCTTAAAGCAGGAAAGAACCACTAAGAGCTTCTGGGTTGGCTGCTTGGGTTGTGTGTTTTCCCTCACAGCTTGACTACACCGTCTCTTTCAGAAAAACATACAATGCCGTTTTAAACACTCGAGTACTAGTGTAAAATCACGATTTTCAAAATACTTGACAGTCTTGTTTCAGAGTGATACGACAGCAGATAATGACTATGAAAATTACCCAAAAGAAGCTGTTTACAGTGACAGCAAGGAGCGGTGTCCAGCTGCCGCGAGGCAGGCGTCCCCAGCAAGTGTCAGACAAACGTTTGCCCGCTCCGTGAGAGCCGGGTGGAGCTGGCAGACTTGCTCGGGAACCGGGGCAGATGGGTGTTACAGCCTCTGGGCCAGCAATGCATTTCCAAAGTCTTGCGGGGAGGCCTGAGTCATCGCCCGTCCCGCTGCCTGTGAGCCATGGGAAGTGCTTAGGGCTGAGCTGCTCTAACTCCTCGTGGTTCTTCTGGAGTAGCTTGAGACTAAAAAATATTTACAAAATATGCGATAACCATTTAGGGAATGATGTTGGAAGCTGGGTTTGTAACCTTAATTCTGCAGCATTCAGTTTTCCCATGAGCGTCTGGTGGGGGTTTTTTATGGTCATAAACATCGAGTATAAGGAGATTTGAGGGGTTTCAGTGAACAAGGATGATGTAGTAGGACTTACCAGTAGTAGGACGTACATACATAACTGTCTGTACAAAATCTTGCAGCAGTTCAATTCTTTTTTTTTAATCAAACACTTTTCTAAAACAGAAACAAATTGAATATGGGGTCAAGTGAGCAGACTTTTTAAAGTTTATGTTAATTTGTTGTCCAAAAATCTCTCCAGGATAAAAAAAAAAAAAAAAATCTTCCTTAAACTATGGTTTAGAAAAGTTAACAGTGTGCATATATTGTCACTGGGACTTCTCGTAGATCTAAACATCTGCTTTGTGCTTTTAAGGAACAGATACCCTCTTAAGGAGGCTCCAAGCTGTAGATGTCTGACGTGCCCAAGCAGGGTCTGTGTGAGTCAATAGGAACAAGGCAGAAGAAAAAACATCTGCTACTTCTTTTCCTTAAAGATATGTTCATATTTGGATACTACGTGTGTATTTAATTCTGGTTTACTACTGCATTTTGTTAAACTTGAATGCTGAGGAACAGGTTGTGGGGGTGAAAAACTACTTGCCAGCAGCAGAAAGTTTAGCTTGCAGAGTCTGTGTTTAGAGACTGTGTGCCAAAACTTCTACCTTGAAGGAAGCGTTCTGGCTTCCTGTAGAATTACACCCGCGTGAGGTAATAACTTCCATTTTCATGTGCGTGATTTTGCTTTGTGTTGGAAGATGTGTGGCATTTATCTCAAATATGAAAAACTAAGAAAAGTCAACTTGCAAAATTGGAATGTAAATATCAGAGGAAGGAGACCACAGTATGTTGTTAGGAATATTTCTTTATGACTACGCTATCTTTCAGCATTTTTTTTCCAGCGTGGAATGTTAATGCTACGGTAGCTGTGTTCTGGGATACATCCCCAAGACTGTGGATCTTCTGGAAACTCCTAATTGGCTCCATGCCATGGTTTGAAATACGCTGCCTTTATACACACGGTTCCTTTTTCAAAACTTCCAGGAGTCTGGTTTGAACTCGACATGTTCTACGACTGATCTAAATTCAAACGCTTACTTAGGTTGGTTGTCATCTTGCTCGTGTTCCCTCTGAGAAAGGCAGCAAAACATCGGGAAAAGCCGATGGCGTGACTCGCAAACGGCGCTTGTGCCAGTGTGTTGGCTTCTCATAATGCCTCAGCATTCAGGGCCAAATACTGCTGTCGTTTAATAGAATGATACTTCACTTATTTAATCAGAATTATTATGATTCATACTAGTGACATAAAATACAGGCCTCTGTTCAAAACTACATCTGTCTCTATTTACTGGAGCAATGTATGTAGTAATTTCTGATCTATTTGTGGAAACGCTGAATGGGATATCGTGTTCCCACGGGGCTAAAGCAGAGGGTTTGTTAACGTGAAAGCTTTTTTTAAAGATTATTCCTGGGTAATAAAACGAAAGCTCCGAGAAATTTAGACATAGTTCAGAATATAAAAGGCAGGGGAGAAAATGCCCCCTTAGACCAACCAACGTGTAGTTCCTGAGTGGAATTTCTTTACTGGCTGCGATGCGTCACTGCGGGGGCACAGTGTAAATACAGGTCAGTTATCGGAAGGTAAACCTCCTTTTAATGGAAAACTCCAGGTTGTAGTAGGAAGGCCTGCTTTTGGGAGCTGATCCCAACAACTTGCATAATATCGCCTTACATATTTTTTTGTATACATGCTGTGGTGCTTTTAATGAGAAAATAAATGTCAAACTCATTCCACCACAGCTGTTAAATATGGATTTTATCCAGAGGTTGTCTCAGTTAAAGAAAAGAAAAAAAAAAAGTCCTTGGACTGGTGACTTGAGACTTATAACACTTTTCTTTTAGATGAGGATCCTGCAAATGAGGTTAAAACTCTCTCTACAGCCGGGTGAGTGGCAAAGCAGAGCAGTGCCCTAGGAGGGATTAAGTCCCTCGCATGCCTTCTTAACCCAGTAGCAATTATCTGGGAAGCTTAGGCCACGCTTCGGAGAGCTGGGCAATACCGCTGAATTCCCTCAGGGGAAGAACTGAGTGACTGTCCCGCCCATCGCAGGTAAATGCTGTTGAGCCTCTATTTAAAAAAGGGGTCTGCAACTTCACTTTTTTTGCTGAGAAAATGAAAGAAAGTGCTCTGCAGCTCCTTCTCCCTCGCAGGGGTTCCTGGAGGAAGGGCTTGGTTCCAGCTGTGGGCAGAGGTTCCGGGTGGGGATGCCAAAGAAACACTAAGGAAGCAACTGAAACCCAGCTGTGGTGTAAGGCAGAGAGATGTTCTCTCAGCGCTTCCCTCCCAGGCAGTTTCCAGCTAAGGTACTGCCTGGTGTGGTGTCCCATTCTGAGGTGTTTATAGGACTAATGGAAAGGCAGGTTTCCAGTGCATAGGGGTTTGATTTTTTTTAAATAAAAATTTGGCTTTGGATTGGAGTAAAATTCAAAATTTTAAAATTATAACTACAGCTGGAAAGTTTCCAGCTGCTGGTCAATGAAATTGTGCCCTAAGTATGGTGTCACACCCTGGAAGGTTTTTGTAAGCAATTCTTCTCAACTTACAAACAAAATTCACAGTTACTTTGCTTTTCAAGCTTTTATTTAACAGGTGCATTAGCAGCACGTGTTGAGAACTGAAGGCTGTGTTGAAATGCGAGTTTTTGCACTCTGGAAAAGTCTCTGCAGAAATGAGATAACTGTCATAAAATGGAAGGGCGCTTTAACATCTATGTACAAATGGTTAATAATTACTATGACGCAAGGAAAAACTAGGATAAGATACAAGGGCGCTACTGAAAATGTGCTTTTAAAATTATGCTGAGAACTGTTGGCAGATATTTAGTTTAAAAAACAAACAAACAAACACACCCCCCCCAAAAGCAGAAAGCCAAACACCATTGTCTTCAGTATCTGTAAACTAATTAATGAGTTGCCTATACACGTGGAGGAGAAGTAGAGTCACCTAATATAAACATGTAATTAAGAAGTTATAGGTAATGTAAAAATGTGGCCAGAATTGCTGTCTCAGATGTTAAGTGGCAAGGTAATAATGCAGTGAACTTTTCCACTAGTTTTTTATTGTTATCTGGGGGTTGAACTGAAGAGCAGTGTAGTTGCCGGGTTGTGCTTCATTATCTAGCAGTAATTTCGTTATATTTGGTAGTGGCTTTTCATATGCGCATGTGTATAAATGCGCGAAGGGGAAGGAAGATCCTTGTGTTGTATTGCTAGGGATAGTTCTTGCAATTATAACATAGTTATGGAAGGATTTTGAGGTGTCGGCTATCTGCAGAAAGCTGAATAATATGTCAGGAATTATTTATAGATTAAACGTTGTGTGGGGGAGGAGTTGATTCTAGGTTGGGACTTGGTTACTTGGACTATACTATAGAGGTGTGTGTTTTTCTTTGAAGGGCCTCCTGCAAGAACCTACAGCTGTTAAACCTATGGTGTTCATTGCTTTAGTCTGATGCATGCCAAGAAAAGGCGTGCTAGCAGACTAGTTGGCTGCTGCTGATAAAAAGGTGGAGAATGAGGCAGGACGCCTGAACCAACACTGGAAACTTCATGTCTTGTGCAACTGTGCTGACGTGCATTGCAAGCACTAATACCTCTCTTAATGTAACGTAATACAGTTCGTAACTTGCCTGTCTGGGTAGGCTGAGGGATGTAATATGAAAATCTGTGTAAGTGCAGTTCTTCAGAACAGCTGAGAGAATACCTTAATTCCACACCTGCAATACTCATATTGCAGTGATCCAGTGAAGGCTTCTGAATCTATTTCTGTGTGTTCAGAATACATCCACTTGTAAATTTGGATCACGCTTTTCACGCCGCATCACGGCAGAACTAGCACGTATTCTCACACATTGTACACCTGCCTTCGGCCTCTCTCTTTAGCCCGTTTTCATCATTGGTTTCTGCTAATGTAGGGTTTCTGCTTTAGTTGTAACAGGTCCCCAAGAAATGAGAAGAGAAATTGTCTTAGGTGCTGTTTGCACAGTTGTAATCTGGAATTTTCAATAGATCCTATAGATTAAAGGGTTATGGGATTTACTACCTGGTTTGGAGTTTTTTTGCATTTGTAGTATAGTAGTCTGTTACAGATCTGACCATTAAGGATAATTTAAGAACAGACCAATATTTGATGTTACTTGTGTTAAAAGACTTCATTCTAGGCTACTGTTTCAAATCAGACTTTTTTTTTTTCCAGTGCACGTGGATCACTCATTTACACATAACAGTATAATATAAGTACCTCATTATTTCATCTTGTGGGTTTGTCTGAGTCTTTTGGTACAGTCAGAGCCATTCTCCACTGGTTCTCAGTGAGGACCAGTAGAGGTAGCGAAGTTCCAAACGCTGTTTTTTAGGAAGTGAGGATTTCTTTGGGTGAAGTGCAGTCTTATAACTGGAAATTCCAAGTGATCCCCTTGTCTTCCTTAGCAGGCTCCCAAGGGTAAAAGTGAAATTTGAGGCCTTTGGCAAGATAGCAAAACCCCAGCAAGCCATGTGGGTAGGGCTTGTGATGCAGATGGCTGGCCTTTAATTTTCTGCACTAGCCCTAAATTAGAAAGGGCCCTGTGGTTTGTTATTCAAAGAGGTTTTCTTAACTATCAGGTAGGAAATCAGAGAGCCTATGTTTGCACAACTTAAAGTGTGCTAGAAATATACCATGCTAAGGAGTAATGACTAGCAGACGTGGTTTTGAGGCCATTGGCAAGTTGGATGCCTTTGCATACTTCAGTCCTGTTAATCGACTGGTGCTTACATAAAAGACTCTAAGTGATGGGAGCCGTGGTCCATTGCCCTGCTCATTTTCTTGATTGATAGGAACTGTTTCTCTCTGGGGTCAGTATATGACTTCCAGAGTTATTCTGTCATCTTTAAAGTAATTTGGACAGAAAAATGTTAAGTCTTGCAAACTCATACTTCAGGAAAAAAAATAATTTGATGGGATTTGTTTATAAAAAGTCTTTCGATAGTGATACATTTTTATGTTGTTTAATATGAGAAAATGAAATACTCGTCCTAGTGAATACAGTAGCAAAATTCTCAATGACACGTTTCATTGGAAGCATAACCAAAATAGTATTGAACTGGGTAGAGCATGAGGACCAGAAGGAACAAAAAAATGCGTATGAACTTGGCCATCTGAAATTAAATGTCCAGGTAGCATGAAACTGAGGAATACTGCCAGAGGACAGTAAATCTGAGGTGTAGTTTTTTATATATGGCTTTTTACGTTCTTAATAAATGCACAAGTCATACATGTTCCTAGTTTATGCTAAACTTATCCCCACCCTTTTCACTGTTTCGCTGTCGTTAGTTCCCTGTTCATGTGTCGCTTTTCTCTTACAGTATCTGTAGAAGATCTCTCATACAAGGATGGGAATGTGCTGCGTGTCTATAGAATGAATAGTACGTTGGGCCCTCCACTACTGTTGAAAACTTGTGTATTGCAGATGCCAAAAGGTATCAGAGATTGTGTTGCTTCAGGGTTACATCAGTGATTTCAGTGGAAGTTGGAGAAATGCATTAATGAATGATGCTATAAGATTTTAAATGTACCTCTGGGAACACTAGGAAAGCAAGTCTATACCTAACACTTTTTGAAGTGCTTGTAATTCCCTCAGGAATACCACCATTCCCCTTTCTTCATCTTTTCTTGAAGCAGAGGTGAGTGCACCTGGCACTTTCATATATGTGCCAGGCCATTGCCTGAGCTGTTTATCTGCCTCTGTGGTCAGATGGTGCTGATGAAATCCGGCTCTGCGCATATAAATAGTCTGAGTGCAAACAAACACAGCCATAGTGCTTCATGAGCTGTCGGGACTTCTGCAGTCTGGCTGGTATTTTACCACTCTGCTCTTCTGAGGTTTATTTGCCATCCTATTCCCCTTACTAACATGCATCTCAATGCTACACAGTTTAAAAATACCTGACTTTATCCAGCTATCACTGGTCTGGGCTTTCTTTTTCTAATTGCATTTGAACCTATTAATCAGTTTACGTGTGTCATTCTGCAAAATGATGATACCTGAAAGGTGTAAGTGCTAACTTCAGTGCTCACAGGATGCTTTAAGACTTGTCTATCCTGGTACGTACAATACGGTAATGGTTATTGCCTTAACCGCGTTAAAATGCCATTCAAGTTACACCACTATGCTTGTGGTTTTTTGCTAAAAACAGATTTACACAACATTTTTTCTTTTTTTTTTTTTTTAACCCAGTGCCTTTTAATCAAAAGGGAGGTTTTATGGTTCTTTAAAAGGAAGGCAGCTGAGGGTAAACCTCCGTTCTGATTTAAAATATCCTTTTACTATACTAAAGATTAGAACTGAGGACTTTGTGTCTTTTCCTAATGGTAAATGAGATTTTCTTATTGTTGGGAACAGTTTTCTCTTCTGTATATTTATGCCTATATAAAATACTGGTGGGTTTTTCTTTTCTATGTGTTGATAAGTACCTGTTCTCTGGAATCACTTGTTTAATAGTAAAACACATGCTGAAAATTAATATGTCCATGAAGCAGACTATACTTGAATGCAGTCTTTTTTTTTTTTTTTTTTAAAGGAATCAAAGTTATTTTAAAATTTTCCCAATAAATTTTTTTGGATTTACTGAAAATTTAATGTTTTCATTGTTAAGGAATAGTTCTAAATTTTTAGGAGCAGCTCTGAGTGTGCATAAACCACCACTTCAAGCATAATTTTGAGATGGAAT
>NW_008824186.1:6046854-6047188 GCF_000699105.1 Pygoscelis adeliae | reverse complement strand
ACTCTTCAGATGATGCCAGGTGAAGTAAAAACACTTATTTTACTTGCTCAGGAGCCAGCGTACTAGGTGGGTCCTCGGTTCCCCTAGGCAGCTCAGTCATCCAGCTCTGGGAGGATATGGTCAATATACACATAAATTTAGTTAATAAGTCATTTTAAAGCAATGTTTTTCTTAGATATGGGAGCACTTACAATAGTCATTGTGAAACTTACTTGGAATGAGTGACCTTATTCTGGAGACATCTTTGTTCAGTATGCATTTTTGTTAGTGACTCAGTGCTGAATCAGACTCCTTATCAAAGATGGAAATCGGTCAGAGTAGATCCCACTGCAGC
>NW_008824186.1:6043512-6046832 GCF_000699105.1 Pygoscelis adeliae | reverse complement strand
TCCCATGGTGATCTTTTGGGAGCAAAGGACACAGTACCGTAAATAGCGCATTGATTTGGTAATAAATAATTATGTTTTAAATGGAATTCTTTTTTCTGTCAGGCAGGCCAGGTTATTGAATAATGGCAGGGCTTTATTAAGATGGTAACTTCAAGACACCGAGGAGTAAAATTTTCTTTCATTGCTTGGTAAGAATGAATATTAGGAAGCTTCTTCGTAGTGCAAAGTAGCTACCTCATAGCAACTGCGACGTAAGTTTGGGGTTTTTTAGGTTGTTGGGGTTTTGGTTGGTTTTTTTTTTCCCCCCTTTTTACCTGGACCATCAAAAATTTGCTCTAGGGATATGTATGTGTGTAAACTGATATGCCGAAGGCATCAGACATATGCAGGACAGCGTGACAGGTCTGAGAGTTGTTTTTACCTGCTTGGTTTTGTTGAC
Organism: Pygoscelis adeliae; assembly: GCF_000699105.1. Taxonomy (NCBI): domain Eukaryota; kingdom Metazoa; phylum Chordata; class Aves; order Sphenisciformes; family Spheniscidae; genus Pygoscelis; species Pygoscelis adeliae. Next base: position 6,046,393 of record NW_008824186.1, on the reverse strand, counting down.
TGAAAGGGATGCTGTTACTGTGTCTAAGAAAATCGTGGAAATAAATGGAAGCAGTATTTTGGAAACAATGCTGAAAGTAATAGCAGTACCAGTAGTAACACTGTCTTACTGCTGCTAAACAATAAACCGTTTGTCAGCACCTGCCTGAGAATCCTGGCTCTGACTTTGCCTATGGAATAGCTCTGTCAGAAGTCTTAGGTGTGCAAGTGCAGATGATTTTCTAGTTTTAGTAGCAAAATGAAATTTTTGATCCCTAAAACTGTCTATTCAGCTGCCACTTGGCTTTAGAAGCACCTAATATGTTAACATTTTTACTGGTAGAAAGACATCTACCAAGAGCTCTACTTGGTGCAGATGAATCGGGGCGATAGAAGTTGAAAGAAAGGAAAACTTAAATGCCTTCTCTTGCTCTGTTTTCTGACGCAGAGTTGCTCTGAACTGTGCCAGACTGCAGCATCTGCGCACCAGCTGCTCTGTGCCCAGCTGTACCTTGAGAGCAGCAGCATCGGCCGAGCTTTTTTTTTCTTCCCGTCTGCCAGCAGACCCCAGCTTACCTAAGGATGCTGAAGTGACATAGATCATCATCTTCCAGGGAAATTGCTGATTAGGTACTGTTAAAGATGCTAGAGCATCCCGGGCTGTGCCTGTGCTAGTAATTAAAAAAGCTGAGGATTTTTCATTGGCCTAGAGGACAAGTAGCACAGTCCAGCCATGTCCATACGGCTGAACTCCCTTCTTTCCCAAGCAGGGCAGACTTCTCCAAAGACCAGAACTCGTCCTGTGGTGTCCTCCAGAGTGTGTTTCTGCTCTGTCGGGGAGGGTGCTAGAAGACAAAAACCGTTCCACAAAGTGCACTAATAATGAAGTAAAGTGAGCAGTCCTGTGGTTGCGTCTGTGTCCTGGACCTTTTATTTTCCTAGTTGAGGCACAGCTGTTGTGACCAGGATGTGTCCTGTGATGGGTTGCATTTCTCCTAGAGAATGTACAGGTCATTTTTGGTGCAGAGGGATACATCACTAGTCGTGTGGCGACATTGAGCCGTGCTACTTAGCTCGTCCCAGCTCTCAGAAAATAAGGGGCTACAGGAGACCTTGATTTACAACAGCATCCTTACTTTTTTGCAACAGCACTGAATACACTTACTTGTGTTTTATGAGGTTTTATAAATGAAATTAAACAGCACTTATCAAAATAAACAGAATTTGTTTTGAGCTGCTTGTTTTCTTGCAGGTGACTTCAATTTTTAATTTTATAAAGCCTGTATTACCGTTGTAGTCATCAAAGAGAATTTTCTACTTTCTGTCATACTGTCATATAAAGGGTAGGTAGGTCATGCATGTGGTCTCCCATCCATTTATCTGATTTTAAATATGTGACAGCCAGTCGTACTTGGAATAGCTTGCGTGCCAATTCCGTAAACTGCAGCTACAGTAGCATCTTTGAAAAACTGTGAGCGTTTTGGCGTCTAGACCGCTAAGGGTTTTTTCTTTCATCATGGAATGAATAGGAAGGTTTTGAAGGACAGCTTTTTGATTCCTGAAATACTAATCATACTAAACCACTTCTTTTAACCAGTAGGTCCAGACATGGAATTAAATTCTTTTTATTATTATATCTCAGTTTTGCCATGTAGAAAGTGATTCAGGCACTGTGAACAAAGTTAAACTATTGTAGAGTGACTAACCATTTAATTACACAAGAAGCCATTTTTCATGCTTGTTACAGAAATCATAAGATTGCACTAATAAAAGTACCTTTTTTGGTGGGGTAAACTACTTGTATTTTAACAGGCGAAATCAGTCTTGATTATATTCTTCTGTCTTCAGTTCTGAATGTTGATTTCTGTGAGCTGTTTTGGATTACTGTTGATCTGATCATCTGGGTCTGTAATTGAAAGAGAAATGGTCTGTAATTCTTAGGGGTGGCATACTGAAAGTTTACAAGTAGGTTGCCCTGCGGTAGGGTGTAGTTTGGGACAGCATATGTTAATACTGCAAAATTATAGGCCACGTGAAGCTCACTTATTTCCAATAATGTGCAAACTCCCATGTGTTTAAGGAGTTACAAATAGCTGTGTGCAGAACTATAAGGCTGTTGGAGACGGTGGTTACATTGGGAAGGAGGTGTTTCCTTCAGATGGGATATGTGCATGCCCATGATTTGAATAAATATTAAAATTATATAGGTTTGAAAGAATTTTAATGGGTTCTGACAGTCATAGTATGGTTCTGGGATTAACTGTGAACAAAAAAATTTGCAAGGAGTGACTGCAATTTGTACAAATGAATTTTGCATTGAAAGGCCACTTATGTTTAGTAGGTGTCCTCATTCGTTCTTCTTGGTGTGCAGGCGTTTCTAGATCTCTTTTCCTACAGTAGAACGTGTAGTGTTGAAGAACAAGGCCGTTCCCTTAAATGTGATGGTTTTATCAGAATATTATTGTTTTACTCCATCTTTAGATACGAAGTTGTAATTTCTTGAAGAATTTTAAAGGCGTTTTCTTGGCTAGCAGAAACTATGGTTGTCCCCCCTGCTGCTGATACGGGAAAGTGGTATCCTTGTTTGTGTTGCTGAATAAGGTGCCTGGACAAAAAGGTGAATGTCGATGTTTCAAGAGGAACCTGCTCCGTGCTTTCTGTCTAGGCCCGTCTCTCTTGTTTCCAGGGCTTGTTCTTTTGTTTGGGTATAGTGGCCATATTGTAAAGGATAGAGGAGAATTATTAAATGAATTCATGTTAGAAGTGGATTTTACTTCTGGTTCTTACTGAAGTGTTTTTTTCCTTTTAAAGATGACATTGCGATTCTCACCAAGTTCAAGCCATCGCGGTCAGAAGGTATTGTACTAACCGGCGTTACACCTTCCTCCCTTTTGTGTGTGCTC
>NW_008824186.1:6038359-6043497 GCF_000699105.1 Pygoscelis adeliae | reverse complement strand
TGAGGGCCTCTTGGCTATTGGGCTTAAATTTACACGAGTCACTGATATCACATATGAGCCAAGCTTTTTGCAGTGCGATTTACAAGTCAATTTTTAGCTCTCTGTGGGCAGCTCTCTTGGGTAAGAGCTAATTGGGCATCTCCATTCCTGGTGCTTGTTGCAGTTCTGGGTTGCGGCTCCTTTATACCTTCCTACATGACTTGGATATGCGTTTCTTACACTGCTTAGGAGCCTGTATATGTGTTTTTTGAGGAGTGAAGTATGTTGTACTTCTTAGTTAATGTTTTGCATTATCTTTTTGCCTTCTTGCGTGCTGCACTAGGGTTATTCAGTTTTATTCCCCTGGATCAGAGATACCAAGACAATTTCCTTTCACAAGTTGCAGAAGTAATCAGCTGTGGTGCTCAGAGAGCATTTAACATGTACAACTCTAACCTCAGGAGCAAGCACGATTCAAACTTTCACAACTACAGAAGGATAATCCAGAAAAAACAAACACCAAGGCAGCTGTTGTAGGCCGCGGAATCAGTTCAAGTCCTCTCAGCAGCACATGCAAATTGAATGTTACAGCTCCAGGGACCAGGTGCCAGGCGGCTCCTGCCATGGAGGGTTGTGTGACCAAGTGTTTGGGCTTTCAGCTCCTGGGCTCGCTACCTTTGGCCGAAGCTGCAGCAGCCACCTGCTTCCCAGGGCAGTAGGCAGCGCAGGCAGCAGAGCGTGAGGTGATGATCCCTTTCTTTCATCAGGCAGCGGTCTGCTGCCCTGGGCAGCTGCCACGTTTGCATGCAGAGCCAGCCCTGTGTGAAGGTAGACCCTCTGCTTAGGATTATTCTTGCAGAAACAGTTTCTCAAGTAAGTTAATCTGAATGTTTTGATAGTTGTTTCTTGAGCCAAGACTTCTGTGTTCTTACTATAATTTTCTCCCACTATGTTCTATTCGTTTCTCGTACATGTTGAATGCTTGTGCTGTGTTGGGAGGTGAAGGGAATTCAGTTCTTGTGCTGAAGCTGTTCCTGTAAACCTTTTCTGTGTTTGGTGGTCTGTTTTACAGCGTAGCCCCTGTAGCATTTATGATGTTTTGGTAGGCAGAATGATCCCAAATTACTTAATTCCACGCTAATGTTTTAGAGATGGCTTAACGCTGGTCTCCCAACTTGTATCAGCATATGCAAACATCTTTCTACAGGTGCATGAATAAAACTTAAGTGTTCAAATTATATCAGCCAATACAGATTTTGCAGGCGTAGTTTGCTTTAGCAAAATAGCATGCGACAACTTTGAATGTCTTAGCATTCAGAAGCTTGATTATATGTTATATACCATTACATACTATTGCCCAGTTTCTTGTCACATCATGTATGCGTACAGTTAGAAATTACAGAGACCATTTTCTGTAAGTGAACTTAGAGACAGCTCGAGAGCATTTTTTTTTCCTCTAATTTTTTTCTTTTGTCTAAGTAGCTTATTATAGGTTTTAGAAAAACTGGTTTATGTCCTGCCTGGATGCAATTTTGACATCAAATATTTGCAGGTTACAAAAAAAAAGTAGGTTGGTTTTATTGGTAGGACTGATCTACCCATAGTTGTCTGACAGTGATCCAGTCTAAGCTGTGCTAGTCAGTCTGTTCAGTCTAAGCTATACCCATCAATACTTCCTTGCTGTTTGATGAAGAAAGGAGTATGATGAATCCTTTTTTTGGAAGAAAGAGACAACTTTATTAGATGCCTCCTCTAGATTGTGACGAGCTGTTTTCAAAACTGCTTATCCTTTTCCATTGGTGGTGGAGTTATTTAGATGCCTGGTTTAGGAGACTGGTCTGTCTCTGTAATCAGCAGAGAGATGGTTGTTTAAAAAAACTTCTTGGTGCAGGAGCCTAGCTTATGGGCTCTGAGTTGCTCTCCAGAGGGAATTGTTGGCAGGGTAGGCTCAGAGCCACAAACCCAGCAAATCTCTCAGTATGGTTTAGGGGTCTGAAGATATTCAGTGTGATTTTTTCCCTATAATGTTAACGTTTCAGTAACAGTGTCCTTGGTGGACTGACTATATTTGCGGGAAAGCCATGCTGGAATTCAGTACTGATGCTAGAATGGAGGTGTTGGTTTGTGGTTGTTTTTTTTTTAAACAACAAGAAACTTGGTAATTTCAGTTGATATTACTATTCTTGATCCTGTCATCATATCTCCATTATGTGGGCATCTGTAATCTTGAGGTTATACACCATTAATCCCTTAGCAACAAAAAATATTCGATTTCTAGCAAGCAACCTCAGAGATAATTGAACTTTCATAACTGAGGCAGCAAAGCTCCAGGTGTGAGACTCTCATAGACAATCACCTATCAGACATTTGAGACAAGAAAGAGTTTTATCTCATCAAATACGTGATGCTGACAGATTTTTGTTTGTCACATTTAAAAATGTGTTTCTGTGACTGCAAGGTTACAACCAGGTAGTACAGGCTGAGTGTATTGTGTCTCACAGTGTTTTCCCTTCAAAGAACCATTCTTGAAGATTTTATGTAGCGGAGTATTTTCCAGCTTTTGCTTTTGTTTGTTCATAGTTCCATGCCTTCAAGGTTCACTTCATTTTCAGATACAATCATATTTTAAAATAAGGAATGTATTTATGTGAATCTTTCTTTCAATGTTCCTTAGGGGAAGAATGCAATGGACCTTTATGTGAAACTATTTCAACTGCAGGATCAGAAGTCCCAAGCAGCTCGGAGGTAAGGTCTGGTACAGATGGTGTTAACATACTACTGGTAGGAAGAAAGAGGAACAATTGCTGTGAGAGGGAGAACTAGTTTTAAAACTAATTTTTTTTTTAGATTGTCTTATACCTACTTTTTTATCCATGTAAACATTTTCTTCCTCCAGTGTTCTGAAGGAGCAAAACAATGAAAGTAACACTGATATATAAGGGACTTAAAGGGTTAGTGCTACAACACAGTTGTAGTAGAAAACAGTATAGGCTTAACAGTGTTTCCAGTATCAGTCTTGAAATGAGACTCACACGATCATTTAATGTTTTGGCAATTGGAAAAACATAATGCTTCTGCACAAACCCAACACTTTGTTTTGCGCTGTGTATTATGTTGCTGGCTTGATAGGGAAATCAAGGCACTCTTGCGTTCCTTTGCTCTAGGAACTTTTTGACAGTGCAGCAATATTTATGAGAAAGCAAATGAAGATTTGAGTTATAAGAATGCCTCTTCCTTGCAACGTGTGCAATCCAAATAGCATCATCAGCTATTCATTTTTTCACAGTACCTCATTGCTTAATATGTACAGTACACAACAGCTTAAATAGATAGTGGTGTGTGGTTACTATTCAGTTAAGGAACAGGTTAAAAAAGAATATTGAAAATAGGCATTCTTGAAATTGGTATTATATTTTAATTTCTATTGTCTCATTTCTTTATTATGGTTATTATATGCTTAGAGGAAGATAGGAAGAGTTTTAGATAGGAAAAAGTAGTCTCATACTCGCCATGAACACTCATCAGAAATGATATCCATTGAATTGAGTGTTGGAAAACTGTAGTTGTTCTGCTGAACATCTTAAGAGTAAAACATGTCCTCACCTACCTCTAAGAAGCAAGTTTGGAGATGGTCCTGTGAAGACAGAACTCGGAAGTGCTTCCTAGGTTACACAGATCTTTATCTTGGTAGCACATGCAACCATATCATCTAAATGTTTTCATAAATCTGCCAGTTCCATCTTAAAAATTGTTAGTGTGTTCACCCTGCTACTTTCTCAATCTATTGTAGGAGTTGTAGTAATCTAGTTCAAATTATTAATTATTAATCTAATTCTCCAGGAAAATTTTCAGTGAACAGCCATATCAAATGTTTCATTGAACGCGGGGCAGATACGATCTCAAATTTATAGCATATGAATCATCATACCATGATAAGCATTGGAGTCTGAAGCTGATTCTGAGCTCCTTTTGAGTGTCTGTGAGTAGATGGAGATGACCTATTTCACCAAAGCCTGAAAGAATTCACTTGATGACTTAGGACGTAGGAAAAGGCAGGAAACATGGGAGAAAGGGTGCAATGCATGTGTCATATGTAGAGACGTGGGATTTGAACCTTGTTTGAAGGGTGAAAGATTCATAATGGGGTGGGAAAGCAGGCTTTGATCTTCAGGACTTTCTTGTCTGGGAGGTAGTCTCCTTATGAAAAATATATCTCGTTACTCTCTCAAAAATCTCTTGTTGGTAACTTCATGCTGCCTTTTCTCTTGTTTTCTACTTATGCAGGTTCCTTACATAATTATTTTTCTTCATAATTTGTTCTTAAATATCACAAAGTATTGTCATATTAGCAATATTAGTCAGTAGTTGACTTGATGACTCAGTTTTTTTGTTATTTTCCTCTCTCCCTCTGAGAAGAGATGGCTTATTTGGCTTTAGATAGTTTGTTTCTCCAGGTCAGCTGGTTATCTGATGTTTGGTTACATTTAAGTTAGTACTTTTCTGTGCATTGTGTTATCCTACCCCATGTCCCCTAATGCAGTCTCATTTATTTGATTTTTGCTTTCTGTACATTAACCAGACATAGTTACAGAGTTACTCTTAATCTTCTTGCCCAGTTTCACACTCTTATCAGCCATGACAGGCTTAGTTCTTGATGATTAATGTCCAAGATACTCAGGTTAAATCTATCCTTAAAGGTTTTCCGTGAATTCATGCCAACAGTAAGATAGTCCTGATTTTTTTTTTTCATATAATGCTAATCCTTTATCTTCATGTATTGTCACAACTTGAGTTTTCTTCTCTATAAACTGGAAGAATTTCTTTTCCCTCAGTTCTTCACTAGGCTGCCTTTTGTCATCCTTGATGCATTCCCATAGGAATTGAGCAGGGTCATCTGTCCTGGCATGAAAGACAAGCCATGGTTTCTCCTCTTTTCACCAAGACCCTTTTGAGCTCAGGTCAACATGCTTTGTTCTTGTTTTGACAGATACTACATTTCTTTATTTTATAACTTTAGTCTGGTGATAGGTTGGTAACTTTCTTGTTACTTAATCATGTACTTAACTTTGTTTCTGCAATTGGAAAATATGAACGCTTGGAAGTCTTAAAACAATTTAAGTCAGGTAATTTTACAATAGAAATGGAATTAATTCATAAAA
>NW_008824186.1:6015792-6038324 GCF_000699105.1 Pygoscelis adeliae | reverse complement strand
TGCATTCGGGTCACAACTTCATTATGCTTGGGCTGTCTTTTCTTTTGGAAGAGAAGAAACTTAACATACAATAACAGTATGCTTCTGCTGAGCAGTAGGGAGAAAAAGTCTTATTGTTGATTTAGCAACAGAAGAGGGGAAAAAAGAAATCTAGATTAAAATATGGAGAACAGAAAGCATTACCTATCCATAATTCGGTGGCTTTTTTTTCTCTTGTAATCCATAAAGGAATACGTGATTTGTACTTAAGGAATGATGCAAGTAAAACAAAAATGAAGGTGAAAAATAGTCTGTAGTGAAGCCTGCCAACATATATACAAAAGTCAGATGAAGTCCAGGACTCAAAGAAATTGAGTCTCCAGTCAATGGTGCATTTGGTCCTTCCTTATGATTTCACATTTGTGCTCTAATCCACTGCTTCTTCCCTACTTTTACCCTTTTTTTAAATTTTATCTGCTTCTTGTTGAGTCTCCTTATTTTTTTTCTTTTTCATCTCCTACAAAGACAAAATAAACAGGATCGCTTGGCGTTCAAGAGCTTTTCATATTACAAGCCTAGCATGCATCATTTCTAGATGCTTCATCATGCAGGGAGGCAAGGAGATGTTTTCAGCAAAGAGCAGACTGGAGAGGAAATTAAAAAAAGGATATGATAGGGATATATTCAAATAGGTGCTGCAATGGGGACTGCTTCAAATTATGTCATTGTTAAATCAGTAATTCACAGACAGATGCTTCTGTTAGGGATAGGCAGCTGTCCTAATTGAGTCTGTATGTAGAATCTACCTGAATCGGTCTTTATGGAGTTCCTGTTCCAAGAAATACATAAATGCCTCTGAAAGTCCTTTCAAGCAACTTGGGAAATGAATGAAATAAAAACTGAGAATCTGTTTTTCCTCTGTGCTTTATATTTATGTAGAGAGAGAGAGCTAGAAAAATCTATAATGGCACAATTCTGTTTTGATAGCATGGTGCATCTCTGTTCAGTGATTATCACTAGTTGTTCAAGTTGCAAAGTAAATGAGGATGAGGCCCGCTGACAAAACAGAGTTCCTACTCTTAGTGGGAAGAAGGTCAGTTAAATAATTCAAGTTTGGAAGAAAGGTTAAAAAATGGAATTCATATTAAATTTCCTGATAGTAAAATTTTAGGCCATTCAAGTGCAATAATTGTAAAATTAGTACAGATCTTATGGAAGACTGAATCACTAACTAGTTTGTCGTTTATCGACATCTGTAAGCGATGTATACTGAGGACTAGTTGTCTGTCTCTGCTGTTCCAATTAAGTGGTACAAAGTCACTTAAAATGTTTGTTTTGTATGTATGTGGACCCAGAGTTTCTCACCCTCATAAAAGGCAGGTGGTTGCACTAGTCTCTGAGTAAAGCCGCAGGATTGTGCCCTATTCTAGCTGTGAGAAGGTAGGAATTAATTTTGCACAGTTATGTGTGAAATTTTCACCTTTCCTGTTAATTTCACACCAATGAAATGCTCACTAAAAATTTCTGCTAATCAGGATTTTCCATATGGTAATTTGATTGTGAGAAAATCTGAGAACAAACAGTCTTTATTTAAACCAGGTTAGCAAAAGTAAATTGACAGAGCTCCATCAAATGTATTAAAAGAATGCATTTTACCAAAATTAGGGGTATGACACACAGATATTTTTTTTTTTTTGAGAGCAGCAGGTGCTGCAGGTGTTGCAACAAATGAATTGATTTTTTTTCCTGAAGAAACATCATCACAATGTACATTACTTCTCATGCTTGTTCATTTTTCAGTTCAGACCAGTGGGTTTTCAAGTAGAAAGAAACATAAAATACCATTGTTAGTATTGTGAAGGCAGACCAAATCAGTTTCAAAATCTAGAAGGAAATACAAAAAAGCTTCTTTCAAGTGTAACTCCAAAACACAATCTGAGGAATATTTTGGGGAGAAAGAGAATGCATTAAAGACTTAGGAGAGTGGATTCCAAGTATGAAGGACCAGCCCAACACTGCTGCCACCACTGCCAACCTTCTTTATTCTTGGTTTTCATCTCAACAGAGTCGGTCTATTTGAGTGTTTCTGGAAGCATTGGTTGGTTCTTGTTTTGGGGGTCATGCATTATCAAGATTGGAGCCCCTTTGTGCTGTACGTAGACTTTGGCATATAATGAAAAAGTGGTGTCTCTCTACAAGAGTTCTTACCTCTTCCTGCACATTTAAAGTGTATGTTGACTATCACCAGTTTTACAATACTTCACCCCCATGACTTGAGCGGTCATTTCAGGCGGTTGTATTGAGAGCAGGGTAAGTTCCCCAGTTTAACAGGAAAGCATTTCACAAAACGCATGGGAATGTACAAAGGGGTTTTGGCAGCTGGACGCTGCCAGCTGTGTGTCTTCATCCCACAGTTCAGTGTTTCACTACATGTATTAAGATTTCATCTTGGCGTGAAGCAGTGTGGGCAGCATATGAGGGCCAGTGGGTGGCTAAAACCCGTATTTACATCTAATCGTGGAGGAGGTGGGAAGCCGTGAGTGGGAGGAGTATGGGACGGAGAGGTGGAAGAAAAGCAGATGGAAGGGCACCAGCTTGGACGGGGAGGGCAGGTGTGCCATGGAGAGGTCAGGAGCCGTAGGGCAGCAATGAAAAGCAAGGCTGCACTCTTGCTGATGTCAAATTTGTACAGTACTTTACATGGCAGATATTTTCAGTATATAAATGGAGAAAGCTTTCTGCTTAAGTGTCTCAGCCCTTGTTTCTCTACAAATAGTGCAGGTTTTTCCAGTAGCATCAGTGACGTAGTAGCATCATCAGTAGCATCATCATTTAGACTTCTAAACCCAGTTCAGACTATCTTAGGGTAAGAGCACAGTGCAGCTATTTATATTTGCACTGTTTCTTATGGGGATTCCTTGCCAAAACCCAGATCGATCTCTCTGTGTTTATTTGACTGAATAAAAGGACATTTTTTAGATAAGCAAATACTCAGATAATACAAATACTCAAATACATCATTAAGAAAGAATGTAAAGATGTGTCTATGTATTTCTTGCAATGTAAATAGGAATAAAAATAGCGTGTTTGTTTCACAAAATTATAGGAATGGACCTGTGTGGTTTCTCTCAAGTAAAATTGTAATAAAAGTGAAAAATGCTCATTTCTCATTTCAAAAATCGCAGACTACTTTATGAAAATTGGATTTTGGGAACTACACTTTTTGAAATATTACAACTCTAAACAAATAAAAGATGATACAATAATGAGATGAAGTCAGTATTCTGCTTCTGTTGAAAGTTAATTTAATTCCAGAGAGAACTGCCACATTTTCATAATGCGCTCGCACTGTTTGGTTGCACTGTTTAAACCTGTCTGTGATTTGTTTTCAGAAGCAAAACAAAAAAACAGTGTGAGAAATTGTTGACTAACAGAATTAGATATTGCAAAACAGCTTAGATATTGCAAACCATTATTCATTCCAATAGCGAAGCCTGATCTCAAAATCCCTTGCTCGTGCAGTCACACAGTTGTGGGCCGGTACCCCAGATGGCTTGTGGACATGTCGTGGGATAGCTGTGCTCTGCAGAGTCCTCTGCTGTTGGTATTCCTGTCTCCCCTGTGTGGAGTCTGGCCAGAGGACGTTGCAGCACCCTCCAGGCCACATACAGGAAAATAATGAGCAGCCAGACCTTGTACAATGAAAATCAGGGTAGGGCCTCACCAGGCGTGGATCAGAACTGGAAACGGGGAAGCCCTCACTAGTCTCCTTAGGCATAACAACTACCATTACCGATACCAATTTGCCTTGTCTACACTATGAGATTAATGATTTGTCTCCTCGCGTTTGTTTTCCTTCAGTTCACGTGGTGTAAATTCAGTTTGTATTGAAAAAATAGCTAAGTAAAGGGTGTCACGTTTGTTCTGAATGCAAGTGCAGCCATCTATGCTATGTACATTTTGATACTAAAATAGCAAAAAGTACTGTTAAAAGTTGTTCTTTATCAGCTCGTAAATGGAAATCTGTGCCAAGTTGTTTAGACTTTATTTTTTATAAGGGAAATGTGAGGAATGCGGTATAGCTTTTAATAAAAAGTTATTCTTGTTAATATTTAAAAATCAATATGGGCCATGTAGAAGTCAGTGGCGTAGGCTAGAGACCCAGCTCATCTGAGGAAGCAGAGGTTTGTTTAAGCTTTGACTATCTAGACTGAAAATCCAGCTGTCACTCAGAATAGCTTTTGAGCAACCTAAACGAGAAGCTACACTGTTTCTTCTGAAATAGCCTTTTATTTTAAAGCATCCTTTGCCTCATCGCTAACAACATTATGTTTTTCCTGTGATGCCACTGGCAGGGCCTAAACAGCACTGAGACTACTTTACTCATCCCTGAACATCAAGTGGTAAGCAGTAAGCAATATTCATGCTTCCTTGCATGAATTTGTGTGGCGTCTTCTATTACTGTATGCCAAAAAATCCCTCACCAGACAATTTTCCAGTTTCAAGGAAGCCATCCTTCCAAAAAGAATTGTTTTTCTAGCCTCTAAAAATGAATGTGGCTTTTGAGTTTATTCCTAGTGATGGCTTAAATGATAAATTCAAGCAAATCGAAAGGATAATAGACAAAATTGAAAAGTTAAGTAATTGGTGGAGTAAACTGGAAAGTTTGCTTTTTTTATCATTGTTTTGGTTTGATGGGATATAGGATATTTTCTGACTATGTGGTGTTAACAAATGTGGGATTCCTTTTTATCATAATAATCTGGAGGGCTCTCTGAGTCAGCATGATACTTTAAAATGTTTTAAAGAGCGAGAAACAAACACTGACACAGTTTGAAATGTGTTGCATTTTTTTTCTTATTGGAGTAAGTAATAAGGAAAGGCTCAAAATATCCTCTCACTGAAATTCACAGACAAGATAATTGTATTAATTGTCAAATATATCAGAAAACTTAAAATAACCATTGTTCTTCTATGGAGAAAAAAATTACAAAAACTCATTTAAGATAACTGAAGAAGTACATGCTGAGGTATATTAAACTATCTGCTTGCTTACATTGGGCTCTGGTGTCTTACATTAACACTTACGCTCTCTTAGCATATTTTTTATTTTTCTTTGTTCCATTCTTGTTTAATGTGTTCTTTTATCCAGAGAGGCTTTTTCTGCACATATAAATTTTAGTGCAAACATCTTGGTGTCTTAAACTGCTTTGAAATGCATGTTTTCAAGCTTGCAGACTTTAACGGGGTTCAAAATTGAAACACAAGTATGGTAAAGGTGCAAAAAGTAGCTCGCAAGTTTTAGCTACAAGAAATACGTGGGGTTTTGTGTTTCTTTGAATGGGAAAGGTTATAGTTTTGTATGCAGCTTTGCAGCCTGCATGAAGCGTAACTGGAAATTGGACTGTGTGGTGTTAAGAGTGTTAATACACTTCTTTGAAGTGGGTAAGCACTTCAGTTGTGTGGATTCCTCCAAGGAAGAATATTGAAGAGAACTTCATGCAAAGGGGATCTCTGGTGTAACAGGAACTCAGTTTAACTGTGCGTAAACCAGGAATTTGCCTTCCTGATTTTCAGTAGAGTGCCTGTATATTTTCATCTGTTGTGGAAATGCATTTCCAGGAGCTTTTTGCTTTTGGAAATAAATATCATCAAAGGGTTATATTTAGCACAGCGGCACTTGAATCAGCATGTTTCTCCTATAGCCGTAAGCATGTTTAATTCTGTGAAAAGGGGGTGTGTATAAATATTCTGTGTGAACTGGGGATCTAAGTGAGGGCGATAGTTTTGTTTTTAAGCCATTGAATGTTTCCTACCCTTGCAATTATGGAGGCTTTTCTTGTTTTTTGATTCACCTTTCAAACCCCTATGTTTTTGTCCATTTCTGTATTCTGAAATTTTTTCTGCAGTGGATTGTTAATTCATAAATTAACTAATTGCTTTGTAATATAGTTATTTTGGTTTGTTACATTGTGCTAAAAACTAATTTGCCTGTATGATTATCAAAGGTATGCAGTAAGTAAAATAAATATTTGGTTTGTAGACTGTATCTTGTAAGTAAGCAAAATGTTGCAAATCAATTTTATCTTGTAATTTCAGGCAGTTTTCTTGTCTGGTAATGTAGGACTATGATAATGCAACTCCTAGATGTGCTGATGGGGATCATGTTATTGACGTAACTTCTCCGCATACCCATTAGTCATAGCCAGAGATTCTTCACTGTGCTATAACTCTAGTGAGGCTATGTATTGGGTTCCTCCATCTCAGATTAGTGTTGGTTACTTACTGCGTTGCTACTGAAATTGCTGCTCTAAACCATCTTCCCACTCTGAGATACAAAAAGCAGAAGGTGAAGGACGCTGAGCTCTGAACCTGCAGTCCCAGCTCTGCGAGGTTGGACACTTGTGAAACCTTGAACTCCGGGGAATTGAATTTGGGAAGTGCATTTCTGAATGTGGGCCCCTAAGAAACTTGCAGTTTTTTGACTGAATCTGATAAGTATTGCTCTAAGCCAAGTTCCTCCGTCTTTGAAGTACGGACATGGAGAGGGCTGGCATATTTAGTAGCAAGGTGCATTTGGAGGAAGCTCTGTTGCCTACAAGGTGAGAGCTGTGCTAAGTGGCCTGTAAGGACATAAGTTTCCTGTTAGGTGGATGACCAGAAATAGAAATCCCTCTGAGTCCTGTGAAAATACACGGGAATAAATCATTCAGGTGTAAGCTGCAAAATATATTTGCTTTTCAGGTACTGTGATATCGCTAGACCACTGCGGGCTAGCTGATTGTACTGACCAAGGTCAGCCGTCTGGGTGCTTTGGTGGGTGAGCAGGGCCACGGAAATGTTTACCGCAGTCTCTTTGGCTTCAATCCAAAGTTGTTTCTCTGAAGCACTTTCTGTTACGGTGTTCAGCGGTTGATGCCACATCCAGCAGCTCACTTCCCCTCTCCTGTGCGCGGTTGGCTGCCTTGTTTGCTTTGGCCCTGGAGAAGCGTATCTGAGCCACCTCTGGGAGCGAGGTGGCCGAGGCCTGCTCGTCCAGTATTGAGCGGTGTGGGAGAGATTTGATGGATTTGAATGTAGCGTGCGACCACCAGCCAGCATTTACATGCTTTACCCAAACCAGTTTGGGCAGAACTGAACGTGGGGTGTTACAGCCTTGCTTCATCTTGAGCTGTGCTTTGTTTATGCCCATACTACACCTTGGTCTTCCCTGTAACCTGGCCTGTTTGAGTCAGGATTTCCTACTGCAGGGCTTTAGTTCGTGTCTAACGTGAGGATTGCAAGTCTAGGTACTTGGAGGGTTGTTCGGTTGAACGTGGTCCAATACCCTGACCTCCGCTGGATGCCTAGACAAAAGTTATCAATTATGGGGTCACTAGAAATATTAATATAATTCCGTATGAATCCAGTAAGTTTGCACTTATGTAGCCACGTGAAAAGAAAATTTAGCTCTTCATGACAGACCATGATAGTGTTCAATTAGCACATCTGTGTACAGGCTATGAAGTCACTTAGTTGTTACAGAGATAATTAGACTATTAAAACTGGAAAGTTACTGCCCTCCTGTTCTCCTGTAGTATTTGTTTTTGAACAAGCAGTTTTTGTAAACTTGCTTTGTAGCTGATGGATTTATTCAGCTTTTTGGAAGCGCTGGTAAATGCTGAACGCTTGCAGTAACACCATTTCCTAGAATCATACAGTGACTTGGATTGGAAGGGACCTCTGGAGGTCTCCTTGGCCAACCTCCTACTCAAGGCAAGGCTGACTTCAAACGTAGATCAGGTTGCTCAGTCAGGGCCTTGCTTGGTCAAGCTGTGTGATCTCTCAGGATGGACATTACGCAGTCTCTCTGGGCAACCTGTTGTACCCGTTCCCGCTCAACCACACCCTCAAATCCAGTAGGAATTTCCCGTGTTGCAACTTGTGGCTGTTGCCTCTTGAGTTTTCACCATACGCCTTGGGGCTCTGTCTCTTCTGTAATTCCTCATTTGGTATTAGTCAATGATTCAAAAGCTTCTGCTTGCTATCTGTGCTGCACTGGGAAGTTTTAATTTGGTTACTTGTATTCCGGAAGGTACACGTCAGACAACATCTGCTCTGATGAGGTATAACTTCATTTAATAACTGCAGGTTGTCTGAGATCAATTAATTTGAATACAGTTCTGGAAAGAGCTGTTAAGAAATAAGATGTACTAATCTGTAATGTTCTCTGATTCAGTGATGCAACCAGTGCAAATTACTAACATTTTATATATTTTAAACCTGTAAGTGCACATGTATGCAGAGAATTGCATGAAAATGCAAGACTGATCCTGTTCTTCTTGTGAAATCCAAATGCAGCAAAATGGAAAGTAATAATTAATTTATGGGTTTAATAATCCATAGATCACTATCCAAGATGAATAATCCTATGTACAGAAGGAGAGGGAAGTGATAAGTATTCCCCTTCTCAAAGGAGATCCAACGATGACTACTGCATCTTCTTAAATTGCTAGTCAGACCTTTAATGACTGAGCCAGATTCTGATATATCTTAGAAAATGAGCGAACTTTGATGGCACTAAAGATAAAGTATTACTTCAATTGGATGGAATAATCTAATTATAACTATGCTACCCAAAGGATTTGGGACACTCCTTTGGCAGGAGCTTTCTTTGAAGTAAATATTTATTGATTTTTTTTTTCTTTGTGTATATGGATTTTGTTAGTTCACTAGGACAACATCTTGTGCTCGCACAATCTCTGTCTTTTTAAATTAGTGGTTGGGGTGGTCTGTTTTTAGGCCGATTCCCAACATTGTAAGTTGTTAGAATGCACTCTGGGGTTCACTTGCTGTAATGCTGAACAATTACAGTACTGTTGATGCTATGTAGATGTCAGTGTGGTTCTATGCACTATGTTAACTTGATTAAGTTAACATCTAAACAGTTGCAATTTTCTTGTAGTCACAATTATATTTACAAGAAAACCCCAAACCTGTGAGCACAAAATAGAATAGGAAAATGCAGTTTCGGTTCTTCTATTGGATTCTGTGATTTTTGTGAGCCTCTTAGTCTTGCATGATTATGTACTGCATTTGGAAGCAAAAGCACTTCCTGAGGTAGCTGTCCCGATTTCAATCTTACAAAGTAGTCTACTTTAATTGATCTGCTATAAACATTTCTCAAGAAGAAAACCAACAAAAAACCAACAGAATTGCCAAAGAGGGAAGGCAAAGAGAGGATTGCAGCATTTTCAGGAAATAATTTCTTTTAGCTTTTTTGTGTTACTTTGATTTGCAACACAGTAATTTTGTAGCTCCTCAAAGGCTAGGATAGCTTCAGAAACACAGGAATTCTCAGTAATGCATGGATGGTCCAAGTAGGCTACTATCTGGTTTCAGCAGTTACCCGTGTGTCTAGTGAAGACGCATAAAGTTGTGCAACACTATGGAACAATAGGGATTTTTAATTTTTTTTTTATTATTAAATTTGAGCCTGTTTGAAGATAAATGCATGTCCTGGAGTATGCAGATATTATTGCTTGTAATTTTGTCAGCTCTGGAATTATGTGGTTGCCATTCGTCTTTTTATGTCCCAGTGGGTCCAACCTAACATGAGCGTAACAGAAACACGCATGCCCTATTCATGAGCCAGTGCTTGTTTTGTTGTCTTAGCTTTACATTCAAAGAAACTTTCTTACTGTTCTTTTTTTAAAATCTGCTTAAGTATCCTAATGATAGCAATTAGCATTATAGGAGTCATTGTTTTAAAACACCCGAATTTATTATCAAAATGGATGCCAGCACAGCTTTGCCTTTAATAAAAAAGACATTATAATGTTTGTGGGTGCTTGTGTTTTTCTAATAGTTGGAGGCTTTTCCTGGCTTTTTTAAGGACACGGATTTCTTGCTAACTTAAGCTGGGGGGTATGTGCTCCAAGCAGTTGGTTTGGGTCTTGGAGAGGAACAGCAGGCTTGCTAACTACTTGTTGGTTATTCCGGCAGAGTGGAAGGAGATATAATCTGTTCCTGAAGCGACGTCTCAGGGTAAAACAGTGATGAATGATATTGCAAGTGGCTTGGATGGCTGCAGTAATAACATGCTTCACTGTGTGATGCCTTTTGTTAACCGGGAGCAGGGTTCACAGTCATAAATATTCTGTGCTTTCTCAGAGAACTTTTTCACGTGCATCCTTGCATGGTTTAAGAGGGAGAAGACAGAGATATAACCCGCTGAATTATTCTTTTTTGTTCCTACTCTAATAAAATGAAAACCCAATTCAGTCCTATACAAATATACTTTTGCTGATGGGTGTGGTTAAAAAAAACAACACCGACCTTCCTTAGGATGGAGTTAAATTTAGACCAGAGTATTAGCTTCTATGGAGAGCACCTTGCTGTATGAACCTCTAGTCTTGTAAACAATTTGGTAGAGATGAATACTGATATGATAATAAATAATGTTACCTAATATTATGTTAATTTCCCTAGGAGAGTGAAGTAATAGTCTTTTATTTGCTTAATGTTAATTGCTGTAGCCTAATCAGTGAAAAAGATGAATGTTGTTATTATGACCTTCTGGCATGCTGATAAGTGAAAATATGACCTTTAATAGATCAACTAGAATACTAATTACCCTGTTGCATTGATACCTTCTATTAGATTTGCCCCCCCACCCCAAGAAAGTACATGCTCAATTTTAAAATGTCACCCCTGCATTGTTTGTGACCCACTTTCATACGTGGTCGTTGCTGGGACATATTTCTCTGTGGTGATTGATTTAGTGAATCTTGTTATGTAGAAGAAAATGCATGGAATTTACTTTTTGCTACCTGCTTCAAGTCGATGAACTGTGCCTTAGCTGGCTTTTGTGTAGAGTGGCATTCTGACTAACTGCAGAAAAAAATCATGCTGTGCAATAACACTTGTCTTAATCATTGATGACACACTGTAAAGACTGAAAGAATAAATGGCAGCATCGTTGACAGGTATTGCTACACTAACATGTTTATTCTTAATATACCAGTTATTTACATGTAGTATTCGTGGATATAAGCAGTTAATTTTTAAATTATTTTAACTGGATATAGCCCAGGTATATCTTCAGCTATGAAGAAACTGAAGAATTGAGGCAATTTGGGGAAACTTCTTCGTCTTCTGTTATATTTTAGAGTAACAGCAATACTTGTTTTTTTAATCATATGCCTATATCTTCCACAGATTGATAAAAGACATCAAAGCAAAGACTCTATTTTCTTCAGGGACGGTGTCAGGAGAATTGATTTTGTTCTCTCCTATGTGGATGATCTTAATAAGGAATGGGAAAAAAAGTTGGTAAGTTTGTCTTTTTGAGGTCCTCTTAATTCTTATCTATCATAACCTGAATATCAATTACTAAGCCTTTCAAATCACTGCACTCAGCTGGAATAGGATTTAGCTAAAAATTTTGTAGCTGCTGAAAAGCCATTCCAGGTACTGAAATTTTTGTGTAATTTACTGTTGTGCGTCAGGACCCAATTTTATTAGATTTTGGGGGCTTTGTTTACTGAATTGATCACTCTCCATCACTTAGGCTGGTCAATATATTATACAATCAATGCAAAGTAATCCAAATGATTTTGCTTTCTTCATTTAACAGTCTTACAGTTAGCTGTGGCTTTGGTGAAATGTCTGTAAATACTGTTAAATGAAGGAGGTTTCTTCTAAATAAGCAAAGCATTATCCAAATGAGATTTAATAATAACTTTTGTTTTCCCATCCTTTGACTGCAGTTAGAGCAGGAATAGATTCTTAGATCCAAGAATCCATGCCACTTTCCTTTTAAGACTGGTTTTTTTAATATCTATTCTGAGTAAAACAAACACAGCGTCTCCTTTTTGAGCTTTTCCCTGTGCTTGACTTGCTCTCTACATATATGTGTTCATTCTTCTAGAAGAATATTTAAAGTGGCTTTGATAAGAGACCTCCTATGTAACAGAGCACGAAGTACAAGCTTTCTCTAAAATACCAGTTAGCGATCATCCCCGAACCTCCCAGCAAGATCCGGTTGCCTGAATGGTGACAGTAGGTCAGACAGAATCAGTAAATGACATGTATTTGTTCCTTGCTCACACTGACACTTGAGGTCTAACTTGACTAACATGTAAATTCAAGCTACTTAAAAAAGCCAGTACTATAAGATGCAGTCGAGACAAACAATAAACTTTTATATGAAGCTTATATGAAGCACAATACTTAAAAATAATAATAATTGCAGGAATTTTGATTATTTTGGTTTCTCTTTATTTGCCACCTTCTTTCTGAGCCAGGAGAGGTTACATTTACAAAATAGTCTCTCCAATATTTATCTCCAAAGTTTGTTCATAATAAAAAAAAAATGAGAGAGAGACCAAAAAACCTTCATTCTCATGTAATCATATTATTCTGAAAGATAAGGATATCTGAAGAAAACTAATTATACTGAGGCTTATGACAAAATCATGATAAAAACTAAAGGTCTGTGAAGTAAAGAACATTTCTCATCTATATCTTGTCATATTAATCTATATCTTGTCATATTAAAGTGTTTAATAATTAAAAATGATAATTTCCTTTGAACAAAACCTGCAAGATTGGGCTGTTCAAAAAAAATGCTTACTGCTTTCACTCCTTTATGAAGGAAGTACTGTTTTCATTAAGGATTTATGCTGCCTGTACTTGCATCCAAATATGATCCAGTGTGTAACACAGCCCCTGCATCTTACTCTTGTTACCCTAAAAAAGCAAGAATCTCTGTCGTCGTCTCTGGTGCTTTTCCCAGCTTAAGCATCTCACAGTCAGCTTTGCTTAGCTAGCCACGTTCAGGAGATTTGCTTGGGAGACGTAGGTTTATATAAAGGCATACTTTTTTAAACCCACATGGACTCTTTGTCAGGCTGTAATCCTAGCTAGATTCCTTCTTCTCCCATAAAACAAAATGCATTTAAAAAAGAAGGAAGAAGAGACCAGTCAGTGTATAAAGAAAGATATTCATGCAAAATATGTTAAAGCAACTCTTAAAATAAACTTTTCCATTAGTCATACTCAAATAACATGAGGAAAGAAATGGAGACTATTTAGGTAATGTTTCAAGTGGGAATGAAAATGAGCCAGATGCTCAGTCTAGTCACTCATTCATATTGTGTGCAGCAATTTCCTTCTCATTGCTTTATGGGTCATTAGGAGGTAGCAGGAATCTTTGCCAGACCAGAGACCATGTACATGGGTGTCATTATTGATTGAAGGATTCACATGGGGAAGAACCCAAGAGTTAGTAGCTAATATTATACTTCCTCTTGAGGTAAAAATGCACTTAGTTAGGAAGAAAGATTTCTGTCTTGCAAAAGGCTTGAACAGCCGCATCAAGCTTCGTGAGATTTAATTCTGTATATGTCTGTTACTCGCAAAAGAGTTTATGGCCTCATGGAAGAAGGCATTTGGTCTGTGGCCCTGTAGGTTAGCTCTGCAGTCGCGGAACGGACAGGCATGAAGATATCAATGTTACAGCGCATCAGTTTTTACACAGTTCCTGGGGAATCTGCTAAGAAAACAAAATTTGCCCTATATTTATGTCCAGCATAGACCTTTATGCAATGAACATGCCTGTAAATTAATGCAGACTTCTTAGCATAGAAGTGCTGTGCTGTTGTCTTTGTGGGAACAAGATTTAAATATTGATGCACTGCAGCCTTTGGAATTCGTCTGACATACTGTACTTGCTATTGTACAGTCATCGCAGGAAAGAAATGTGACTTTCTTTTACTGTAGTACAATGATACAGCAAAATGGAACAGCTAAGAATAGAAATGCTCGTAGGAAGAGAATAACAGTTGTGACAAAGGGTTTTGTTTCCTTGTCTCAAGGAAACAGCTTTATTGTGCATTTCAGAGAAAGGCATGAATAACTTCTTTGTGTGTTTCAACATAGCCCTGATACAGGTGTAAGAGATGGTCTGTTCATCTTCTCCCTTAGCTTCATGCAGAACAAATGCATTAACTTCTTTGATATTCCCCAGAAACTTTCCAGCTTAAAACTCTGTTTTGAGCTTGCCTTCTATAAGCTACACAATAAATCCTAACCACAAAGTCTCTCTAAACAAAAATTAGGAATACATTGTTGTGAGACAAAACGTTATATTTTTCCTTAAAGCCTCTAGCAGATAAGTGTAAATATTTTACCCACATAGGAAATGCATGTGAACATGGAAAAATAAATGTAATTTTAAAAATATCTAACAAACTATTAATGTATGACCAGGACATGATCTTCATTGTCCGTAAGTGTATTTCTTCACAAGAAACTCCAGAGCATTAGGACTCTCAGATCTCTGTGCAAAGTAACTTGTTCCTATGTTTACTGGAAGCAAAGTCCCCCTGTCCCCGGTGGGCCATGGAGATACAGAAAGAAATTTTATCTAGTCCTTCCCATTTTCATCATCTCAGACAGCAACTTCTGCTTTCTTACAGGCACCAGATAGCCCAAAGTTAGGGAGCCAGGGCAGCAAAAAATCAGATGCTTGTTGCTCCTCCTGCACCCTGTTAGGCTGCCGACTGGGAGAAGCCGTGTTCCCAGCTCTGCAGGAGCAGCTGAAAACTGGGCTTGATCCAAACTGGGCACCTCTCCATGCTGCTTTACAGCAGCTTCTGGTTGCAGAAGGAAGGTGTTTGGCATCTCCTGCACTTTGGAGGGGGCATGCAGAGCACCCTCCCGAGCCATGCAGGCAGTCCCTGCGGCGCTGCGGTAGGGCCAGTTATCTCACCCATCTTGTCAGCCCCCCGCTCTCATGGCTGCAGGTGGATGAGAGGACAAGGGGCCTTTCCTAAATGGGCTCTGTCCCACCTGAACCGTTCTCGCCAGGGAGCTGCGTGGGCAGCCTGAGCCCAGACTGAGCCCATCAGTGTTAGTCCTGTGAAGTGAATTGTGTTTTCTCAGGGTACAGCTAAGAGCGGAGTTCTTGTATGCTTTACACTAGCATATGATTGTTCCTAAAGGTCATATTTATTTCCCAATATCCTACACGTGACTACAATTAGAATAAGCCCCGAGCATCCTCATATGTAAAAAGCTTTTGTAAGCTTGGCGCTACCTGCCTAAAGGAAGGGGAAAAGTGAGGAGGAGGAGGAGTGTGGTTAAGGAATAGTATGTTGTAAACATAAAATTATTTTCTTCTGCTGTTTATTGACTGTTGTTAGTAGCAGTAACAGCATTGTTATCAGGAAACAGTTTGTAACAGTTGTCTATCCTCCTTAGGTAACTAATCATGCAGTGTTGCATCTCATTGGGCATATTAGTACCGCTGGACTTTGGATCTTCCCTTGTTAATCTTGTTGGGATGTTCATTACAGCCAAGTGTACGTTAGATGGTAAAGTTACTCTGTAAAGTATGTGGGATACCCACAGCGGTGTTTGGAGAGGTGAATGCTCTACTGGCCTCTCACCTATATAGGCCACAGTGGTCTCAGAAAATGTGGTTTCAGTCTTTTACAGATGCTTTGGAGACACTTAAGAACTGTACTTAAAACGGAAGGGCATTAGCCCACTATTACTGGTCTTCACTAATGTGACTACTTATGTTGCTTCTTTCTTCCCTCTCTGACTGCAGAGTGGCATCTATAGCGGAGTCACAAGTCCATGTACCAGGTCTAGCTTTTTAGGTTTGGCACAGTAAGCTTAAAATTCTTACAAGTACATATTAAAAAAAAACCAGCACTGGTCCAAGGGTACATTTTGTCCATTTTAAGCCTTTGACGTTGACGTGAAGAAATCCAGTATTTGGCAAGAAAAGGGGGAGCATTGGTTTTTTTTTGCAGCAGATGGATTGCCTTTTAAAGATGGTTGTTTCAAGTGACTGGAAAGTACAGTACATTGGCATGGGTTTCAGAGAAGGTGGCTTATGGGAAGAGAGCAAGGTGGTAAAAACAACATAATTTCTATTACAGCACTGCAATTTATCACGCTAAGAGTATAGTAAGGAAAGATAAGTAAGATGGGGCCAGACCCTTTGGCTCTGTCTGTTATTAAGCTGCACAGCTGGAGGAGAAGCTGGCTGGTGTCTCTGGTGGCAGAGAACCCTCTGAGCTGACTCACTTGGCTCTTCTCCAGTGTTTGCTGGGGAAAGAACGCACGCCAGCGAGCTTTGTTTGGAGAAAATGTAATCCAGAATAGCACATAGCTTTGGATACCAGGCTTGAATGTCAGCTTTCATATAGCACTTTCAAATGTAATCACCTTTTAGTTGTGTTGTTGTCTATTAGATCAGCAGGTCAGCAAACAAGAGTTCTTTGGTGTTTCATACAGGTGCATGTAGGCAGGTTTGTGGGATAGATCAATTAAAAAATAGTGCATGGAATTGCATTTGTCCGCAGCATGTGCTAGAACTCAGGAATTATCACATTTGCAAGTTTTATGTAGGACAGTGTCTAATTTAATATCTAATAATATTTGGCAAAGTCAGATGTGACAGGTAAAAATGCAAGGCCACTAACACAGGAAAATATATCAATACATCTTAACGTAGATTTGAGGGCCATTAAAGCTATTCTTCAGTCTATATTCATTCATCGGAGTAGTTTATGCAAACTGAAATGCAAATAGGGCAGCTGGCTCCTCACAGACATGCAGGAAAAGGAAATTGACTGAAAACTATGGTGTTTTGGGTTTTTTTAAGTGTGTTTGAAAAATGTCATTTAAGACCTTTCAATAGAGGAAACATCATACAGCATTGCAGGTTTTAGCTAGAAATAAATTGGTAGTCTAGCTAGTGAGCTACCCTAAAGAGGCTATGGCTCAATATTTAGCTTAACTTGTAGTTATTCTGGCAGTTCGTCAGCAAATTTTATATAATTAAAGGGAAATTAATCCAGTCTCCCGATAGGAGCAAAAATTCTACAGAGAAGGAGGGGAAGAAAATGTTCTTACCTAAAGATGTCACCTAGGAATTACTTGGCAAAATACAGAGTTCAAGAAGAGTCTCAAACTCACAGAGGTCGTGGAGCCATCGTGCACTGCCACAGGCAGGTTTATTTATCTCTGCATGCAGTCCACAGTGACTTTATGCAAGCTAAGCGTATGTAAGCTTACACGTGATGATTTGTTAGTCTTCGCTAGTTTTACAGTTCTGTTGTTTATGAAGCATACTGTTTGAATTGTCTGTAATCAGTACTTGAGCATTGGTATCGGCATGATTGTTAAACTGGTAAATAGACGTTACTATAAGCGATCAGTCTTCCAGAATTTTTCTCTCCGTCTGGTTTTAACAGCCTCTTAGCAATATAGCTAAACTCGAACGATAACACACCACACACATCACCCTCCCGAAGAGTCAGAAATGTTCAAGACGCATGACTTCATTTACTGCTCTGGTTAATAAGATTGGACAGTTCAGGAGCCTATTCCTAACTAACAAATAGGTTTCCTGTTGCTAGTCAACCCAATTCCCAATGTGTTGCCATCGCTAGGCTGGCCATCGCGCAGAAGTGGCCTGGTATGCATCAGCTGGTTCTCGTCTGTTGGTCTGCTTTCTTTTACAAAGGTCACATAGCATTAAGGGGTTGTCATCGGGGCAGTTAGGAGGAGTGAAACTCGGTGAAGTCATCGCTAAGTGATCAGTTAGTTGCTGACTTGATCAGTTAATAAAGTGTGTTTATTTCTCTTCAGGAAAGAAGAAAAGAATTTGAGAGCAATCTGCAAAAGGCTGGTTTGGAACTAGAAACGGAAGATAAGAAGGTAAAAAAAAAAAAAGAGAGAGAAAAATTAGGACCAAAGAAATAGACCTGCAAATTACTAATTAGTGTATACCAGTTTGTTTCTTTGAGACAAATTACAAATTTTTGTAGTAGATTCCACTGGAGTACGACTAATTTAAGTGAAACAAGCTTAATGTGTCTGTTTGAGTTATTTTTCCAGATATGTTCATAAGAATTGTGGAAAGTAAATTTTAATTCAGGAGGAAGTGATGGCTTTTGATTTCATAACAAAAAGAAAGCAGTTCCAAAATAGCTGTGACTTCATTTAAATGCATATAAATGGGAAGTAAGCTCACAGCTAGATATAATTCCACCTAATAACTAGTAACATGTTTGGAAGTCAATGAATAGATTAGCATATGCCCACTGGATGTTGTAATTACGACGAGGAAGGACTCTGGTGTAACAACTTGAAGATGTTTGATTAGTATTACTGTTTTGTTTAATAACTGAAGAACACGGGATGCTGACTTCTTCAGCCAGTGTGCTCTTTTTTTCTGCCAGAGATTGAGTGGGACAGAATAACTCTTGATGAAGTTTAGGCTCTGTAATATCCATAGATGGGGATTCATTGAGCAACATGTTAAAAATACCTTCTGACTGCCATTTTCCCCTGTCTATGCAGAGGAGCGCTAGAAGAGCATAATACTGCGGGGTGAGGCCTGTGATAAGATTATTCATTATCATAGCTGTGAGGCTGTAACAGATCTGAGCTCTGGTTGGTAACTCCTTTTTGCAAGGAGTCTTGCACGCTCTACTCCGCTGTATGAAAACTGCCCCCTCCAGGGAAGAGAACAGCTTTACAATCTAGCACGGTGGTCTGCAGGACGCGTGGGCTGCCAAGTGGCCAGCCCGGCACAGCAAACCCTTGCATTTCCGATGCGCTCAGAGTGTAATGAGAGTTTTCAGGCCTCAGTGTACAAGGTTAATGTAGTTTGAAAAGCCTTTGTGAGCTTTTAGTAGTGCAAAGATTATCTTTATGAACAAACAACCACTTGGATAAGCTTTTCAGTTTAAAAAAAAAAAAAAAAAAAAAAAAATCTCCCTATTCCCCCCCTTTTTTTTTAAAGCTTTCAAAAATATGTACAAGGCAATAAATTTTGTATAGCAACTATTCTCATAAATCTTGCAATAAAACACAGTTTAGTCTGATGTCTGATTTAACTTTTCTGGGGCAGGAGTCTGAAGATGGCAAAATTTATTTTGTGAAGATCCATGCCCCATGGGAGGTTCTGATCACGTATGCGGAAGTGCTGAACATTAAAGTTCCCATCAAGGAAAATGACATTCCCTCAGCGGTGGAGAACCCCCTGGACTGTCTGCTTGCACCGCTCAGGCTTCCCGAGAAGGTGATGCACCCTGAACCGGATTATTTCACGGCCCCATTCAGCAAGGAGAAGCAGGAGCTATACCTCATTAATGACGAGAGCACTTTCTTCTCACCGTCCATGAGAAACAGAATAGTACGTATGTGAATTTGTCTACTTTTATTTACGTGTAGATTTACACCATCCCGTAGGAATATTCATGCAAGGAAAGAGTATATAAACTGTGATATCTGTGGGTAAATATGAGGAAACCTAGACGCCTGTGCATCTTTCTTACAAATCTGGAAGAGTATTTGTTGGAATGGATCTTCTGGATGTCTACAAAGCAAGCGTGCCCTCAACGGTCTCATACAGGGTAGAGCCTTCTGAAGAAACACTTTTTGCTTTTGCGTATTATTCTTGCAGATTACACACAGTGCACAACCATTAAAGGTTTCTGTTAAATGGCCTTAAAGCAGGAAAGGTCTGAAATCCCTGTGTTTGAATCTCAGGTTAATTATATTCTTACACGTTGCCCGTATGGAACAGAAGAAGGGAAGAAAAAATTTGGGATTAAGAGGCTGCTAAATAATGGCACCTATTCAGCTGCATATCCTCTTCATGATGTAAGTATTTTAGCTTTCTGCGCCCTTGAGCATTTCCCAGTGTTCTTACTCTTTTACCTACCGTGACATTTGTTGTTTCCAGCAGAAATGAAAATGCACTCAAACCCTTCCGTTTGTCCCAGTAATTGATTCTGTTTTATAATACGCAAGACGTATCTGCCAGCCCTACTATTTGGCTTTTATGTGCTGAAATGTTTCTTCTATGCATGCATGCAGGAGCTGAGTTTCTAGGGTATACTTATGTGTCAGTCACATAATGCGTAAGAGACTTCTTCCATAGTATATTCCTATAACGTTTATGGTACAGATTATGTGGTAGTACTTTAGAAAGATTGTAACAAGGAATGAATGCCTCCTGCAGATGCATACATTCAGCAGTGTATGTGTGTGTGTGTATAGGGTGTGTACATACATACACTGTAGTTACGTAAATACTCTTGGGATCATACCGTGTTGGGACTGAAGTCAGATGAGTTGTATGAGCCCTGCAGTTCAGTGTGGGGTGGTCGCTTGTCCATCTCCTAGTGAGCTTTGGTGAGCAACTGCAAATACTGGAAGTATGGTCAGGATGGTAAATACCGGTGTTTATTTTTGCTGTAGGGTCAATTTTTGATACAACATATGTGGATTTAGGCCTGAAATCCCTTAGAGAAAATGAGAGAGATGGGTTACTGTATTTTACTGATTTGATTCTTTTCTGGTTTTTTAATTTCTTTATTTTCCCTTCTGAATGTTGTGTTTAATTTGTTGCTTAAATCTTAAATTCTCTCCTTGTTTTGAATAATTATTTGAGATTTGTCACAATGCCTTAGTGAACTTCAATTGCTTATTTGTATCTGTGAATTCTACCACAAGATATTTTTAAATACTTTATACAGATTTATATTTTTAAGTGTTTTAAAATATTTTTTCTTCCTTAGAAAATGAAAAGAAATGGATGAATGGACATGCTTTAGGTTTTCAGGGGGAAAGTTTAGCTGATCAGAGTCTAGGCTGTAGAAGATTAGTCTAGGCTGGGAAGTAGACTGTTTATACTGTTGGGACTACCAAAACCAGAGATAATAAAAAGCAGTTGTACTAGAATCTCTTCTATACAAGTACAACTAACCTTAAATGCTGAGAAAGCCTATGAAAAAATACCGAAATCATGAGACAGATTCACAAATCATTGTCTAAAAAATAACTATTTAACCTTTTAAAATATTTTAAAAATGCAAACTTTAGGTTGTTTAAACTTCTTGATTTCTATTTAGAAACCAATTTCCATGCTTTTCTTTGATTGAGAGACATTCAGGAAACAAAGGAAAACCAAGATCACAAACTGAATATTTGATACAGCCAAGTATTTCTAAAGGCAGTGTTCTACAACACAAAATAAAATTACAAGAGCTGTCAGAAACTGCAGTTATTTTGTGCTGTTTAATTTCTAGGAAACTGATGAAGTTCCAAAATTTTCTTAGCGTTTGACAGGTGGATACATGATAGTGATGAACACCACTGAAGTTAATTAGTGTCAGAATTGCATTTTGCATATCCTTGCATTACAACTTCAGAAACCGCAGCACGGCGTACATTATAGTGCTGTGGCTGGAGGCAGGAAACAACTTCAATTTATATCCCCTAGTTTACATCTCTCAGTGAAATGCTTTTGGCTGTGCAATTTACAATGAGAGCCTGATTCAGAAGTACAGAGGACAGGATTTAAATATGCATTATTTTTAATGAAGCGGGAGTAAAACGGTGGTTTTCTACTGTAGGGAAGCTTGAACTTCTGCAATTGCATGTGCTACACCAGTGTAAAGGAACAAACCGCTCACTGCGGTGCAAATGAGTACGTTGTACTAGCCCGACACTGGTGTAAAGTAACATGATGTGGTTACAGTACAGGTTGGCTTAATGTCTCAGATTGATAAATGCTTTCTGAAAATGTGTATTATCTTAAAACATATATAAAAAGGGTTCTACTTAAAGTGGTGAAGTAGAGTGATAAGTTTGAATTACAAATTAGTTTAATTGGCATAATCTTAAGAGGGATGCAACATCATCATTAATGTTCATTTCTTTTAATGTAGTATTTGAGTCTGTCCATGAGGTGTTTTGCCTTTACTCTGATTTGCTCACAGTGCCAGTACTGGAAAAAGGCAAATGATCCAAACTGTGACAATGAGAGATACACGCTGTACATGGAGTGGGCCCGTTTCTTGCGGTTCTACAAAGAACAGCCTTTGGACCTCATCAGGTAAAATACTGCCTGTGTTTTATTACATTTACTTGGTTTTCACTGTAATACAAGCATGTATTCATTTGTAGCTTGATCCTGCTGGGAAATTTTTACTACTTTTAAGATCCAATGAGAATTGGATACTTAATTGGGCATTAGGTCCTTGGAGGACACGACACAGGTTTCTACTAGCAACTGGAAAAATGCTTTGTCTCAAATGAAGCCTCTTTCAATCTAGCCAGCGCTCCTGGGGTCAGGTATCTTACAGATAATTCAGCTGTAGAGGAACACGTACGAAGAATACCTTGCATTTTATAAGCAATACCTGCTACAATTTTTAAAGATTTGATTTGAAATTTTGAAATTTCAAGAGAGATTTGAAAAAACACTGATAAAATCAGTTTCTGAAGCTTGACTCTTAATTCAGTACTAAACCCAAATTTAAACGAGCCTTACCCAAGATTTCTTTGATTCAGTTCATATGATATAACAAAACCATTACTTTATTCATGGCTTACAGTTGCCCCATTTGTTACACAACCAGTTGTATTTCTGTGAATTACCCACTCATTCTTACCATATGATCAGAACTGCTGTGCCCAGTTTCATTTTGTATAACTCCTTGGAAAATCAAAAAAGTAAATCTTCATTTACATTA
>NW_008824186.1:5998291-6015732 GCF_000699105.1 Pygoscelis adeliae | reverse complement strand
GAGTGATTTTAAAGCTGGAGCTTCTGCTAGGAGGAAAAAAAGGGTCAAAAAAGGACATATATTGTGTTCATTCAGCTTGTGTAACTCCTCACAGCTAGTTTCAAACCCCATTTTTCCAGTGTACATCAGTGTATTTACTCTTCTGTTAAATGAGAATTTTGCCAAGTGTTTCATTTTGACTCTGGCCCGTTTGCTCTATTGCAGTTTTAAACTTTGCTTTGTATTCCTATTAATTGCATTTTTTTGTATTCAGGAAGTACTATGGTGAGAAGATTGGAATCTATTTTGCCTGGCTAGGATTTTACACTGAGATGTTATTCCTTGCAGCAGTTGTTGGCTTAATTTGTTTTCTTTATGGCTTGTTTACAATGGATGAAAATATGAGCAGGTGAGTGTAACGTTGAAAATCTCCTGGGCTTATAATGGGAAAAGCTAAGCAACGTGAAAATTTTGTTCTTGCAAAAAAACAGGTAACAAGCTTTTAAATCTTGTCAGAGCAAATTTGTTCTTCAGCTATCTTTATGGACTGAAGTGGTGGTGGACAGCTATGCAGAACTTGTGACTATTAATTAGTAAGACTCAATTTGTAGGTGAAAAGCAATATTTTACTGCCATTTGGCAATAGCTTTTAATATTGGAGTACCTGCAATGCATAAAGTCCTAAGAGTACCACTGACATCTCTCAAAATTGTTTTGAGTGTTTATTGTTGCCTTAAGCTTTTCTATTTTAATCTCTCTTGCAGAGTAGTCCGTTGACCTTTTTGTGTAGGTCATCATTTGTACTAACTACCAAAAGCACGAGTACAGGACAGATCAGCAGTGTTCTCCCGTCAAAGAGGGATCCAGTATCTCAGAAATCAGAGTTTGCTTCTTCTTAAATAAGCATTGCATTTGTTTCTTCAAGGGTCCCAAGATTTATTGTATTCAAGGATTTGGGGGGGGTGTGGTTTGGGGGGTTGACATTTCATTGCTCACTGTTTTGTTTTGTTTTGTTTTTTTATAAGAAGGCTTCCAGAAAATTTTGAGTTTTAACCATAAAAGGTGAATAACAAGTTAAAATTCTCACCCATTCCATTGAATTATGTCATTTTGAGACTTAATTTTAGCTAGGTTCAGAATTCACCTGGGAATACTGCTATACATGTTCAGATTTCTCTGGATACTGAAGGACCACCATAGAATTGTAAACTTCTCCCACTGTAGTAGTTAAATTGAAGTAGCAAATGTTACTGTAGATAGCAAAGCTGAATTAATACTCTGCTTTCAGAAAAGGTGTTTTGAACGCATTACTAACCTGATGAGAAATAAAGTGGTTTCTGTCTCACCTGAAAGCAGTGCATGTGCAGTACAGCTCCTTACAGGCTTCCGATTCATTACTGATAGAATCGGAAAGCCCATTCCAAGTGAATTGCTAGTTCTGCTCCGTGTAGCAGCTGCTACATTTCTTGGCTTGCCCTGACCAGCTACAGGTTAACACCAGTGAATGTGACAAGACTTGGCATCTTCTCTGTGAAGCTGCAGATGTTGAGCTTTGAACAAATGAAGCTGTTAATTTTTTGTTTTTTAAATAAATTTCATATAGCAGCTCTTAAGATGCTATGAAAACAGATACTGTACCATATTTTCTCCTCAGCAAAGAAATCTGTGACCCTGCAATTGGAGGAGAGATCATCATGTGCCCTCTTTGTGACCGAGAGTGTGAGTACTGGAGACTGAACACCACCTGTGAGTCCTCAGAGGTCTGTATCTGGTTCTCCAGCCACTTGTCTTTTTAGTTCATACTGAAAACTGTTTTGGTACCGACCTGTTCCTGTGTATTCTGTTGCAGTATTCCCATTTGTTTGACAACGTGGCAACTCTCTTTTTTGCCATTTTCATGGGCATATGGGGTGAGTACATTTGATAAGTTTTATGTCAAGCAGTAAGGAGGTCTTGGCCAAACTGCCGAGGGACCCTGGAAGTGGGAAGAAGAGGAATAATGGCTTCGCTTTAATATCCTGCCTCAGATGCAAAAGTGATAAAAGAGTAAAAATAATTTAAAGTTACAGAGGGATTGGACTTAAACAAAACCAAACAAAATACAGCAGATATCTAGGACATCATAAGCATTGCATACTCTAACTGCTAACATTTGTTTCTTTCCTTAGTAACCTAAAACAGAGTGGTCCAGCCTTAGCAGTCCTTGTAAGAGTCCTCTGCTGAGCCCTGCACATGATCACTGTCCCTCTGAGGGAGTAGAGAGCTTTTGTGTCCTTTCACTGGATGGTGGTCCAGCACTACCACTTCATTAGCAGCGCTTTTAGGATGCGAATCAGTTGGCTTCTATGCCAGTGAAGTTCATACGTTATAGTATGTTTTGATGATGCAGAAATAGGTGGATTTCCTGACTCCCTCTATACGCATGGTTTCACACCAAGTGATACTTGTTCAGACTTTAAGATCGTATTGTTTTGAATACATGTTCTTTTCTTAAACTGTGTGAAGGTTTATAGATGCAGGATAATGTAGTTATTGTTTCTTATTTCCTTAAACACCTTGTCTCCTGTTTCATACTGTTTGTATGAAATATCATCATTAAATCTTTGATTTGAATATAGATATTTCATTAACACACAAAGATCTCTGTGTGCTAATAGAAAACCTATTTGTGTATTTGTTACCAAAGGACCTAGCCACTAACTTTTTCGTAGAAAATGCTCAAAAAAAAAAAAAAATCAAATAAGATGTTGTATGGCTGTTTTCCTAAACTTTTCTTGGTTTTAAGCACTAGCCTTTGAGTGACACGGATTAGTCATTCGGGAAGTAGCAGAAAATGTTTTTAGAACTGCAGAAGATAAGCTTTCCTGTGTTTGTGTAAACTGTAAAACCTCTCCACTTCAAATAAGAACAATGAGATTACCAAAGGGCTACATTTTACAGTAGTTTATAGAGGGCTTTTTAAATGTTATATAATAGTATAACTTTTATAGTTGTTTATTTTATATATGAAATCAGTTCTCTCTAGTGTCTTAAAAATGTCTTAAGCCAGCCTCACTCTTGATCGTATGAAAAGCATCAGACGTTCACCGTCTTTAAAATGACCATGATATCAAATAATCATCAGAAAGCAACAGAAATCTTTGAACATACTACTTGAAAACAGTTCTGCTTATCTGTAATAGTTGTTCATGTGTTACAGGTTTATACACAAGTAATTAGTTGAATCATCGCGTTCCTTTGTTAGTTCCCTGTTGCTATTTGCGTATGAAAAGTAGTTAAACTGTAATTGAACATGGTCGTCATAACCATGGAAATACCCATACTCTGTCTTGGCATCTTCCTTGTCATCCACTTCTGGAATTCAGTTAGCTAATAAATTGGTTAATCCATATTGTTGTCTTAGCTGTGAACTTTACTAGGTAGTCAATAAAAATAGATGGGTCACACTGTGAGGATAAATGCCAGACTGCAGAATAGAAGCCAGTGCAGAAATAAGTTTAACTTGGTTCATGAACTTGTTCACTTCTCCCTTAACTGTATTTTAACATTTCCAAATTGCAGTTACACTTTTCTTGGAGTTTTGGAAGAGGCGGCAAGCTAGACTGAAATATGAGTGGGATTTGGTTGATTTTGAAGAGGAACAGCAACAACTCCAGCTGAGGCCTGAGTACGAGGCAAAATGTACCCAAAAGAAGAAGAATCCTGTAACTCAGGTAATGAGCCTGCTGGGTTGACATGCATGCAAATTCAGTTGTGTGCTGAAAGATAGTTTGAAATCAAAACAGGATTTAGTAACACGTTTTCTCACTGAAGGCATCCAGTTGATGAGTGCCGAGGTTTGCGCTCTGATTGACTAGTATCGGAGATAAACACTTCAACGGCCGAAAGCAGCGTAGCTGTGTTAGCGTCAGTGAGTTCTGGAGCTGATAGCCCTGCCTTTCAAGGGTCTGTTTACCCTGGCGCGGGGCCACTGCGGCGTGGCTGTCCTGCTTTCCAGTCTGAAGGTAACAGTAACCGAGGGCGCTCAGCACTTCAGCCTCCTCTTGCACATGACAGGCATGCCCCATCTCTTGGACCAGGGCTCTCTGCCTGCAGATGTCTTTTGTTACCTGGGCTTTTGGCACGGAATAAATGAGAACATGGCCGGTTTTTGCCTCTGGAGTGTGCATAACTTTCATTAAGTATCCTCTATTGATTTTAATTTTCACAGGAAAGCGATATATTAAATCAGGAATACAAAGGCAAAGTTTATAGCTTTCACTTGGCTAACACCATCTTTACAGTGTCCTTCACATTTCAAGGTAGCATTCTCTGAAGTCTTCGTGCCTTTAAAAGCACTCTTTCTCATCCCTGCCCAACATACGAAGAAGCAGTCGTCTTGATCTAAAATCTAAAGATACAAAAGTGGGACTAGCTGTGGTTTTGTTACTGATATACAGCCACTTCGGGGAATGCGAGAGAGATGAAGGTTGCTGAAGCCCTTTGTCTGAAATCTAATTGAGATACAATTAACCACACTATTTAACTCTGTTAAATGCTCTATGTAAATACCTACTAGATGTTAATTGTCTTCATTTAAATTTAATTTAGGTAGGAGTTAGTTGACAAATTTAAGGATCAGATGGTTGCATTCCAATACAACATCTACCACCTTAATTTGATGTATTTTTAAATCATCCTTCCTCTTCCTAGAATTGCATATAAATAACTTGTTTTCAGTAGTCATAGGTAGACTTAGATAACACAGTCTTCAGAAAAGAAATAGAAGCTTAGCCAGAACATGGGAAGCAGCATTGTTCTATAAACAGTAGCCCTGTCTTTCAGGGTTTCTCTCCTTAATTATTCGGAAATATATACACTAATCTTGTTTCTCATGAGAGGCAATTCTTCTGTCTCTCTTTCCCCTTCTGCACGTGCAGCATTAATGCTGTTGTTTCTTGTACGCTGTAGTCATGCAGAGATCTTTGATGACCATGCACTGTGATTTTGAGTGTAGCTCTGCCGAGGTATTGATTTCTGCATGCTCAGGAAAACAGTTTCAGGTAAATTAGTTTTTGATTAGCTAGTTCACCTAATGGAAAACAGATCCTTGCCGGTTGCATGTTATTTGCTAGTTTGCAAATGTGTATGCTCAGTGTATGCTTCACTTCCTTTCATGGCTGCACAGTGACCAAAACCAGCTGAACCATCTGTGGTTCTGCTGCAGTTGAAGGAAAGAGCCGGGGGAAATCGCACAGACGGTTCATGGCCCTTGTGTGCTCTGAAGTAACGGGCTGCAGCAGAGGGTAATCGTGTGAGGACAGGGAAGTAATGGGCTGACCCGTAGGCAGTGGTTACGTGCAGCATGGACCAAAACCCATAGTCTGGGGAGGTGAATCAGCCGCAGCAGCAGCCAGAGGTGGCATGGGTGAGGTGCATTTCTATAGCTGTCTGAGGGAGAAGATCGTTCTCTCTAAATTCATGCAGATCTCTTGGGTAGGATGGTTTATTTGGACTTTATTTTGGAAACAGAAGTTGGACCGTGATATGTTTTTATCTCAGAGTGAGATACTGCACTTTTTTGTGTTTTCTAAGTATGCATTAACAATTACCATAAAAATTCAATGACTGTACAATCCTTTTATTTTATGACACATCAATTTATTACCTTGGTGGATTTTCAGAAGCTTTTGTGAGGCAGGGTTTAGCAGTGATCCTTATCAATACCCAGTTATAGCAAACCATACGGGTTGGCCACACTGTAATGTAGTTTCCTTTCATTAGGTAATGTGCAATACTGAAAATGAGAAAGGACGGTGATTTCAAGTAAGTTAATTCTGCATACTGATAAGATAACATGGATCTTAGGTCCACTGAGTTTCCTGTGTCCCAAGGCTGGCTTTGCTTTGCTCAGAAAATTGTTTCCTGGCCTCGATTCAAAGTTCTAGGTGCACTGAAACAGAAATTGCCCGTCTTGAGGCTTTAATTAACACCTCATGTGGTCACAATGCTGAACTATTTAGCTAGATCATAGCTAAAATCTGGTTTTGCTGATTACAGTAGAATCTTAATTTACATAAATAATGAAACATTCCATTCAAATTTGGGCTCTGTCACTGCACATTATTGCCTACATTTTGTTCTAAAGTAGAAAACTTGTTGAATAGTCTAGAATGTGTGAAACATCTGTTCTTAGTATAGAATATACATATTATTAATACATAATAGGTATAAAATGTTATGAGCCTATGTAAAGCCACCTGATATCTGTGCTTGTATCTTATCTTCAGCTGTCTTTTATAGTTCTGTTAATAGAGCCTTTAACAGTTTTCATCATCAAACAACTTGTTGTGACTCGAGACTACAGTATTGGTAATTGTGTTTAGTAAGTATATTTAGGCAGATACAGGCAGTATATCTCGCCTGAGAGAACAGCACATTGCACTTCAAACAAAATCACACTGGTATGAGCATGCCGATCGACTGAAGAATATCGCCATCAAGAAGCCACGCTTGTAAAACAACTGCTACTGCTTGGTGGTGTCAGGGAGAAATGTGCAGCTCAGTTATGGCCGTTGTATTCAGCGTAATTACACCGCGTTATACCGGTGCATTCGGCACGTTCTGGGCTTTTGTGCAACAGGAAATAAACTCTCTTCAACACCACTTTACAGGTTCAGTATCTTCTGTTGTCAAAACAAGCGTTTCCTGATTCAATATACTTACTGATAATATACTTAATACTGCGCTCACCTCTAGTAATCGGTGCCCCTTTGTCCAAGAGGAGCGTAAGCATACTACAATGCCTTGTCCCAAAGATTTATCAAGTTCAGATTATTTTTTCACTAAATATTCTTCCACTGGCATTAGTTCTTAAATGATCCTTTCTTAATACGTGTAATCTGATATTTTAGGAATTAGAGTTGGTTGCGAAAAAGAGACCTTTACACGAACATGGAAAGTTGTTCATGTGCTATATGGGGATACTCGCTTGGGTAAGACCTAGCTGCCTGATGCTGCAGCAGAGATTGGCAACTAATGAATGTAGCCATTTCTTCAATTAAAAAAAAAGAATTGAAGGAGTGGAGGAAAACGCTCTCTGGCTGTGTGGAAAAACATGGTACATCCAAATAAATGACCATTTTAAGAAATCTCGACATGAAGAATTTCTTAAAGTTCAGTCCAGTTTTGGACGCAGAGCTGTATGACAGCTGACGTAGCATTACAGTAATAGTTCTGTCCTGTTCATCTAATGAAGGAGGTGGTCTTTCTCTTTCAGCTACT
This sequence comes from Pygoscelis adeliae, assembly GCF_000699105.1. Lineage (NCBI taxonomy): Eukaryota > Metazoa > Chordata > Aves > Sphenisciformes > Spheniscidae > Pygoscelis > Pygoscelis adeliae. The sequence goes on along the minus strand of NW_008824186.1, from coordinate 6,008,490 downwards.
GATTGATTTTTGCGAAGGTTTAACCATTCTTTCCAAGTACTGTCTTTACTTCTAGCATTGTTATGGCCACGTCTGTCCTGATCTTTTTTCTCCCCCCAGCACATTCAAAATCGTGTCCTATCTGCTCTTTTAGAGAGGGGAGTTCTGAATGGTTTTCCTCAGATGTGGGCACTTTCACACAGCTGATGAGAGCTCTGTGTGCCGCTTGATGTTAGAATAAGATTATGGATTTGTGAACTGTGCTGTGCTTGCTTGACTGTTTCAGGAGATGGAGCCTTATTTGCCTATAACTAGCCAGGCTGTGCGGTTCTGCATCTCAGGAACTACAGTGTTGTTCTGGGTGAGCATCTTTTTGAATCATCATTTTAACATACATCAGAGTTGCTGATCATCACTAATCACGACATTAACACAAGCTGGTTTTAATCATGATATTAACACATGCTTTTATTATTGTCCTGCAGATTTCCTGCTGTCATGCAAAATGCGCTTCAATTCAGATTAAAAAAAAAAAAAGACCTTGGAAATCTATATTAATTAGTAATTTGATTGGACATTTTAGCGTAGGGATAACTTTTTCTCTGGCTTATGTGCTGTTAACAGACCATACTGAAGAAAATTGTGGTAAAGGCAAAAAAAAAAAAAATATTATTCACTACAATGAAATATCTACACATTCCTCTGTAGAAATATCTGCAGAGTGAATTTCAGGGTGGACAACATAATCTAACTTGTCCATTCCATCTCCATTTCTATGAGTCTGTATCCTTCTGAACTATTTTTTTTTTTTTAATTTTGGTATTAGATTGTCTGCTTTTCTTGTGTTAACAAAATAATTGTTAGGTACAATGTATGTAATATAACAAAGCATTTTGCCTGTGTACTTTGCATTTCAGTGCTGCTGATCTCATACCCATAAAGAACAAAATTTAAACACTATAAAGCATGATGATTTACATCTTATTTCAAAAGTTGCATGCGTCTAGCTATACCGAGCTGTAAGTGTATTTCATGTTTCTGTCCTTTCCTTAGGTGTCTCTGATTATAGCTAGCATGATAGCTGTGATTGTGTATCGTCTTGCCGTGTATGCTGCCTTTGCCAGCCTGATGGAGAACACTCAAAGTTTACAGCCCATCAGTGGATTACTGACCCCTCAGCTGGCAACTTCAGTCACAGCCTCATGCCTGAATTTTGTCATCATCATGATACTGAATTTCTTATATGAGAGAATAGCCATCTGGATTACTGATATGGGTAAGTGGTGTACTTGAAGACAAAACTTTCAAGGAATTACTAAAGGTAGAACCCATCTAGAGGTGCTCTATGTAGTTGTTCTCAGCTCGGGCGCAGTGGGAGCACTAGGACATTAGTCTGTAGCTTGCAGCAATGACTCAGTTGTATCCATGGCCATACTGAACATTTTCCCTGCATTTGAATAATTATCATAAGCTGGTTTCTCTTAGTATAATGTTTACTTATATGAAAACTAGCATACAGAGACAAACAGAGTTCTGAACGCAATTAAAAATTATCATGTGTTATATTAGAGCCACCAAAGCAAGATCAAACTGTCTTGGTTTAGCAGTATTTCAATTAGAAATCCTGAAGATGTATTTTTAAAAAATAGATCACAGCTTTCACAGCCATCTTTACAAAAAAAGGCTAAATAATCATGTCTCTTACTTTGGGGGGAAAAGGTAGGAGGCTGGGGGATGGGATAGGACTGTATATTTTCCAGGGTTTTCTCTTGGCACTATTTCCCTTAGCTGTGGATTTACAGGTTTGGAGTTAATACAGACTGAAGGCAAAGATTGAGCCGGTTGAGAAGTTGAGCCCAAGATGTGTTATTGTGGCTGTAGCCGTTGGTAGCATTACCTGCGGGAGGCTCACTGCAGAGCTGGAGGAGCCTGCAGGCAGGCAGGCCCAGAAAGATCTGTTGGCTTTGTAGCAGATTTTATGTTTGACTGTTGCTTGCTTGCTGGAAATATCCTTCCCTAGAGCCCTTCTTACGTATTTTTCTTTGTTTGCCCTTGATGATTTAGATGTACAAGTCCCTGCAGGTGCTTTATAGAAAGAAATAATTGCAGAATATTCAGCTGGGGGGGAGAGCTGAAAGTATTATGTATTTGTAGTTTGTACAGCTGTCATAAAAACAGTTGGGTGATCTTTTTTTATGGGGTCTTACAAGCGGAATCAAGAATTGGAAGGTGTTTCTGGCAGAAACTTAAAGGGATGTTGCATTGGCTCTATTTTGATTTATCCTGAACCATCTCTTGTCTCGGAGATCTGTATTGTTTCTCTCACTTGGCCAAATTAGACCAAAGACAGAACAAGTAATAAGTAAAAGTGCCCCTAGCAAAAAAAAAAAAAACAACCACCAACCAAACCAACCAGAAAATCATCATTTTTTAATCTTTCTTTCTCGAGGGGCATGAATTATATAAGCATGAAGGCTCAGCAATGTTGTTTTGCTGCTTGCAAGCGTGGAGGATTAATTTCTTAAGTGTCAGCACTACCTGTGGTTATCCGTTACAGAGGGAGAAATAAATGTTTACTTTTATGGGACTGCTGCCCTCCTCTGGCGGCCGTGGCAGCTGCGCTTGGCCCAGGTTTAGAGACACGGTTGGGTCCAGGGTATGAAATGTGGGCTGCAGCCGTCAGGAGTGTCTGTTCGAACTCCCTTCACTCTTGAATTCCTTAAAAAGGTTAGGCCAGATTTTGTTTTCAGATGTGCAGGTGTAACCTATCTCTGGTGCTCTAGACATTGAGTGTCTGACATAAACTTTTGAACAGCTCACTGCCAATAAAAATATTTTAATGAGCTGCATCCTAGGCAGACTACCTCACCCGAGTACTGCCTTCTCTATATCGGGTTCCCAGTAAATACCTTCTGTCATGCAAACTTATGCAAGCTTGGAAACGTTAGGTTACTTGGCTATAAAATAACTTTGCCATAGGGCAGGTGAGTTCAACATGTCTGCCAGGTCCTGACCAATTCAGAGGGACTTGAATGCCTGTGGTGTATTTTCTTCCCCTTTCTCCCAACTTGAATTGGTTATATGTTATCATTTCACAGTACACTTTACCAATAATGTGCTTAGGGCTTCCTGCTACCTTTAAAAATGCAAATGTGATGGAGAATGTGATTACAAAGGCAGCAAAACCTTAAGCAAAGGCTTGGTGATGTTCAGTACCACCGAGATGCCTGTATCCTTCCCTGTTCTTCCCCCTACTATGAGTCTCATCTTTCAGAGAGGCACAGGGTCCATCCTGGTCCATCCAGTTTCTGCTGATTTCAATATAAAATACACACATACAGCATATTGAAAAAATCAGTACTGTAACATACTTCTCTACCACAAAGAAAAAAAAATTCTTTATCATGTGCATTGCTAATAGTGGAATTTTCATCGTCTAGGAGACCCTGCTAGTTAATGTTTGAGATTCATCTTGGATCTCCTAAAAACAGTGTAAGATTTGGGCATGGGCAAGTGCTGGTAGACAGTACAAAGAAGGGGAAGTTGAAGCTTATAAACGTTTCAAGAATGAATTTCACTTCCCTGCCTACTCAGAACATTGCATTGCAAATTAAGGATAGGGTGTCTGAGAGCCGGAGCTCTATCTGCTGAACAGTTTGAAGGTAGTTTTCTTCCCCCCCACCCCCCCCACTCCCCCTTGGGATATAAAGGCAGTGTGGGTGATGAGTATTTATGAATCTGTATCCTTTTAAAGGGAATAAAGGAAAATAAAACTACTCTTTTCTGGTTTCAGAGATTCCCAGAACTCATATGGAGTATGAGAACAGGCTCACTATGAAAATGTTTCTGTTCCAGTTTGTCAACTACTATTCGTCCTGCTTCTATGTGGCCTTCTTCAAAGGGAAGTTTGTTGGTTACCCAGGTGCCTACACGTACATGTTTAATCGCTGGCGAAACGAAGAGGTAGGACTTTCTTGATTAAGGTGGATTGAATAATAATAAACTACTTTAAAATCTTTGTCCCCTCCAACCTGTGCAGTCATAAATTGCCAGCTGCAGGCTTGGTCTGGAATGAGCTGCACCTCAGCTGGCCATCCTGAGGCTGATGGAGGGGCTTCCAAGGACTCTTGCTGCTGTTGCTAGTCAGTGAAACACCAGCAGTGAAAATCAGTGGCCCTCGGTCCCAAGGGAGAAAAATCTAAAAGCTTTTCTTGGCCCCAGTTCTCCTGAAATACCAATGGATCTCGCCATAGGTCTTAAAAGTGATACTCTAGGTTGAAGAAAGCAAGTATAAATGGAAATGGTCTCTGGCTTATGGGTGTCTTCGTAAGCTTTTTGAGGCACTACATTTTCAGAGAAACCATCTGGTAAGAGGCGCATCTGTAAGCTTTTGCTTTTTTCCCCTCATTTCATTGCTCATTATGCTGTTTGTACAGAGATGAGACAACATTTAATGTGAAGCATTGCTTGGGAGTCAATAGTGGAGGAAAAACTTCATGCAAAACACAATGAAATAATGCAGTGCACTTATTGATAAGAGTATCTCCTAATACTGGTCTGGCTGCTAAATTCTTAAGCAGCAAACAGCAGAGACCAGACACTGGCAGGTATTTAAATACCTCTGGTGTAGGGATGTGAATAGAAAATGCAGGTGCTTGGTAGGTCAGGGTTGGTCTGGTGTTGAGAGCTAGCCGAGCGCCGTAGATTCACCTTGCTGGGGCTGTGGGGTGGCTGCTGCATGCGGATCCTGCTGCCCCACCTTTGTGTATCTGCACAGTGGTCAGCCTGAAGCATCTCTGAATTACTCTGTCTTTAAACGGTCGTTATGTTTTGGTGTGTGTTTTTTTCAAGCACATTGAGCATTGAAAGCCCTTCTGTAACAGCCTTCCTGAGGGGGTATCTTAGCTGGCAGTCCAGGTGAAACTTAAGTATCGTCCTGACAAGTTTTAAGAACTCTTCTTTCTTTCATTTATACAGTAGTAGAATATAGTTCATCTGGGTAATGTCCATTATTAATGTTCATTAACCCCCAGTTTGTCTCTGCCAGTGCGATCCTGCGGGCTGTTTGATAGAATTGACGACACAGCTCACCATTGTCATGGCTGGCAAACAGATCTGGGGAAATATCCAAGAGGCCGTTGTACCGTAAGTTATCTCTTACACAGAGATGCCCGTGTTACAGACAGAGGAAATTCTTGGAAGGAGTGATAACAAGTATTGCCATATGAAGAAGCTAAGAAAAATTCTGTAAATTAAGCACAAATTCTGACAAGTAGATTCATTTCATAGAGGCTTTTGGCTTCTTTTTATGAAAGCCATGCTTGTAAAAGCACGTTGCAACAAGGAGTTTGCTTAGAGAAAGATACTTGATTTGCTTCTCTCATTGTTAACTTTTTTCTGCGTATACAGCTGGATTTGTAACTGGTGGGGTCGCCGGAAAGCCAGAAATAATCCAGAAAATTTATACAGTCGCTGGGAGCAAGACCATGATCTGCAGATATTTGGAGCCTTAGGCCTGTTCTATGAATATCTAGAAATGGGTGAGTTTAAAAATACACATTTGGAATTGAGGACAAGACACCTGTACTGACAGTTCCAAAAAAATAGCTTCTCAATTAATTGTTACGGGTTGATGCCACCGCTTTCATCTGGTAAACAGTAGATGATTAACTGCTGGAAATCATTAAATAGGTCAGCCCAATTAAAAAACCCAACGACCTGCCTTTGCATCTTGGAGTGCAGGGAATTTCACAGAAACGCTGCAAAGACTGTTTCCCTCATTTGAATGGGGAACATTATTCTCAGTGCAGCCAGCTGTCTCGATGTCTGTTCTGTTCTTGTTCCCAAGCATATTCTCAGCTGATGTCAGTGGAACTGTATGTATGGGATGAGTGCCAAATATGCTGTAAGGATGGGTACTGCAGGTCTGGATCAGAGAGAATCCATTTAGTTTTAGGTTTGCACTGATTAGTGCTTCAATACAGTCCAGTAGACCAGCAGAGGGAGCACGGGTAACAGAATAGGATTTTTCCAAGGTAATGTGAACAGGTCAGCGTATGAAATTACTTTACAAAACCTGAGAGACTAAAACTAGAAATTGAAGCCAAACTAAATGTAAAAGACACTAAAAAAATATTAGTATTTGTCTATTAGAAGGACAAAATGTGTTGAAAAGTGCTCCCGTGTATTGTTTTATTTGTACAGAAATAATTCTTGCCTAGAGCTTTGCAACTGTATTGTTGTCACTTCATACACTTCATGATATTTCGTGCAGGGCTGTGATCTTGTGAAATTCATACGCTAAGAACCATCAGTGTTGTCAGCCGTGCCTGTTAATAGATGTCCTTGCTCTTCCTGAATTGGAACTGAACCAGAATGCTCCAGCATTGTCCTGGGGCTGCTAAGCTAGTAGGAATTTTGTTGCTTGTCTAAGATGAAGAACTGATTGCTGAAATCATGGAAGAGCTGATGACTGGTGTATGGAGATTTATTTTTATCCACTACCTAAACCAGACAAGATGTTGTATTTCCTGTCTTTAAAATATAGTGGCAGTATTGGCTCTGCACTGAGGACTGTCACATTCTGTACCAAGAGACATTTCATTTTGGTAATGACTAAAGGGATTGTTTGCGTCTTTTATTTGCAATTCTTAAACTAATGTTAAGACTCCCCACTGGAACTATTATATACAGATTTGGTATTAATATTTTGACTATACCAATAACAATAGGTGGAGGTAAGGCTGTGATGAAAGTAAAAGTATTTCTTCTTTTTCGTTTAGGAGAACGGGCTTGCTCTGTACAAACTGCAGGAGGGGAAAACTAGCCATTTTATTTTATTTTAAATGACTCTTCTTGTAATTCAGAAATTTGATGTATGAGTACATTCCCATTCCCCTACAGTTATATTCCATTCACGAGAGGACAACTGCAGCATCATGAAAGAATTAGTATCCAGCACTGCGGGCAGCACCATTTGGCAGGACCGGAATGCCCCGTTCCCTTGGGTGCTGCTGAATGGCAGCCGTACGAGACTAGAGAAGTGTCTTGGGGCTGGGGCAGGTTGACACTTAGTTCAGGCCAGGGCTGGAGATGACTTTTTCTGCAGCCTGGCAGAAGTTCGCCATTTGTCTGCAAGTGGCAACTTGCATGTTTCATTGTCACCCTGAGGATACTTCTGTAGGGGCAGATTTTGGCACTTGGGGCAGATTTTGGCATTTTTCTTTTCTCCCTTGCAGTCATTCAGTTTGGATTCATTACTCTCTTTGTGGCGTCCTTTCCCCTGGCTCCCCTTCTTGCTCTGATGAATAATATCCTGGAGATTCGAGTAGACTCCTGGAAGTTAACCACTCAGTACAGGAGACCTGTGGCTGCAAAAGCACATAGCATAGGAGTTTGGCAAGAAATCCTTAATGGAATGGCCATTTTGTCTGTTGTCACCAATGTAAGTACGTTAACTGTGCTGCATCAACTTTGATTCTTCCATGTACTCAGAATTTGCAGATTTAAAAATCAGCTGATGCTTTTTCTCCTTCATCAACAGTATTCACTTTATCACATGCTACCCTATGGAGATATGGTCAAACCAATTGGCTTCTCCGAATGTTGACGACGTGCAGCTCCCAATCCACATTTCATTGAACCATAATCTTTCATTCACTTGTCTGTCTTTTCCAGTGTTTTGGAATGGCGTAAGTCAGTCTGAAGCTTAGTCTGATGAAGCACACTGATTGTCCAGAGGGGACAGGAGAGGTGGATTAATTCTGTCGGCCGGATGACATTTCTGTCTTGTCATTATGAGGCCTATTCTATGGGAATTCTGCTCGTTCAGCTGCTTCTGGATGCCTCTGTGGGGGCAATGGCTCAGAGTACTTGTTATAAACTGGAAACTAAATGCTATGCTAGTATTTCATCTTAAGTATAAAGTAAAGCAGGCTGCTGAGCAAAAGAGTTGCCTCTTTTTAATGTAGAATAGTAAACAGTATCAGATCTGCAAGTATCTTAGGCAACAAACCCACTTGCAGGTATTGCCTAATTAGCAAGGTACCTGAGCATCCTAAGTATCTCACGTTTCCAGGCAAAATGTGCTGGTAGCCATTGTTTCCTTTTTAAATACAGCTGGAGAAAATGGCTCCCCTTCTTTCATAAAGTGATCACACACTGGGTTTGAGTTCATCCTTTCTCACAAGAATTCAAAACCACATCTCCTCTTTCACTAAGGAGTGCTGTTGTCACAGATAGAAGACAGTTTGGTGTAAGGGTATATTTGGGATTTGGTGCCTCTTGTAATTGACTATTCACATATTTTGTTTAGTGAGTGCTGGTCCTTGCAGCAGAGGCTGCAGTCAGCATCTTTACCAAGGTAAAGTGCCCTAATCATGCTCACCCTTGCTTAAAAGATCCTGGGTTATGCCACAGAGTCACAGTACCAAAACCCCTTTATGAATCTGCTCACAAGTTTTGTGTGCTACTTCCTTAACTTCTTTTTCCAACTTCTTTTTCAGGCTTTTATTGTTGCATTCACATCAGATATGATTCCTCGTTTAGTTTACTACTATGCTTATTCTGAAAATGAAGACTCGCCTATGTCTGGGTACATAAACAATAGTTTGTCAGTGTTTCAAATCTCAGATTTTCCTGACAGAAACAAGCCTAAGCTGAATCCAGAAAACTTTGTCATATGCAGGTTGGTGTTGGTGTAGTAATGAATATTTTATCACTTTGTTTAGAATACAGCATAAAAAGTCCATGCAGATCTAAGTAGTCCACTAGAAATTAAATTATGTCATTCTCATCATTCTGAAGTGTGAGATGTAATACTCAGGTTATTAACAAGGCAGTGCTTGAGATGGTAAGAGATGGTAATGCAAAAAAATCACCTTTTTGTTATTTTAAGAGAGTCTCATTGCTAATGTGTTTTTGTTTGGTTTTGGTTTGTTACTTAATTGAACTGTTGCTTTTTGAGTGATGGAGGAGATTTCTGTCCCTAAGGTTGCAAACTTCAGCCTATATTTTCAAAGGTTTTTAGGCTGCAATGCCTGAGTGGACAAGAAAGTATCATTAAGGGGATGTTTAGATTCCAAAGCTGAAAAAGAGATATGGTATTTAAAGTCAATCGTTATTGAGCTGGATACCACCAAGGATCTGGGCCATCCTGCTTTCATTAAAAAAATAGTCCTTTCTCGCTAGAAGAAGCATTGGAGGTTCTAGAAGAATTGAGAAAGAACTTTGGAGAAGTCCATGGCAAAAGAAAAGTACTTGATTTGATGCAAAATAAATCCCAAAACAAACCAACCAAACAGCCCCCCCCAACATTTTAAGAAGCAGCTACATTTGTATGATATTTTAGCTTTAAAGCCCCAGGAGTCTTTATCCTATTTATACACGTGAGTGTAGAACACGTGCTCAAGACTGTCCTTCCATTAAACCCTGCATCTGTCCAGAACGTAACCTGTCAAAATCTGTCGCATTTGTTCAATACTTGTCCGTTACTGTGTGATACGTTCCATCACTCTGTCCTGTATCATTTGATCATTGCCCCCCCCAAAAACTAACCTATGTACAAAATTTTACTTCTCACACATCCTCACCTCTGTCGCTGTGAAAATGAGGGTGTTTAAGCTAACATAAGGTAGAAACAAATTGAGAGGCAACCTTTTTCTGCAAAAGGAAGCAGACCATTTAAAACAAGATGAAAAGGTTCCTTAAGTGACAGCTGTATTTGCCTGTAAGTGTCACTGAGCTTGTAGTCTGTCTCAGACTGAATATGACACTTCACCTTTGCATGTCTTTCTATCCAACAGGTACAGAGACTATCGATATCCTCCAGATCATGAGCGGAGATACTTACACACTATGCAGTTTTGGCACATTCTTGCTGCAAAACTGGCCTTTATAATTATTATGGAGGTATGTTCCCTGCAAAGTTTCCTTCTGAAATTGGTACCTTACAGATTCTCTAGGTAGTTACTATTGTTACAGAAAATAGAATTGCTGAGAGTATGAAATAGTTTCTTCCCTAACTAATACCAAATACTCGTAGAATCATAGAATCGTTTAGGTTGGAAAAGTCCTTTAAGATCATCGAGTTCAACCGTTAGCCTAGCACTGCCAAGTCCACCACTAAACCATGTCGCTAAGCACCACATCTACACGTCTTTTAAATACCTCCAGGGATGGTGACTCAACCACTTCCCTGGGCAGCCTGTTCCAATGCCTGA
>NW_008824186.1:5991455-5997978 GCF_000699105.1 Pygoscelis adeliae | reverse complement strand
AAGGTCTCCCCTCAGCCTCCTTTTCTCCAGGCTAAACAACCCCAGTTCCCTCAGCCGCTCCTCATAAGACCTGTGCTCTAGACCCTTACTCATGTCCTAAATGATTACTATAAATAGGTCTTTTAACTTCAGGAAGTTAATCTCAGAGTAAGAACAGTGAAAACGGCTGAGGAGACTGCTAGATTCGATCGAAATAAAACAGCAGAATAAAAAAGATCTTCATGCAGATGGAAGAGACATCAACCACCAGGACTAGCACTTTCACTTCTCCTGCTTTCATTAAAGTGGTGTATGCGAGATGACTGTATTCAAAATCCAGAAGGCATTCTGCAGTGATGTATATTGGCTAAAAAAAATGGCTAAATCAGTAATTTGGATAACTGACACTTCAGTGTTAAGCCACTGTCTTGCAAGTTCTGAAGGGAAAAGGGAGTTTGGAATTAGTTTCTGCATAAAAGGAAGTGTTTTAGTATTTGTGCACATTTCAGATACACATTACTTTGTTATATATTGTTCCAGGACAGCCAAATGAAATGTATTCTCTTTGTGAACAAAAAGAGAAGTGATCTATTTGGTGTTAGATAAAACAATAGGTGTTTCATTTGATAATGAGTTGTTACATTTCTCCTGGCTTCCTTTTTTTTTTTTTTTTGGCAGCATGTTGTATTCATCGTCAAATTCTTTGTAGCATGGATGATTCCTGATGTCCCGGCAGATGTGAAAGCCAAAATAAAACGTGAAAAGTATTTAACGCAGAAGATCCTACATGAGTATGAACTTGAGAAACTGAAGGAGAGACTGTGTCAAGGTGATAAACGAGCCACGGAAAAGGAGTTCATCGCCACAGAAGGGAGAATGGAGTTATCCAGAGCAATGTAGTTGAAAAAACAACTGTTTGGGGTTTAGGTCATTTTAGCTTTTTTTTATCTGTGATTTGCTCAGTATGCATCATCTTGAAAGCTCTAGGACCGTTTCAACCCTTTGCTTTCACTCCAAAGATTTTAGACTTTTCTTTAAAAGTCTTACTGAGCATTCTAGGTTTAGTAAAACTACTTAACTGTATGACTCCAGCACTGTTTTCTATTTACCCATCACTTTGAGTAATAAGTGTCATCCTGTAATCCTAGAATTTGGATTCCCAGAATAGGGAATGTTACCCTCAAAGGGCTCACAGGATATAAGGTCATTACCACCAAGCCCTCCCCCTGTTGCTAAATGCAAAGTTCCAGGCTGCATCCCAGCTGAATGAAAAGGCTTTCATAGAGGACTCCCGCTGTGGAAAATGCTGAGAATTATTATTTTTATGACATGATCATTTAAATAGGAGAATGCTCCTGATACAAGGGTTAGGGTTTGGGGCTTTTTTTGTATCCACTATCTCTTATGAAACATTTGGTTGCAGCTTTGAACTTCTATACACTTTTTAGAAGGAATGGATTTTTAAAGCTATATTGGCTTAATTCCACTTGGAAATATTTATAGGCACAGAATTCAGTTAATACATACTAATGAAGGAAAGAAAACCCATAACTTATTTTCGTAAAGATACCATCTGCTAAAGAGTTTGCTCTTTAATTGCAAATATTGTGGAATCATCTAATGACAGTGTTTTTTGAAAAGATGCATACACTTTGGAGAAATACAGCTAATTTCTTTCTCAATCTCAAAAACTGCCATTGGAAGATCATGCCTGACGTTAGTTTTGGCCAAAGCTGCTCCTTTGTTTGGATTCTCTGTTTGGATTCTCCGTGAATGCCAACAAAGGGCTAAAGCTGTGTGTCTGCACTTGATGCATGCTATGGAGTATAACCGCACAGTGCAGTGGATTGGGAGCTGCACCGCCACACTAATTGATCTAGCTGGATGGTTTGTACATGGATTTGTATTCAGAAGATTTTAAGCATGCCAAATAATGTATGTTTACATTGTTATTGTCCTTATATGTAGGAGCCTGGGGTTTTTGGTTTTTGTTTGGGGTTGTTTTTTTTTCTTTTTAATCTTCAAGGATTTTTTTCTGTTTTGTCATGAGGCTTTTCTACAAAGTTACTGAGTTTATAAATACATAATAACTACTTGTGCAAAGTAGCTACTAGCTGTTTATGAATGTGCCCTCATTTTATAATTTGAAGCAGTTAGGCATTTTTATGATTTTGCTGTATATTTAAAACATATCAACACTCCCATGCGTAGTGCCTTGTTGATTTGCATTTGGCGAAAGATGTGAAAATGGTCACTATGGGGAAATGCATATTTCCGAAGTGTGCTTGCAGGCATCGTGCTACTGTGAACCTGCCCTCATAGCTGTACAGTGTTAGCCAAACCGTGCCTGCCTTGGCACACTTGTGTTTGTTAGTGCTATGCAACGGTTGACGGAGAGCCGTTCATACCTAGACTGCTTACATAAAGTAGCACCAGACTGTTGAGTTCTCTCATGCTGAAGTACACTAGCTACAGAGATTAGAAATTTTACTATATCTGCACTTTGAAAGTGTATACTTCCTTGCAAGTATACACAAAAAAATTTAGATTTGTATTCCCTATCAGCCAAACGATGTACTGTTTACTAGAGCCACAACTTAAGGTTTCCATCTTTTGTTTTAGCAGACCTAGCCTACGCCTTGGAATACTTGGCTAGTAACCTTAATGTTGTAACAGTTTTAAATCAATGTCTTGGGTGGAACCGTCGTTATTAGCAAACATTTTAACATTGAAGTGCCTACCTCGAACAAACATCACATGGTTTGGCTGCTGGTCAAGGAGTTGAAGCAGATGTACATTTCTCGTTACTGTAAGTTATTCAGCTTCGTTCTGTAAGTTTGCTTGATAAATCGAGCATATTGGCAATTCACATTCATGATGAATTGACCACGTTCTTGAATATTCAGATATATTTGAAGTAATGGATTTATTGGAGGAATGCAGATATAAATAAAATAGCTCTGCTGCGTAATGTATAAGCCAAAGAGTGTCGGTCACCACAACTATGTATGCGACACCAGAATTTACACAATGCAAGCACTTTGCTGCTTCTTACACATACACTTAACTAAACTGCTTAATTTAGATTTCACGGTTTTGCTACTGTTAGCAATGCAAACAATTGCTTCAGACGGTAAGGTGAGGAGATGCAAAATGGTATTTCTATGCAAAACGTACAATCTGACTGAAGCTGAAAACAGATTTGAAAACTCGGCATTAGATGCACTATTCCTGCTTACGGAACGTTAGTTTCTTCAGGTTCTGTAATAAAGTGTCCTCACATACTACACTTGAAAAGGTGTCAGCAAAATAGATGTATTGAGAATGAATAATGCTATTTAAAAGCAAGATGGAGGAAAACAAGGAAATACCTTAGTTTGGGATACAACATTGATACGCAGAAGCCCTGCGTGCAGACCCTGAATTTGAGCTGATGTTTTGACCCCTACTTCTTCCTTCTTTCAAACTTATTTTTTGAGATCACTTCCTATTTAATGCTATACAAACAGATGTTTTGCATATGTTGTATCATACAACAGAAAGTGGAAAAAATCTGGGATCAGCTTATTTAAAAAGAAATATGTATCTTAAAAATATATCATTACACTTCATAGCATTACTACTTCTTCGTATATAGAAACTGTTGAAAAGAGAATGCATTGTCATATTAAGAGCTAATGTCACATAACAAGTCTAACACCTCTTTACGTAATAGTTTGCCTTTACTTGTCATTAAGCAGTATTTTGACAGAAGATTATTAGTATGATTAGGATTATAATGGTTCACATACGTACACATTTCCTGAAGTGTTCTTGAGAAGTGACAAAAATCAGAAAAATGGACTGGTCAGTTTGGGGATGTGCTTATTCTTACTGTTGGAATATTTGATTTTGATGTGTTTAATATAAGTATCTAAAAGTGTCCTTTAACCAAAGTGAAGATAGTTCTGTGTTGGAACTACTGTAATTTAAGCAACAGTAGATTGCTTCAATAGAATTGGTTAGAAAAAGAAAATTGGCCTTTCAAGTGTAATACAATCAGGGATTTTTTTTTTTTCCAATTAAAATTTAGTGGTTTTACCTTGGAAGGATTTAGTGTGGTATGTTCTAAGCAAATGACTGCAAAACAAGAGTGCTACTATAAGACACTATACTGTTTTTTCTAGAAGATTTTGTTGTTATGCTTTTACTTTTTTATGTAATACTACCAGTTTGAGACAACAGAACGGAGTGAAAATAGGTGGACTTTCCTACTGTTCTATGTGTACTGCTTGTTTTGACTTGTACTGTCGTGTAATCCGAGTGGCATTTTTGTCTGCTAAGTATGTTGCTGATATATATGATACACTAGTGTTGGAATAAATTTTTTAAACATTGCATTCGGCTAACTTATATATGTACATTTAATAAGATCTAAATCTGGCAAATAAAGCAGTGTTTATTTTTAATGTGCTGTCAGCTTGTTTTTGAAAATTCCAAGAATTCGGAGAGAAGCTGAAGTATTAAAAGTTAAATGCCCGGAGACCCCCATGGGAAGAAGTATTCATACAGATTTCTGCAACTCACTGCAGGATACTTGGGTGCTATATGTAGATTTCCTGCAACTGTAACTTCACAAGTTTCTTACTCAGATTATTGAAGAAAGCCGCCATCTTCCACTTGATAATCACATCGTGTAACTGACTTTTCTGTCTTCGTGCATCGTCTTGAGAACAGATTACCGAGGAAAACCTGTACTAAGTTCTGCATACATCGTAGGCAATGCACGTGGAACGAGATGGCACGAGTGTGTGACAGCCCATGCGGGAATTTAGCTTTGCAAATTCCTTACGTTAGAAGATCACAGTTCAGTGACAAAGTCTCGGCGCTTTCATCTTCCTTTAGGTGCGGTACAGTGTGTTCGCAGGCATTCATTTTCAGCCAGGCTGCTTTTCCCTCCATTCTCTGGATACAGTTTTTAGCCTTGCAATGCCAGGACCTGAGGTGACTTCTCAAGTTCTCCGTCAGTCACACACGCAGTTTTCAGACGCAGCGCGAGTGGTTCACATGCGTGCATTTAAATAGCTTTGAGCGCATATACTGGAAAATATGGCAGAGCTAAAGCTTTTCAGAGGGACTGGGAAAGTCTTACTGTTCATAGATACCTCTACATATTTTAATCTTTCTTAAAACTCACTTCTGGCACCAGTGTAGGGCTTTGGATTAAATCAGAGAATCTGGATTCAATTTTATGACGTGCTCTCAACAGACAGCATTAGCAGTTCTCTCTCCTGTTATACCACGTTATCAGAACTTCCCTGGGAACAGGGTCACCTGCCAGACTTGGCAGGTCATTTCCTTTGTAACTTTGACATGATAAATTGAGAGCTGCAATAGCAGTAATCAAATGAAAGAAATGTATGAGACAAATGAAACAATCTTGTCTATATTAAAAAAAAGAAAAAAAACAGGCACGGTGTAATTATGTATTATGCTACTACTGCTGTGCTGGTTACTGAGGTGGCATAGATTATTTAATTAGGTATCAAAAGGAAAAATAAAGCATTAAGAAAGTTGGAGAAGAAAGTGGTAGCAAAAGGAAAGTGAGAAAGGAGGGGAAAAAAAGACAGACAAAGGAATGCGCTGTTGCTGTGCAGGATATAGGGGAAACTTACGTATTATGAAAGTGTTAAAAGTGTTCGGGTGCATTCAAGCTTTGCTCTTGGAGGTTAAACCTTGCCTCCATTGAGGCCTGTGGTAAATGGGTAGTGAAGTTCCATTGGGGGTACATTTGATCCAAAGGCAATTATATTTTATGAGAAAGAGTAGCATGGTAACTTGTGAAGACATTCACAAATCCTAGAACGTACCTGGCTCTCCCCATGATCAGAAATTGCAGCTGCCCTTCAAAAGTCTTAATTCCTTCATTTATCTTGTGCAGTAAATGAAAAGGTGCATCGAAATTTTGGTGGTTGTACTTTTTGCATTAGAAAAATAGGTAAGGCATCGAATTTGCTCAGTGTCTTCGTCTACCCACATTAAAGGGTCTTTCTAAAAATAAGTCTGTGTTTATTCCATGCAAAAAATGGTAGGGAGCACTGAAATAGAAGAAGTGTTTTGAACATGTGTATCTCAATCAAACTGGTGTAAAATACATTGTCTTACAGGAGTAGAAAAATGTGTAACCCATTGACTAGCAGATCAGTGGAAAAGAACGGCAAGATGTGGAAGAAACGATATCCCAGCATCTGAAGTCTGCACATTTCATGTCTGTTTCAGATGTGTGGGCTCTGCAACAAATAAAATCTTGTCTAATGTTCCTCAAAGTGGTCAAAATTAAAAGAAAACCAGTGTTTCTGAAAATAACGTCTTAAACGTGGCACTGAAAATACATTGAGGTCAGCACAACCGTACCAATGGCAGCTGCTGCAGTCTGAGAGCCCGGCTCGTAACTGGAAGGAGATTTGGAACGACGCGTGGCGGAGAGACGCAGGGATGGGGTCCGGGTTCCGAACGTCTGGTGCGGCAAGGAGAGTGTACCAAGAGAGGGCAAAGGCAGCCCTCG
>NW_008824186.1:5989136-5991427 GCF_000699105.1 Pygoscelis adeliae | reverse complement strand
TTTCCCTAAACAGATGGAAAGAAAGAAAGGGGAAAAAATGATGGGCATTACCATATGAATGATAGCAAAATAATTTCCAGAATATTTGAATTACTTTGTAACCTCATTAAGCCACAGCTACTATTTCTTGTCTGCCTGCGTGCTCAGGGTGGTCACAACTCTGCGGCATAGTCTTGGCATCCTTAAAAAGGGATAGCTAAATTAAGTCCTGTTCTGATTTTAAATAATCCGTTGTCTCTACCCAACACTTACATCATTCAAATGCAGCTCAGGAAGTTTTTTTTATGTAAGCATGTGTACCGAGAAATCTGCTGGGAGATGAGTAGGATGTGAAATTCAGCAGCCGTATCAATTTTTGGAAGGTGCATATGCACATTCCCCTGCAATAATTAGTGACTATGCTTTCTCAGTCAGAAATGAGTCAGTCTGAAACATTTAGTAAGGGTATGATTCTTTCTAATTCTTTTTTCAACTCCTCAACAAACCGGTGCTGTTAGCTAGTCAGAAACACGTTTGTATTTAAACTCCTGACTGACCTAGCTTTGTCCTTGGGTGTTCTAAACATCCAACGCTCTTCAGCATTTCGGTTTTGGTACAGAAAGATGTAGGGGACATCATAACTACTTCTGTAGTCAAGAGGCATTAAATAAACGGGGCTTTTTGTTATGTTGTCCCTTCCTTACCACAGTAGGTTTGAAATGCTTGACGTTGCTAGTGTATCTGAACCATACCATCCTCAGCAACGAAAAGCCATGGTGGAAAAGTTCTGTCTCTGATGGCCCCTAGTTCCAGGCATCTCCCATGCTGATGGCTTTTACTAATTTGTCTCAACGAGTGCTTGGTGCAATACAATAGGAAGCCAACGTTCAAGAAGCATGGGCTGCGTGCTCACTGGATCTTTTAATATGTTTTCAAAAAGGAATAAAAATACTCCAGACAGAAGGTTTTAGCAAGCAAAACTGATGGGAAAGCTGGATCCTCTGCCATGTTACAACCTCATCACAACAGACAGTTTTGCTGTCGGATTCTCTTGAATAAACATTTCTGTTGACATTAGCCCATTAGTAGAGTGTCAGCAAACAGTAATGCTACAGTTAATCCTGTTTTCTGCTTGTGGCATCTATCTTCTTCAGATAAAATCCTGGCTCCGTCTATACTGATGGAAATTGTACTACTATTTTCAGACGTGGCCAAGATTGCAACACTTCTCTAACAAAGATCCCAGTAAAAAAAAAAAACAGCTGAAATAGGTGGGCCAAGGGATTTCCATACAGCTCACCATATAATGGCAATACATTAATTTTAAGGTGTCTAGACTTCACGCTGCTCTAAGCAAGCTGCTAGCGCATTGCAATCCGGAAGGATTCCCTGCTTTCCCCTTTCACATAGGATTGCCTCTGTGTCATTTCAGCTTTTTTGGCTTCCTCAGAAGCAGTACAGGAGACAATGTGGCAGTAGTACCAAACACCGAATCCTAGGTGCCAGGTCACACTTCCACTCATCTGCTAAGAGAGGCTTCCTGGCACGGATTTTAGTTTCTCAGCTAGAAGTGAGATTCATGTGCCCCCAGAGCATCCTCCCAGGATGCTGCAGAGTGTGAAGGGGCACATGTCAGGCAATAGAGAACTGGGCTGGGGAGAAGGATACTCGTCTTGATGGCACATTGCAGGAACATTTCAAGAAATATTCCCTGTATATCAGCCAAGAACTCAAGGCACTCTGTGTCAATGATGGTTCCTGCCACTCCAACTCCACTGAAGCTGGTGTGGGTAGGTTCAGGCTGGAGAAACAACGAGCGATGATCCTGTGGGCCGTGTCAGGGGTGTTGCCTTGGGAAACATTCCAGCCCCCTACTTTTTTCTTTCTTTTTTTTTTTTAAATGGGACAGTCTGATATATCACCATAATTTTTTTTTTTCCCCACAAAGATTTCTAAGTAGAAAAATCTCATGTTTTGAGTAAGGGAACAAAATCCTGTGTGTTTTATGGTAAGCAATAAGTGGCTCAATGCTTTTTCACTATATTTTCGTTGCTGTGCACTCATGTGAAAATAGCAAATGATTCCGTGGCCACAACCAGCCTGTCACAATGACTCATGTTTTAATTAGAAGATGCCACAATATGCCAAGTCACCAGGTACCAATGAACAACATTTAACTTTTTCATCCAATGAAAGTACACTCTCTGGGATTGGTGAAAAGATTATGATCTAGTTAATGGGGTCACTACTGTGATTAGAGCTGAAGGACGTGACATGGGTAGAGGGAATCAATGCAGAAAGAAACCTGCTTT
>NW_008824186.1:5985377-5989087 GCF_000699105.1 Pygoscelis adeliae | reverse complement strand
TGCTGAACATGTGGAGGGAACTGAATTTAGCAAGGAACTATGAAGTCCTTATTAATGACTTTATCTTCAAAAGGTGGAGGGCAAATAAATGGAAGTGTAAGGGCTCATGAACTGGAGAAGACAGAAAAACTGAGGCACCAGACAGGCTTGAAGCCAGACCATGTAGAGAAACTGCTATGGAGACTTGTTAATATTCAGATGTGTAGAAGAAGCCTTTAAATGTAAATACTAGTCTGTCAACAAGTCTCCCCTGCCTGGGAGAGAGGAGCCAATTTTATTAGCAGTTAATACAGGAACCGAAATGGGGCATCCAAGAGGTTGATTCTGCAGGGAAGGGAAAAACAGGCTTTCCTCTGCTTTTGCACCTGGAAGAAATTAAATGCAAAGAAAGCCTTTGGAGCATTTGCTTCACTTTCAGTACTAGGATAAACTCTGCTTCAGATGTCTATCCAGCGTAACCAGACGCCTCCCTGCGCACTGAGCAGCCTCCCCTTCTCCTGCGCACACACCACTCGCTCAGCAGTGATTTATTCATGCATCTGTCATTGCAGGGACCTGACTCATTCCTGGGCACAAAGACAGTCACAGGAGCAAGCGCTTTTCCAAAGAGCTCTGGGTGTCTGATGAGGATGGGGCAAATGCTGAACAAGGTAACTTCAGTCTCTTTTGTGGAGAGAACAATTACAACTTTCTATAAGGCTACCTTGGCGAGTTTCTTCATTCTGCAATAAATGCCAATTATTTGGCACACAAATGCACAAAATTCTCAGTCATTCTGAAGCTTTATAATTAAACTGCTATCCTGCAAAAGGGTTGATATTATAAGAAAAGCAAGTGATACGGTATCTCTCTCTTCAAAGAACATGTTCCTTGTCGCTTTTTAAAGCATGCTGGAACCTGGAGGTGTTCTGATAGGGGCAGTCCAAAGCAGTAGGTAGGAATTTCTCTGTCGATTTTAATGCCTTTGATCAGACCATAGTGATTTGTCAGTAAAATGTCAAACACCTGAAAAATGAAGACAGTCCCACCATAAATCTCTTCTCAGAACTGGCAGTAACGGTACAGGCAATCACAAGATGTTCACGTTAACAGTAACGCAAAGAGGAGACGTCTGTCACGCAAAGTGGAAACATCGTGCTTCATGTCTCTGCATTTGGACAGAAAACAGAAACAGATTTTTGTGGAAATGCAGATGCCATCTTGGACACTCTTCACAGGCCCCTCCTTCCAGGGACTTTTTCTTCATCCCATCTGTGGAGCTGACTGAACATCTGTGTTATCTGGATTTTCATCTTCCAGGGGAAATGCTGGACTCAGAAAGCATGATTTTCCCTTGCAGCCTGGTCTTAGCTGAACCCATGCGGCTGCGAACCCTTCCCTTTCTGATTGTCTGCCATTTGAGCCAGCTGCACTGTATCTTTCGAGGTTATTTTTTGCAGATAACCAGGACGATTCACCATGGTTGCTACCACAGTAACATCTATTTTATCACACGTCGGATCGTGGATCACTATTTGGCCCTGATGCATCCACTGGAATCCTTGAGGGTGTGAAACAGTGGTGGGTTCTGATTTGCCTCCCCATATGGACAATGACTACCCTGACCAGTGCGCCAGTCACCTCCGTTGTCAGTGCTCAGATGTCTCCAAACAGCAACACTACTTGTTGCTTCTATGTAGTGTCCAGCTTCACCTCTCCAGCACTCCCCCTTTCCTTGAGCCGTGCAGTTTCTGGCTGCTTACTGCCCTTCGTTGGTATTTGCTGCTGTCAACTGCAGCAGCACCAGGATGCTCACAAATGGAGCCCTCCTTTCCTTTTCTTAACAGGAATAAACTCACCAAACTTAGGCATTCCACTCTGATCATTTTTGCCTTCCTTTGTTTTCCTTAACCCTCGTGAAGAAAAACTTGCATCTTTTTGAGAGCATGGTGGCCCCACTGCTAGGAAACCCGTTGGGTGGGTGGATGCTTTCTGAAGACGGCAGCATGCAGCCTAAATACTTGCATCAATCCTTTCTTCTGCTTCTTAGCTGGTGGGGATTTTTGAGAACAGGTTGCTACCCGAGTAGCCTCCTCATTTTGTAACAGCACAATTCAGAAAGTCAGCAGCAGAGGGCATCTGTATAACCAGTGAAACTCCAGCCTCCCACAACATTAGCTGAAGAAATGAAAACTTTTCTGCCATTGAAATCAATAGCAAAGCCCCATGGACTTCCCAAGATGGGATTACACCATCTGTGTAGGAGACATACTGACACTCATGCTTATATTCTGACTATTAATTTGGGCAACTTCAGGGATCATGCAAAACGGCTTCAGGCGCCGCAATTGTCAATCTCCAACCCTGACTATTCTGTGGTTTTGAACAAAGTGAAGTAGCCAATGAACAGAGCTGGCAGAAAAACTAAAACCCTGACAAAAATTATACTTTTTTCTTTTTGAAGGCTCACATCAAGATTTGTTCGTTTATTTCTTTTATTGCTTTAATACATCCCATGTACTATTAAAAATGCCAGTGAAATAAGTTAGCACATTTTGACCCACCATTTTTGGCAAATAAATTAAATTAGTCCCTTATTTTTATTCCCTGGCTGTTAACCCAATTTTTCTAAAATAGGATTTTTCATGAAAAACGAACTTCTATGTGGAGAGTTTTTAAACTGAAAAAGCTTGAAATCATACAAAATTTTCTAAATGGTTGTTAAGTATTCTTTTGGGAATAATTTAAAATATTAAGAACAGAAGTTTTCATTATTTTTGGTTATCATCAAAGGCAAAAAGTTTTCCACTTCTTGCGATTCTCAATCTTCCATCTTGTTCCGCAAGACCGAGTTAACAATTCCCGCATTCAAGTTGCATTTCAGCTACTTGCATTTGCGGGCTGCCATGTGACCTTAATATCAGACAGATTATATATCATTAGTAGCCTATTCATATTAGCTGGAGAACTATTCTCAGGCCAATTCAGTCCTAAAGAATAAATAAAAAAATGCTGTGAAGTATCAGGTTTTTGAATGTAATCAAGGAGAAAAAATCTCTTGCACATGCTCGGTTTACTCAGTCTTCCCTCCTGATGCACAGAGAACTAAGAACTTCTGAGCCTGATTTCTCTACTAGCAGAAAAACTGATGAAGTTACACTTTAGTCAAGTATTTGTTAAGCGTATCAAAATTGGGCATAAATGTTTAGCAACATGATCAACTGTTGAGAATTATTTTAATTTTGAAAGTGATCTTTTTCTATTTATGTCCCTCTAACCTTTTGTGAAATAACAAGGATTAAAGTAAGAAAAGGCTTGGAGTAGAGACTGATTCAGCTGTCCTGTACGTTTGCCATCCCACTTCTGCTGATAAAGAAACATTCATTCATAGACTGGGAACCACTGGATCTGTAAATTGCTTGTTACCCTACTACAGGAGAATGGGGTGGATGAGGCATGGGATGATGAGGCATAGAGTATTCTGGAAAAAAGGAATATATATGTGAAACAGAAACCCCCTTCCCCCCCACAAAAGGCCTGGTTATGGTCTACTTTCGGGCTGATAACCTGCCCATGGTATGGGAAAGCAATTCCAGAACGTGAATCGTTGTGAGATTTCCTGCAAAAATGCTAGCACTCGTGAGAAAGTTCTATTGTACTTAAGGTCATATTCCTTGAGATTGAGTTTGAGTAGAGAAACTTGGGCTGTTTTTTACACTATCTGACCTCCC
>NW_008824186.1:5974917-5985318 GCF_000699105.1 Pygoscelis adeliae | reverse complement strand
GCTGTATGATTGGTCACCCATCCTTTTAGTGAAGAAGGATTAATGAGGATCATTTTGAAGTCTATTAGAAGTGCTGGAGAGTATAGGGCAGCTTTTGAAAGACAAGCAATCGATTTATGAAGCCTTCTGGAGAACACTAGTCAAGGTACAAGACATGAGCAAAGTAAAGATGCCCATGTAGACCGGGAAAGCATATGCTGCACGAAGCCCTTAGGTGTAATGTTAACCAGATGCAAAAGTACCTCTCAGTGATTTATGATGTGCACTGGTGATGGAGCACGCACCATTCAGAGAGTGATTAATATTCTTGTCATAAATGGAAAGAAATGGGCAGCCTGCCAAGTAAATTTGTCTGTGAAAGTAGAAGACCAACTCAATTCACCAAGAGTGACTCAGTAATATGAGACTGATTGAACTCATGGATTCAATGGAGATTTTTATTTAAGATAAGCGACCTCCGGGGAAAGGTGTTTCCATGAACCATGGGGGCCTCATAGTAAAGGAGAATTTGGAAGTGAAGAAGACGTGACTGACAGAATCGATTTTTAGGGACTACTTGCTTTCCAGCTGTTCAGTTAGAGGATATGTAGTTATTTCAGAACTTTGATTATTATATGATTATTCCTAACAGAAAGTAAAAAAAGCACGAACCCTGTTGTTCCAAAGGCCACAAAGGCTAGCCTTTGTAATGCTTCTGATGCGTTCAGCCCTTCAGAGAGCAGAAGACACCCAGAAAAAAAGGAATATATAACAACATGTTAAGTGTGAATGAATTGGCAGTCTCCGACCAATTACTGGACACATGCATCCCTCCAAAACAAAACAAAATAAAACAAAAAGAGGTACAACCAGTTAAAAGTGGTTGTACCTCTTCCTCACTGAGTTAAAAGTCAGTCTATCATGACAAGGGGAAAAAATGATCTGCACAGAAAACATATGGCATGATTCAGATCACTGTAAGAAAATTTAGATCCTTTGCTCTGGAAATAGCCCCAGTGATTTTATTGGAGTTACATACAAAGTAAGACCTACAGTTTGGAACTGTGGGGAAATATTAAGTGAGAAAGAACAAGAAAACAAACAGCTAAATTTAACAAGTTATGTGTTGCAGAAATTAATTACCTAGCTGCAGCCCCCAGGGTGTGATCTCAGGACATCTGGCAAACAGCAATAGAACTGTGCTCGTAGCCTACCTTTTCTTACATATTTATACACATCTCGGTCTTGATCTTTGCTTGGCTGTAGCGTAATGCATATTTTTCATGGATAAAGCAGGCTTAATATCTAAGAAATACTTACTCCTCAAAAGGGCTTTAGAACAACCAAATGGTAAGAAAAATTTTGAGGAACTGGCATCACTTCTGAAAGGAGAGCATAGAGGATGTGACACTGTGTATGGAAGGGTTCTCAGCTAAAGATAGACCACTGGTAAAATGCAATGTGCACATTAAAGTTAGTTCCATACAGAAGGGCAAATCCTGAATTCCTTTCCTGGTCTTCTGCAGAGACACACCTCCTGCTGAGTTAGGCAGGAATACAGCCCAAGCAGAGACTTTGACATTTGTCTTTTTCCCCCTTTAAATTGTTATTTTCTAACAGATTGAGAAGTTTCTGTAGCACTAAAACAGAGAATAAGTAGCGTCGCCTTATAAGAGCTTTCTGTCTACACTTTAGTGTTTGGCTTTGGCAAACAGAGTGGGATTCATAGATCACGCGCCACAGCATACAGAGATAGCACTAATGGTAATACTGATCACTTCTCCAGCTGTGAGAAAAAAAGCTGGTTAAGAACTGCCCATTAAACAGTGCCCTTTGGGTAGAAAAGGGAAGCAGCCAGAAAATCTTTGCCACAAGTGGAGCCAGCAAGTGCCTCAAGTACAGAACGAGTTGTAATAATCAGACATAACGCAGTAAAAGTCCATGGTGAAGGCCCAGTAGATGTCAGCTGTTAAGCTGAGGGCTGTTGGGCTGAAAATCAAAAGACAGATAAGCTTTTCCTGGCTTTCATGATGCAAATGCCAACTTAAGAGACAGACAAGCAAACCCTGAGCCTGGTAAGGGCTGAAAGTTGAGCATAAGTCTTTTGAACTGTTTGAACTTTCAAGTCTTGTAATAGACCACTAAATATGCAATTAAAATTCACCTCCCCTGTAGGAGAAGCCCTGGAATAGCTAAAGACATCAGAACTGGTCATACAGAGACTGAGTCACGCAAGAATTGATGGGCTCAGTTTGACCCAGATGGAACTGAAAAAGCCAGAGGCATTCCTTGAAACATCTGAATTTCTGGCTAACTACATCCAGAGGAACCTGGGAAGGAAGAGGAAGGACAGACTTGGAAGTGAATCGGGACCATGCTGTTAAATGTGTGCCTGTCCTTAATCTGGTATATCTATATGTAAAATTAAGGTGCTAAATAAGGGTCCAGAAGCACTCTACCCATTTCAGTTTGTGCCTGTAGAGCCTAATCATGCCAGAGCACTGCCATTGTAGCGTAGCTGTCAAAGCTAATATCACCCCATGGCACTACACGACGTGTTTGGAGCCACAGCTTCCATTAGTGGAATCAAGTAGTTAATCCACCAGCTCTGTGATGATTTATTTATAACAAACAATAAGAAAAAATAGATACAAAATATTTACTCTTAAACACCAGATTATAAAATGAAACACACATGAAGCCTAAGCTTGAGGGTGTTCCCTGTGACATTTAGAAAAGGGATCTGAACTGAGAACTTGATATTTTTGGTTACACTTAGAGATCACAGATATTTTGAAATGGATGGGTCGAGTGCTTTGGCCTAAAGCTAGCCATGTGATACCCCGATCTTCCTCCCTGCTCTGTGGAACACAATGTAATCATCATTGAGCTCATTAGCAGTGCCCTAAAATAAAGCAGAGGTTTTCCTGTCGTCTTAAATTATGTGCTGCTCTAAAGTTTCCAGGGGATGAGGAACATCTTACGTATTCAATAAACCAACAGGAATAGCGGTTCTGTGCTCAGATTCCCTCAAAACCTTTTAGTCTTTGGTTTTCCTTTGTATCTTGTGGTAAGAAAAAGAACATTTGGAATTTTCTGCCTTCATACCCATAGACATGTTCTCCAAAGAAGGTATCTAGCACTTCTGAAGTATTTATTTTATAAAAGAGTTGAGATCTTTGTGGTTTATAGAAAGCAGAGGAATTGTTTCTCAAAAGATAGAGTAATATCAAAGATAACTCCTGCTATTAATGAAACATGAGATCAACAAAAAACCCAACATCTAACGCTGATTGTTTCAGTCCAGTTTTCTAATGAAATGAGACTTACACATTTTTTTTTTTGGTGTCCGTTCCCCTTCATAATCCCTTTTGAAGCTATTTCGGTCAAATTTTCCAGGAGCATGAAATTGCCGGAGGTAAGAGTTCCCTGCAATTTTCAGAAAAATAGTTTACCAACAGTTTTGTGAAGAAAAATAAAAGAGGCATGATGGGGGAGAGGGAAAAGGCATACTGATGACATGACAGGAACTAAGGATGGGGGCAGGAAAGCATTCGGGAACGTGCAGGGGAGGACTGGAGTTCTCATAGATCCTGATCAGGGCCTGGTGTGAGGAGGGGGCAATAGAAAACTAGGGTTACTGAAGACAGGAAGCCTCAGGGAGCCAGATGCATTCATTCTGATGCTCATAGAACAAGCGATATTTGATTTTATATTATAACTAAAATGATGGGAAGTTTTTGATTAAAATACTAGTCATTTGAGGATATGCTGGCATTGCTAGCTTGGATTAGTGTTATCTGATGCAGATGCAAACATGTGACATAAGAACCCCCCCCAGATTCCTTATTTTCCTCTTTTGGATCCAGACTGGAGACAATTCTATTAGGCTGATTCCAAGGAAATTTAAGAGATGGAATGTGATTACATTGCCTCTTGAATTCGTGTGATGGTTGTCAGCTTGTCAAGAAATAAAACTAAAGAAGGAAATATGGGATGAATGGAACCCTCCCTTAGTGAAAAACATGGTTCGTTCTTGGGAAGGCATGAGAATCACTTTCTACAGACTCCACTAACCCCAAACGTCAACTAAAGACACATGCTTCCTCTCTATTTATTTTTTTGCTACAGTTATACACACTGTCTCAATATCCTTCTACATAGAAAAGCTATGGTATAGCAGTTGAAAATACACAAGCATCCTTAGATCACTGGAACCTGTTCTGGTAAAGACTAGTGGCAAAGGCAAAAATGTGTTGGCTGTCTGTATCATTAGCAAATTATACTTTGTGGATATAGACTACTAAATACAGTTTTATGTATGTGCTTCTCCTTAGAGAAACCGCTTTACGTGTAATAGAATCTCCACACATTCTTCCTACACAGCATTTTATGTATTTTGGTTTAATTTAGTCTATTGACAAATCAATATTTGTCCTAAAGAAGGATTATTCTCCCTCTTTCATAACCAAAAAAACTGAGGCATGGAAAAAATAAGTGACAAATTCAGGCTGTAATATCAATCCCAGACCCAACACTGTAGTCCAAGAGCCTGCCCACAAACTCAGATGTCAGTTCCCTGTTGTACTAAGCACAACTATTTTCCAAATATCTATTATAAGTGGTGTTGGGTTGTTTTCCCCCACCAGGAGTAGTTTCCTGATCAAATGGTGTATCTGACGTTACTTTTGGTATCTCTTTAACAGTTCTTCTAGCAAATGATTGTCTATAACAGATTTAAGCCCTGATCAAATCAGTGTGACCTGTGATCTGAATCAACAGAAATTCCTTCCCAAACTTCTCCTAATACATTTCAAAATAATGTTAAGAGACAAGTCAACAGAAAAGAAAGGACTACTGCAGCCTTAGACTATCTGGTTCTGATTTTCTAATTCCAGCAATAAAGAAGCACCATAATATACATTTGTACATATCAATTTGTACATTTCCCTCAAGTTTTTTCATGCAGTGAAAAGAGACCTGACTATCGCTAAGACCAAACTCACTCTTGCATAAAGCCTTGCCTAAGCTGTTAAACAGTCCAATGATGGACATCATGGAACAATAAAATAATGATTGATTAATGATATAAAAGATCATTAACCATCATATTAATAAAAAATAGGATAATATGCTGCAATCCTTGGCTAAATTTCATTGTGGGTAATTGCATCCCACTCACCAAGTGTTGCACAGCTTTCTTGTCTATGAAGAGAATCGTTACTCCGGCTCACCCCCAGAGGTAGGAGCATTTCTGTCTGTGTAACATGACAGATGGCTTGAGGTCCTTCGGGATCCTTTACATTTAACTCATGGAGCAGCACAGGAATTCAAAGGAACAGATGTTCCTGTAATATCTGGGAAGAGGATAAGCATCCCCATTTACTTTCAAGATAAATATATTCGATACTATCAAATTTCTCCACAGATATACCAAAAAAAAGATATTTTTAATACGAATATCATTGCTTTCATGATTTAAAAGGCATTTTCCACTGGGCAGATTATTATTAGATTTTTTTTTTAATGTAGTTGCTAATATTAAAAACAAACTAGATTTTAGACAGGAAAGGGAGGACGGAGGAAATAAATAAATCTTTATGTAATCTAATGGGAAAATTTCCAGCCATGGCGTAGTCACATATGGTAACTGCAAATCACCTAGTCGTTTGGGTTTTTTTTTTTCCCACAGTGAAATCCGCTATAGTAGTAGAACATCAAAATTGCCTGCACTTCTAGTGCCTTAATGGCTTTTACCACTAGAGGGCTGAAGCAACAGCCTCAACACGGTAATGAAGCTGCCCTCCTACGGGAGCCGAACACACCTTGGGTTGTCTGAAAATCAGTCATTGCCATTAACACTATGAATTTATACACTTAAAACCAAGATATTCCTTAACGCAAAAAAGTGCAGCTTTCAGATACTTTTATGCCTTTTTTCTTTTTTTTTTTTTTAAATGACCACTGTTACCTTCTCAGAAAGCAATAGCAACCTTCCAAATACTGGGGTTTGTAGCAAGTCATTGAAGTATTTCATCATTTATGTTAGTGCAGAGATTTCTGGGCAAATTACATCCAGTTTGGCTTAAAACTAGAAATCACCCTGAAAAATTAGTGTGCAACTTCTGTCCTCTATTATGTATCATTTCTTGTGCTTATTAAGCTATTGGCAAAGCAAAGTAATAATATTCTAGCAACTGAATGGGGGCATCTGAAAGAGAGTAGCCCAATTTACAAGCTCTAAGCTGTTATATATCACACTTAGCTGAAGTAGTGGAAAAGCTACACAACTTTGCTTGACAAAATCCAGTCATAGTTTATTTTGTCTCTGCGGCCAGCTTCCTGCTAGATTTTTCTATTTCTCCCTGAGATCTCGGCCCAAAGTTCCAGATTTCTATTTCCAAGAAGCACGAGCTAGTTGAGAGTGACCTTCCATGCGAATGTGTATGTTCTGCCCAGACGCATGCATTCCTTAGCATGTTTCAGCTCAAGCCTGTTCTCTTTGGGACACAAAACGAGAAAGATAAACAGTCTTCACGCTGTTGTAGAGATACAGAGCCAAGATCTGATCCAACAGTTCAACTTCTGTCATGTTTGTTTTCTAGCATATAAATTACCAGTCTGGCCCACAGTTCAGGAAATTAAAATATCATTCAAGATGGAAGCAACACAGATGAGAAGGAAACAGAAAGAAATTCTGTGAACTTCTAGCATTACGGCACATTACAGCTACTCCTTTCAACACCGTTGTGTAATACACTTCTCAACGGGATATAATAACCACATTGTGCACACAACCTAGCTCTGGAGTTACATGCACAAAAAAGAACAAGGCCATTCCATAAAATATATGTTTAGCCACTGCTGGATGTGTCTCCAAAAGGCAAAATCATCTATAAAGTATTGCCTCTTCAACTTCATGTAGTTTTAGCTGGGATTCGGGAATCTTTACAGGTTGGAGTGCGGGATTCGGCATAGACACGTCTTTAATGTGTCAACACTACATCTAAATCCTCAAATTGCTTGATTGTGTGATTTTTCAAGAGACTTGTCCAGTTGTTGCTGTGAATGACCCATCATGACACTGGAGGATAAAACAAAAGCCCACCTAAGTTGTCCTAGGGAGTGACCCTCACAAATGTTCAGGGAGAATGAGGAAGCTCCTGGTTTAAAACAATCTCTTTGTCCCCCTTTTCTGCCTCTTCAGTCAAGGGCTTGGCACAAGATTTTATTTCAATATTTTTTTGAAATATTGAATATTTGTTTTCAATAAGTAGTTTTCTGAAAAAAAGTTTACACAGCTGTTGCTTTTTCCAGACAACCTTCTTCCCGGTGGCCTGACAAGCAAGACCATTATTTTGGCATTGCTTTGGGATTTTGCAGTTCCATAATCCCAAAGAAGGTAAAAAACTGCTTTGTTCTTAAGGTGACATCAAATTCCATTGGATTCAATGGACAGCTACCATAAATAGGAGGGAGAATTAGATTGTAATTTTTGAGGCATGTTTATGCTATCCTCGGTCCCAAATGGCTCTGTATTACAGACATGCATTTAATGGCATAACTATGATTTTAAGCACACAATTTATTTCTGAAGATGATACTGTATCAAGAGCAGTATTTTGTCACCTTTGAGTAGATGGGGAAAACAAAACATCTTAGATTTTATCTATATGATCATATGAATTTAAAGTAACACATATATGATTATTTTTC
This sequence comes from Pygoscelis adeliae, assembly GCF_000699105.1. Lineage (NCBI taxonomy): Eukaryota > Metazoa > Chordata > Aves > Sphenisciformes > Spheniscidae > Pygoscelis > Pygoscelis adeliae. Next base: position 5,977,623 of record NW_008824186.1, on the reverse strand, counting down.
AAAATGGATCATAAAATATGTATTCATTTATAAGCTCTGCATGCATGGCACTTGGGAAAGAGCAAATCCGTATTGCAGTGTATCAGCAGCAAAGATAAGGTCAAAAATGGAATTTAAGTAATTCATATTTTTAAGTCGCTGGTATGTATCACTGATGACAATTTTAGCTTAGAGCGTAGTTTGCTTCAGCAAGACTAAAATTTAGGTAAGAGAAACGTACATTGCTGTGTTGACTTTGTAGTCCTCTAAAAGGATTATGCTATATTTAAACACTATTCTGAGGGTTATTGTCGAAAATTTTGAGATTAGATATATAGCAATAAGAAAAACCGAGCTAAGAACCACATCTGTAATTCTTCATCTCTTTCAATTAACTTGTTGAAATAGCTCAGTCAGCAACTTGTAGAAAGGAACTATTTATAGAAACAGAAGGGCAGGTAAGGACTCAGTCCTTTAGCCTTCACACAAGCAAAAGGAAAAGAAAATCTTATCAGGAGGAGACAATTGTATTTAATTACAAGATTGCAGGATTAAACAATAAGCTTTCTGTTCCATGTGAAAAACTGCAGCATCTGCAGCATCCTGCATCATACCATATCATCCCACAGATATTCTTAGAGCTTTTTCAGAACTGCATTTTTTACGGGGTGACTTTTGACTGAATCTCTTTCCTTCTGGTCAATACGTGAACATTTAGCAGTGATACCTGGACTAGAATTTTCTGCATAACATCCTATTTCACCTGCCACTGACACCAGTGGAAAGAACTCACAGTGATTTCACTGGAGTTTGAATTAGGCCTTTTGTGAGAGGAGTCTGTCTGTGACAGGTATTCATTATAGAAATAATTATTGATAACAATTTTGGTAATATATATTAATGCTATGTGTTGTTTCTTCTAAAAACGGCTTATTCTACCAAGGTTCAATAACTAATATATAATGTTAAAAAAGCTGACAATTCTGTACATATTTTATAACACTAGCGACATTAGCTTTCTACTGCTCTTATTAGTGCCTCGTGTGAAACCAAAACAGCTGACTTTGATCAGGATGTGACTCAGTAATATCTGGATATAATATGTGATAGACATAAAATTTCTACTTCAGGTGGCTACAGCAGCAGCCTAGTCACTGTAGCATTTTACTATACCAGGTTTGTTTGCTGTTTTGCATATTTTATTCGATTAAGGACTAACTAATTCTCCTCTAGTAAGAGTCTACAGCCAGGAATGTCTCATCTGGCCCTTAAATTAATTTTCGTGTGATATGATAAATTATTTATCTTTCCCAAATCAGTCATCATTAACTTATTAAATGCGATTATTTTGCTAATAATTGTTGCTGCTACTTAGTAGCTGTAGCATCAAAACCATGCCAGTGCTGAGCTTTCTCAAAAAAGGGCCAGAGCTCCTTATTTGCACATAGTGTGCAAATAAACAAAGCACCCTTGCCCTGCAGACTTTACAGTCTCAAATTCCAGCTCAAAAAGGTGCTCAGTACTTTTCTGAAAGGCTTGTGTTACGGAATCCAATCCCATTTCAACCCTGCTAAACCATTTCCTGCTCCTGCTGCCCCTCAGAAAAATCTATTAATATGGGTTTCCTTTGAGCATCTGCAATGGCACGCCGGAGCCATGAAACACTGGGAAGACTTGCTTCTATAGCTGCGCAGCTTTGCCTCTACTGGGAAAAATCCTTTTGGCAGCGTAATGGTAGTGAAGATGCTGTACTGAAACCTCTGCCGAAAACCACATTCAGTACCCACCATGATTTAGAAATCAGCTCTGTGTTATGATGCTAATTAGCAACATTTCAATTACATATCGGTTTCATTTATTTTCGACTCTAGTACTTTGTAGTTCTTTTGCAACTTTGAAAGGAAATATTGAAATTCTACACGGATTACTTATTATGGGAATTTCAATATTAAAATAATTGGTCTTGTATAAACGTGCTTCGCTGCTGTAAAACTTCATTAACCCTCCACCAGAGGGCAACATCAGAAAAAAACTTGTATATAAATCCAAAGAGCAGTTGCTTTTAGGATATTACAGCTACAACACATGTCTTCATCGGGGAATCTTACTTTTAAAATACGCTGTTTACGTTTTGTCACCAACTAGGCAAGTGAAGGAGCTTAATAATTTTGGAAGGATTTGTTTAGAGCACAAGTTACATATATTTTTTTTAATTAACGAATCTACATAAACTTTAAGATTAACATGAAGCCTAAGAGAAATATGACGGTTATGACTTAGAAAGAAATACTACGTTTTCCATCTTCAATCTACTTCAAAGTGATTAAAGTCAGAAAATTACTACTAGATACTGGAAAGAAAACTAATTCTGTTCAGAACGTGCCCAGCTCATTCCAGTGCTGTAAATATCACAAGTCAAGTCTAAATGTTACACTGGCCTACTCAGAGGCATGAAAGCAGAGGACACAAGGAGGTGGGAAATACTAAATGCTTAAGAGAAAGCAGTCACTAATGGATGCCTAATATGACATACAATAAGCTGTTTGAGCAAATATGGATACAGAGATAAATGCACCTTTAGAATAGACGCAATCTGTTCATAGCAAGAGCAGTACTCTTTGCAGTTAATGCCCTGTTTCCGCAGCAGCACGACCGGCTGCGCGAAGGCCACGTCCTTTCTCCGCCCGAACAGTACAGACGGCTCAGCGACACTCGCCCCGACGGCCG
>NW_008824186.1:5969400-5973716 GCF_000699105.1 Pygoscelis adeliae | reverse complement strand
GCGATTGCTTTGAAACGCTCCCGCAAAGGGATCTCCGTCCCCTCCCAGCCGGGCATGGCACTGCCTCCACCCGCCACCACTGAACCCTGCAAGGCCGAGAAGACTTTCTGACCGTGCCTGGCAACTCCGCGCTGCCGGGAAACCCGGGGGCTGCCTGCAGCGCTCTCAGACTCCCCGCTCGCTGCCGCACACAGGCGCGCTCCCTCGCCCTCGCCCTCTCCACCCCCCGGCTCCGCACGCCGTCTCTCACACACACACACGCGCGCACGCTTTCTCTCACTCTCCCTTTACCCGGAGGTGCGCTGGTAGCCATTTAATGAGGGGGAAAAGTTAAGAGATTAAACCAATATGAACCATCGTTGCTCGTAGCAGTGCCCTATCCAGAGCAGAGCAGAATCCAGCGAGCACCCCTGCAGGAATGGAGTCGGTAAAACAAAGGATTTTGACCCCTGGCAAGGAGGGATTGAAGAATTTTGCCGGAAAATCGCTTGGTCAACTCTACAGGTAAGACTGAGATCTCTTATAGGGCTCTACTTCCTAGAAATAATTGGAAGCTTTTCTTAACCGCCAGCTGCAGAAGGAGGTCGAACAGCTTTGGGGAGGCTAGTGGTGGAGGGGCTGGGAGCTGTTGAGATACTGCTGATATAATCTGGATCCTGGAAACTAGTGCTGAAGCTTCTCAATATGGCACCCTCGTAACTTCTCTGTCTGATTCGTAGATGGTGTCAGTAAATATGCAGCGAAAGATTACCCCACAGGTTCCCATCTTGAAAACATAAGCAGGACAGAGCAGCTCCCTGTATTCTTGCTCTGTGTTAATTTTACAATGCAGTCACAAGATCTTTCCCTCTGCCCTTACCAATCATTAACTAATAATAATAATAATAATAATAATAATCATCATCATCATCATCTTTCCTGGTTTCGATTAGTCTTGTCCCTTGTGTAATTCGTCGTCAGAGGAAGATAAACATGGAGATGTATAAATAATTGATATCCGAACGATTTTTTTTCTCCTGAAGCTGAAACATATAGAGGGATGTGTTTAATTATTTATCCGTCTGCCTTGAGAAGCATCCACTCGTCTTATAAGTAATACACAATTGCAATTGCTAAACTCAAAAGCATCACTCAACAGTATGTTTCTGTGTGTACAGAACATTTCTACGGTCTGCGAGCCCTGTACACACGGATAAACAAGCCCAAATTCTCGCATACCTAAAAAGTGTGTGCACTAAAGTTGACACATCGTGTGCCATCCAATCTGGCGACTTTAGTGACCTCCAGGACGTTTGAGAATAGTCTGTGAAATTCCAATGTATGTTCGATTGTCCTGTCTGCTAGAAGTTACCCCGAAGTTTTTTTTTTTTCGAATTACAGATTAAAGGTAACTGCGGATTTATCTGCCTAGGTAGGTCACGTAAAAGTCTTTTTTCCATACCTATGCGGCAGTGTTGGGCACAGGCACAAGGCTGTTCCACAGCATGAGTCACAACTTCTGCTGCCATTTTCAGGGAAGGGGGCATATCAGCGAAGTGATAAAGACAAAATTAAGATTTCCATTTTAGTAGAAAGGGTACAATTTTGAAAAGCCCAAAGCAAAATCAAAGCCATCAACAACGCAGCGAATATCCTACAGGTTTTTGTCATATTTAAGTCATTTTCAACGATCAGAAAAAGAAAAAGAAATACTGATAATCCAGAATAACTGCTTAAAACATAATTAAGGGAATAAACCTCTTTCTCGCCCTAAAAGACTCTACAACGTAAAAATAAAACGATCATGTCTACTGTTTTTATACAGTCACACAGTGAATAATGGAGAAACGGTGTTTGTATTTTCCAGCAAAACTCCGTTTGAACTCCCCTCTTGATTAACAAATGCGCGATTTACTAATATTTTTCAACGCACGGGACTGAACTATTTTACTTCCGATTCTTAGAATTAAAATAGTTTTCCTGTCCCTTATACCTCAGTGTCTTCCCGAAGACAAGAAGCCCATTCAGGGAGGAGACGCTTCTGCATTATTCTTTATTCGCAAGAACGAATTTTGAACAAAAAACCCACGGTGTTTTATTTTATTCACAACTTTAAGACATTTCTTAATGCTGCGGTCTTTAAGCACGGAAATAATTCTCCCAGCAAAGAAAAATCGGGAGGATTTAAACTGAGTAACTATTGGAGAAAATCCCTGTATTTTCTCCAAAACACGGAAAACCTTTTGAGCCTTATTCTGCTAATTGTTACTGCCCCATTAGCCGGATGAGTTAACCTCAAAGAGATGCTCCTCCGAGGAGAATTTCTGACGTGAGAAAACACTCCTAGAGCAGGGGTGAGGGCAGCGGGAGGAGAGTCCAGAGTGTCGGGAAATGGTCACATATTCGCTCCTCAAGACGATGGAGCTAGGATGGAAGCCGTTAGTTTTTCTGTCTTTTAAATATCTCTGTGACTGCAAAAGAAGATGAAGAGGCTCAGCATGGGACACTTGTTCGATAAACCCGATCTTTCTTACTACCGACACGGCATTTTTAAAGCTTTTCCAGCAAAGAAGAAATAAACCGAAATGTTCTAAGTCACTTTTCGTGGATGGCGGGGGTGTGTCCGCGTGTCCGTGTGTGTGTCCGTATTTTTCTGTTGATTCGAAATAGCTGCAAATAACCGTTCCCCTGCAGATCCCTGCACATTGTTTTCTAGGAGATGGGATTCTCATGTAAAAACAAGGGAGTGGGGGCAATGAGATCGAGCTTAAAGCCGATCTGGGAAGGTTAAACCTGCTAAGCGATCACACGCTCTCAACGTGTAGCTGAGCAGATGCGATCTTTTGGACAGACTTCTCCGGAGATGCCAGTTCTCTAAAGACGGTCATGTTTTCTTCCACTGCATGTGACAGCCATTTTGCAAATCTAAAATAAGTAGCAATATCGCACACACACACCCCCCCCCCCCCCCCCCCCCCCCTTAATATTTTTTTTGTTCCCAGACCTGAGGCGAGGTGCGCACCAAGATCATCCCCCTTGGTGTTTCTAATACAGCAAGGAGGGAATAAAACCTCCTCCAAAAGACTGTTTCGGTTTCCATACTATGCCTCTTGGGCTACCCAACATGGCGCCTCTGCAGTGGTTACAGATGATGCCTTCTTAATGCGTCCTACATATTTAAGCAGAAGTCTTTAATGATAGATGAGCAATTCTCAGCTAGAGCTCCTCCCTGGGCTTCTGCGGCGGGGTGGCGGGGGGAGTTGGGGATGACTAATCGTGACTCCCACAGGTCATTGCTAAAGAACAGCTGAAGGTGAATGGAAAACAAGGAATAAATCCTCAAATCAATCCAAACCGAGCCAAAGGGGCGGGGGGAGCGGTGAACTTAAGCCTTCAGCCGCCCGAAGTGGCTGTGCTCAGGCGGCCAGGGCTTGACTTTCCCTTCTTGTGTCGGGCAGAGTCCTAGAGAAGAGGCAGAAGCCCGGGGACACCATCGAGCTGACGGAAGATGGAAAGCCCATGGAAATGCCGGAGAAGAAAGCCCCGCTGTGCGACTGTACCTGCTTCGGGCTGCCCCGGAGGTACATCATTGCCATCATGAGTGGACTGGGATTCTGCATTTCCTTCGGGATCCGATGTAACTTGGGAGTGGCCATCGTGGACATGGTCAATAACAGCACCATACACCGAGGAGGAAAAATTATTAAAGAGGTGGGAACCCTTCCCTCGTAAATCCCACGTCCTCCCAGTACAACTCCCAAGTCAAGCACCTTAGCGCAGGCGAGACGGGCCCCGATGGTTCCGCGGCATTTCCCCCCGCTTCGGCCCGCGATGCTCCCCGGCCCGGCCACGCCGCCGCCCTTTCTAGGACGGAAACCCCGTTCTTGAAGGAGAAACCATTTTTACCGATTATTCCTATTTTTCCTTTTCGGTTCCCAGCCCCACTTTGCGGTACTAATTCGCGGGCATATTTTTTTTTTTTTTTTCCTTTTGCACAGAACCTTGAAAAACGCAGATATCTCGTAAAACAAATGTGGGGGAAGGGGGAAGGAGGGAGTCGAATAAGCGAGTGCCAGCGGATGCGCGGCGCTGTAACGGAGCCGGGGAGGTTGTGCAGGAATGTTTGAAAACGCCAGGGTGGAAGAATTTGCTTTGATAAAAGGCGTTCGATGATAAGATCCGTTTTAAAGCGAGTTATAGCGTAGTGAGAAAGAGGTGAATGCTAAATACAGATGAGTGCTAAATATACAAGTCCGCAGACAAACAAACCCCTGTAGATTCCTCCTTGCACAGGCAAGAGGTAGGTGCTCACAGCCACGGCCGTGCGGGCAGGGAGG
>NW_008824186.1:5968334-5968678 GCF_000699105.1 Pygoscelis adeliae | reverse complement strand
CGGGAGCCGGGGGCACGGCGGGACGGCCCGGCCCGCCGCAGCCGGGGCTCCCCGGCACCCCTGCAGCAACCCGCCCCGGTTCAAAGGCAGTCGCGTTAAGAAAGGAAGGAACACTTGCATGAAATCTGGAAAGGCGGACGCGACGCTGCACTGATCGCTTATCTTCACCTTCTGGTTTTGCGGGGGATATCTCGTGTTGGTTTCTTTTTCCTTTAAAAAGTCACTTAAGGAGGTTGTGGCAAGGATATTCAAACAACCCGTATTCAGAGGCAAATTCAAAGATTTATTATTTCATCCAAGCTTGAGAGATTTTTTTTCCCGTGCTCGAACGAAATTATGATTTT
>NW_008824186.1:5930534-5968293 GCF_000699105.1 Pygoscelis adeliae | reverse complement strand
AAATGAATTTAGAATGGTCGAAAAACATGTTTCAATCAGACTTCCACAATGAAAAGGAAGTGCAGATGGTGCGGGGACTTAAGGACTCGTTTCTATGGTGTCTGGCAATTTTTCAAGCACCCAGGGTGCGATTCTACCTGTTAATTAGATCCACTGAGTATTCAAGACACATGAGGCTTTCACATCCATGCTTAACGCCATAGGCTCATCGTTTGCAGAAGTAGCGAAGGTCCTAGTGCCACCCTTCAAAACAATAACAAACTAAGTGCGAATGGATGCTAAAATCAGCAATGTATACCTTTAACTTTTCTCAGGAGTGTGCAACATCAAAGGTAGGCCTGGACAGGCAGAGAGGCTTCGCCTGGCGAGCAAGCTTACTTGTGTTTGTTTGAGAAAGAGGGGGAGGAGAGAGGGGAGCTACAGCAAAAATGCTCTCTCCAAGGTAAATACCTTTTAGACAGAGACCTACATGAAACATAATGAGTATTTACTAATGGAGAGATGCTCTGTAACAGAGATAACCCTAATATCCCTCCTTTTAAGGCAAATAAAACAAAATACAACATTTATTAAACTAGGGTTTCCATTGCCTGTCTGTTTACAAGTGCCATCTTTCTGATAATGGTTCAGAAACGTAAAAGGCTATTTCAAATAACAATTAACTGCCAGTTAAAGGGTTCTTTTCCTCTTCTCTTTCCTTTGAGCATTTTTTCGTCTTTACACAGTCTGTAACTCCTCAGGATCAATTGGAGTTTTCCTTGAGTAAAGACTGCAGAATTTGACTCAGAATCAAAAATCCGCCTTCATTCACCCAAGCAACATCAGTAAAGTCATTTGAATCAACCCAGATTTAAAGTGGTGCAACCACAAAGATTTGCAAGACAATGGCAGACACATTCCCAGGAAAACTCAGTAGTAGAAACACACAACCTGGCACATGTGAATAAAATTTTCTTCCTCTTCACAAACATTTACATTTACAACAGTAAATAAAGACTAGTTCCAGTTATTAACCTGGGTGTATTTTAACTCAGCAATTTTCACAGATTAGTGGTTAGTTATTACTATTGTGGAAGCCTTTGAGACAACTCCAACACCAGGCAAATGACTATGTAAATCACAGATTTAATTAAGGAACTAGCTACGACATACATGCCAGTAATTGCAAATAGTAAAATATGGATAGTGGCTGTGATTTATATTTAGTTTGTAGATAAAAATGGCAGAGAATAGAGTGCTGGGTTGGTAGATGTAGTGGTTGGAATAACAGGGTATTGAGGAGGTGAAAACACAAGTTAGTTCCTGAATGTTGCAAAGAGGTTTTGACATCTAGACGTTCAACTTGAAATGAACAGGATGACTGTAGGGTAAAGCAGCACCCAAAATAGGGTGCAAGCCTTGATGTCCGTACCCTTTCCAAGAAACTGCATGAGAAAAAGTCAGACAAGTGAGTATGCAGGCCTAAAGGCCTACAGTGCCAATAGAATATGAGCTACTATAAAAGTCTCTGCTGATTTACATGTCTCGTGCTACAGCCACAACTGGTCCCTTCACACTGTGGTGGATGACAGCCAAGTAACTTTTTGTTTTTTTTTTTTACAAACCTCACTGAATATCTTTGTGGCGTCAATGGTTTCCTTTGCATTCAGAGCAAATCTGAATTTATGCAGAAAAACGAAGTTCAGATGCGCTCTACATAAAAAATAATAGGCTCTAGAGTAGCATCACCAGATTCAAGATGACCTGTGAGAAACTCAGTCTTGAGATCAAGAAAAAGGGAGTTTCTCAAGAGCTTCATTCCCTGGAAGGGAAGGAAATAATGATTACAGGGAAAAGATAGCATGAATGAAAAACTGACTCCAAGATGCTGAGAGGAAGGAAATTGGGAAGAAGGTTAAGGTGTGCTTTGTGAGCTTAATTTGTTATTGACAAGGAGTTGCTGAGTGTACAGCACTGGGTTTGCTTGACATTAAGATTCGGTCTAGCAACCGATTATAGAAATTGGGTTGACATAATTCAAAAGTTTCACTAAGGTGTAGCATATAGAAGAAATGACCCTCCTGTGGTATCAAGAAAACCTTTCTACACACAGTGCATTAATTTCAAGCTGGGCTGGAACCCTTTATTTTGATTCTGCCCCTGTTTTAAAATGCTTACTGCCAATCAAGAATTAGCAACCCTGAGCTCTGAACTCTCTCATATATTTTCTTCAACTGAATCTGTCAATGGGTAGCATTTTACTGAGATCCTTTGCTAACTGTAGAACTCAAGGCTGCTGCTGCACAGTTATTCTTGCAGTTATTCTATGCCTTGACCCACTGCTCTTATCATGCATAGCTCCCCATTGCTTCTGACAGATCAGATTTGGTGATTTACACATTTACAAGTAGTAAACGGAGTTTCTCAGGAATTAACACCTGATAGCTTGGGTCTCAATTTATCTCATATTGCATGACTGAGAATTTTCCGTTATAGAGTATATTCAGCCCAACACTAAGAAAAATGCTTTATTTAAAAGAGGTGTGTTTATGCTGCTGTACTACCAACAAGGTAAAACAAAACCGTGTTTGAAAATTCCAGAGAACATTCAGAAACAACACATCTCCTGAGCACTTGCCTCTCAGGTGGTCAATAGAAGGTGGACTAGCATGTTACAAAGGTCAGTGCTCCTGAACACTTTCAACCTCTGTTGACTTCCGTAGAAATGGAGAACCTTCAGTACATTGCAAGACAACATAATTTTTCAAAAAAACATGGATTGGGCCTCAGGTGCTCCCTCATTTGCAATCAGAGAAGCCTTAAACTTGCATCCCTTGAGTAGTGTGTGAAAATAGAAGGGGATTACCTTTTGCTACAAGGCTAGAGACCTCCTCTCCCAGAGGAGGATCTGCCTCTGGAAGATGCTGGTATGAAACCACTATGCGACTGACCACAGGAGACTGGAGGAACAAAGGGAGCACAGTGCGGAGTCCCATGGGTAGGGTTTATTACAGCTATACCTTTTCTCAGGGTTAAGTTCTCAATGAACAATGAACAATTAACCTTGCCATCGATTAAGCATGACACGATGATAGCAGAGAGTATTGAGCAGGCTCTAGTATTACAGAGAAGGCATCTTGTCACATGGACATCCAGGTTTGCAACTAATCTAGGTTACTTCTTCTATTTGAACATACGTACAGCTTTACACTAAAAAAAGCACCCTTCTCCCCTGGCTGCAGTACACTGGGAGTAGAATTCGTGGTCCCCACAAAGACGTTTATGTAACTATCTTTATTGAGAGAAAATCGGCTGTGATTCAGAGCTTTTGAGACTGTAGGGGCAAGAATAGACAAGCAGATTCCAGAGACAAATCCAAAATAATATAAATGTTTATTGGTTACAACCCTTTCTGATTAGTAATAGCAAAGCTTTCTCCCCAAAAGTGAATAAAGAGTGACTTTTTTTTTTTTTGAGATCGTTGGGGATTCAATGCTATGTTTTTCACTAAATCACAGTGGATTTTGACTCACAGTGTGAGCAGGGTTTTCAGGAGGAAGGAACTGAGTTGCTTTTGCACTGTTTAAAAGTATTTTTCCTTGAAAAATACAAGAAAACATGAAAATTCAAGTGTGATGCCCTAATACCACGTATCCACACTATTTAATCGACTGAGCTGTTATTACTCATAATGGCAGTTAATGCCATTTAAAAGCACGTAAAATCTCATTTGAATGCTTTTAAACTGCAGGTTTTAATGTCAGCATTACAGAGGCTCCCACCAGAGGGGTTGTCATTATATGATTACAATGCGGTGTGAACAGAAAGGGTATGAAATGCTGACAGTCCTCCAACCCCACCTCGTCTTAATTTCTACTTAGTCCATGAAAAGAAATTTGGCTAGGGCTAATCAGAATTCATCTCATCTTTACAAATTTTAAAAACCAATCATCGTGCTCAGTGACTGAAATCTTAGTAAAAGAAAGAAAAAGAAATTTGTGGTTTGGTGGTTCTTCAACTCTATCATTCAAAATTGATTAAAATGGAATGCATTTAAACATCAATGGCCAGGATGTTTAAATGTTTTGAAACAATGCAATGAATGCAATATTCTGATATGAAATTCAGAAACGTCATTTAATAATTACATTCTTTTCTAGTATCTTGACAACTGTATTATAAACAGATTTTGCTCTTCTGATGCTTTGGAAACAGCAAACTGGAAACTGGTGCAGTTTTGCTTGGCTTTGAGCTCCTCCAGGAAGATTTATATTGTTTAGCTAAGCGAGTGAGTTAACAAGCACTTCAGACCTCAGACGTATTGTGTCATTCCCACAACATACGTACGTCTGCCTGTCTACTGTGTAGGCTCCCCAGGTTACTTGGGGTATTTGCCTGGGGTGATGGTGTGATGAAACCCCTTCTTTTTTTGCACAACCAAGTGAGTGCCTGTAACTGGACTAGTGATATTTATCACACTGGGATACTGATGATTAACTGGCTAGTGTTTATGAACCTTTCAAAGATTTAGATACCGTTATGATACTGCTGAATAGTCCTTAAACGAGATCTACCGTGTTCTTCACATTTCATCAGCCATTTTGGGAATATGTATAAATGCTGATAAACTTGTGGGTACAAAAAGGACCAGACATTCAGACGTTATATTAAATACCATTTGGTAAACTGGGTTCTGTTCAATATATACGACACTCAAGTGTGAAGTAACATCTGGGAGTAGGGAACCGCCCTGGAAAACAGTCACGATGAGTGGAATCTTAAGCCATGCTGGACTAAAAACCCATCATGAGCTTCCAACATGATGCTCTGATAAGGAAGTCGATGCAATCCTGGGATATTTATTTTCCTGTATCTAGTGCAGTGAGTGTATTTGGGTCAATGACACTGACCTTGGATTGTTGAGGGTAATTTGGGTACATGCATATTAATATAAGTGTCAAAAAATTAGAGATTGATTTCAAGCTCTTTAATTACTTAAAAGATGATAGTATATAATGTCACATAGTGAAAGAAATAGCAAGAACTATGTATTCAGGATATCAGTATTTAAAAAAGAATACTAGGAGGTAATCTGATTACAAAGTATGCATATAACTCCACTGGAAAAAATTGCTGGGTATAAACGTGTGCTTTAGTCCCACAGAAAGATATAACAAGAATCAGTAAATGACAGCCATATAAATGAAAAAAGCATAAATCTTGACAGTAATGACTAGCCACCACTGGGTGTTAAATTCCTATATTGGAAGTTATATTTTAGCTATTATAACATGTTTTCAGTACAGGGATAATTAAGCAAAATATAAGGGATAATCAAGTGAAACATAAGGGCTAATGCCATAGTGAATGTCAGGCTAGATGGCCTTAAAACTAAGCATTTGTTTTGTTTTTAATCTAGAAATATAATAATTTTATTTAAATTAATATTTCCTATTCCACATTCATGCTATTGCAAAGCTGCAGCTGTCTGTGAATAAACGACCTGCTGTGCTGTCACACATATATGGAAAGGTGTGAAACTGTACTGTTTTTTACCAGCTTATCTCAGGATAATTTAAATATCGTTATGTTTTAACTTCTGATACACTCTTTAAAAATTCTTTAAAAACCACGCTGGAAATCTATAATAAACCCCTTGCCCTATCAAAAGCATTACCAAAATGCTGTGGCAGTATTTCCTCACTGATTTCCTAAGTGAACAGTTTAAATACTTACTGTAAATCAGGAAAGATTCTCTGAAATTAATGGGTCATTGTTAGATTACACAGGATAGGGAATTAATTCCCAAGTTTGCAGTTATATGTTTAAAATAGAAATGCAGGTTTTGACTGTACGTGCCAAGTACTGTTTCAAAAACAGATCTGCAATAATCACAGACTTTTTTTGGTAAAACAAAGCTGAGTGACCATTTTAGCTGATTTGCATATGCTCAAACATTAGAACTTTCTTACACAACGAAATACAAAGGGCAGAATAGAACGACAATTTTAAAAAATTAAAGTCACCTTATAATTCTATGATAATGACATACATTTCTCATTATCTGTTAAACCACAAATCCTGGCACTATTCACATTAAGAATCATCACTACATAACTATACTAAATTTCTCTACAATGCAATTATCTCTCATCTGTGTTGAACTCTTCATCATTGTCACATTCTAATCTGACTGAAAATATATAAATCAACCTTTCACTTCAAATTCTTCTTTGTTTTTAAAGTGCCATTCATCTTGTTATTAAGGGCTAAATCCTTCTTCCCAGATAGTAATCTGATAGGATTATTTGCATGAATAAACAGAATGATATTTCAGACAACTGTACATCAGTGCACCTCATCTCAGAGTCCCAAAGATTTTCACTGAAACTGTGTCCTTAGCGTGTCAGGAAATCAGAATATTTCTCCCTAACTCAGCCTTAATGACAACAAGCATAAAAAATGTAAGGTAAAGTATTGGTTTAGAAATACAAGTACAAAGACTTCCTAGAACTTTACACCTTTACATTCTTCTGTTTTAAAAAGAGAAATCATTCACTCCCCTTTAGCAGGTAGACACACTGTGTGTTTTTCTGATTGGCAAACAGCGTATAATTCACAGCATGACCAGGGGATTTGTGGATGGTTAGACAAGAGCCAGCCTCTGAACTTCTGAAGACATAAGCTGACTTGCCTACTTGCACTGCAAGAGAGAACCCCCAAAGTTGTACTTGCCAACCCCACCTTTCACGTTCAGTTCAAAATCCTGCAGATTGAACTGGGCTCCGATCCCAGGCACTGGTGTTGGGTTCGTCTGTTTCCAGGCAAAAAAGCCAATATCGCACAAAAAACCGAGACGATTTTGTCACCCTACTGCACTGCAGGGTCTTTTAAGCACCAGTCACTGCAAGAAGGGGACTGGGGAAACATCTATGGGTGGCTGGTACTGCTGCTCCCTCTGCCATATGGCTCAGGGTCCTTCCATTTTTCTGTCATGAATGATGAAGCTGTTTTCACAATTTAATGATGCAACAAGGGATTTGGATGGGGGTTTTGGTTGATAAAAGGGGGCCTCAGATGTGTGACAAAAATTAATAATGTATCCAAGCCCTTATTATACTAGATTAGATGGCGGGAGGTCGGCTTTTACATATTAATGCTTCATGAAGGGTTTATAATAGGATTTAGTATGAAGGGCACACAGACACACATCCCCCTCCTCCCTTGTACACATATGAATGAAAATAACCTGTTTTATCACGTTTTAAAAAAGCCAAATAAAGCTGCTACACTACGGCTTCTGGCCACAGACTATTATTAAAGAGGATCGGTTTTAAGCGATTCTCTCATGAAGCACATTCAACCTAAGACTGGCACTTGGGAATAAGTGTTCCTCTCTAATGTCAAAGGTAGCTTATTCGATCTGTTTTGCTGGGCAGCTGAGTTCATCAACTACTCTAATATTCATGGTATAATCCCAGCTTTGTTAGCCCTATGCCATTTTATGCAAATTAAAGGCCCGATTCAGAGAAAACCACTACATTCTGTCTATCATTTATGAAGCCATAAACTGTCAGGGTGAGCATTTCACAGGAATATGTCTACAGTAGAAGGGTCAACAGAGTCGTCAGGAAATTAGCCTATACTAGAGAAAAGTCAGACTGATGATATATGTCGCAGAATAGCTAAACAGTGTCTCCCCATACTGGGTTCACTTTCACTTAGTCCATTTCAAATACATAAACATAAATAGAAGTTGTCCCAAGAAGGGTAATCGGCATGATTACAGACTGAAAAGACAACTAGAGTAAGAGAAATATTATCAGGAGTATTTAGGTTACAAAGGAGATGAACAAATGACATGATAGGTACATAGTTAATGAACATCGGTATAGGTAATGTATATTCCAAATGAGTGGCTGCTCACAGTTCGCAGTCAAGGAGGTAACACAGATGCACGGGGGAACAGCTGAAAAAATGCAAAAAATTGTCACATTCTGTTACCAAGGAAAAATAATCTTTTCAGAAGTCAGTAAAAGCGCTGTTTATATTTATATAAATTGGAAGTGAGTAAACCATAGTTCATGGTGCTAAATTTTTAGCTTCCAAGCAACCCTCAGACAAGAACATTATAGGCCAAAATATTATTTTCTGTGTTACTGAGAAGCACCCGTATAACTCTCAGTTGACAAATGTGGACTTTTGGAACTGTTTAGATATAGAATGACAGTGATCCTCAAGACACTAAAGGCAGAGAACTACATTTACTCTTGACGAGTTATTTCAGGACTAAATATAAAAATTTCAGCATTTGGCCCTGCTTGTTCAGATATAACTAACGAGTAGGATTGTGTCTGAAATTTGGACTTATTTTTGCATCCCATCCTCCATTGATACAAATCCTTTGAAATCAGTGTCTGTAGAAAATTTGCTACACACTTTACATAAAATTACACCAGATGCTTTCAGACCAAGCTGATAAAGAAACTTATTATTTATTGGGATTATATCATCCAGATATGCCAATACTGTCAAATAACTTTGCTCGCAGTTCTCTTCCAGGTCCCGAGCCTCCATAAATTCCTACTGCATGTATGATACCTCATAACCAGGGTCCCTTTCAGAGGGGAAAAGACTAATCCTCTCTGAAACAAAACCCAAAACCCAGGTATGCTTCTGATATAGTTAATTCCGGGCACTCTATCCAACAGGTAATCTTGATCACCTCTACCTGCTTTGAAACCTCACCCCAATACAATATGTACACCAGATTTCGTGCAACAAAATGCTGTTTAGGTTGGATGCATAAACCCACTAATGTCACAGTCACTTTGCTCTGAAGGAATCTGCATTTGCTCTGAGCAGTCCAGGTACAATCAGCTGTGACACGTGTCCTGTATGTCAGAAAACACTCCACAAAGCAGTACAGATGTAGCTTTTGAGTCCAACATATAGCAGTTGTCCTCCCAACCAGCTCCACAAAACATTTTAAAGTTAAAAACACAGATTATTTCTTTGATAAGTGTATTATATATCTCTAAATCAACCGAGACAGTTGAATCACAGCCTAAACCCTGGAACTTGGTAAGGTAATTTGAATGAGATGGTCTCGGTTTGAAACATGATCTAGCAGATTACATATTTAAAGAGCAAGCCATCCCAAAGCTAATGAGCTAGAAGGAGTGAGTCAGAGTTTTATCTAGACATATACGGATATAATGAGTTGTAAAACGAAACCGCAGGTTTGAGAGATTCCCCAGCTGAATTCAAACAGGAGAGAGGGTTGGTAGGGTGATCAAATGAATGAAGAATAAAGAAGACGAGGTGAAGAGGGCCTGGCTTGCTTAGCAATGCAAAAGAAAGAGGACAGGATTGCTATTGGGGTAAACTGCAGGGATTAAAACCGCTAAAATAAAACAGCATGGGTACAAGATATCTACTGGATGTAGGAAGTAACAAGCTGGAAAAGCCTCTGAAATAAGTAGGGCAAATGCTAATTACTTCTGAGATGGAACCTGGTCTGCTTATGAAAAGATGATGTAATGCACTTGCTGGTAAGAGCAATGATCAGAATTTAATGACCCAGGAGTCTTTCACATTCAGCATCAATTGCAATGATGCTGTCACCCAACAGTGCCCAAGTTCTTCATAAAATACACACTGATATATCAAAAATAGGTCTGTGAACAGGCAATGGAAGGCACAGCCTGAAAACTATTTAGGGTCTTCGTTTGACCTGTGTGAGTCAGTGGCATTAGTGGGGCTTGGAGAAGGCAGAAGGCTAAAGGGACTTTGTGTTTCTGATACACATTGACTTAGTCTCTGCATGGCATTTCACTCTGGTGCTTGATCCAGTCCTTGCATGGTCCGTTTTGCTAAAAGACTTCTGAATATTTTGGGATTTATTTATCTTCAAAGCTGGCAGATCAAACCACAGCAAATTCAGGTCGCCAAATTGTTCATGTTCTGTCTCAAAGTCTTAGATGGCCCTCATCACACCTGATATGGGTAGAGATACGCTTTGTAAGAAGGGAAGTGTTAACTGGCTAACCCCCTGAAATTTCTATATATTCAGTCACTGCACAACTCAAAGAAAAAAAAAAGTTAAAACGGATGATCACAAATTGTCATTGCTAGCAACATTTGCAGAAGGAAGGATTCTGAAAAACAGCTGCATGCCTACAGGCATTCCAGCTAGCTCCTGTCCTGTTTCTCCCTCGACATTATGTTTTACTCAAAAAAATAAGCTGGATTAAATTCCAGCATTCAGCCTTGCAGTTCCACTCAGACAAGGAATTCTTTGGGTTGTATAGAAATATAACATAATCAGTTCTATGTTGTGTTGTTGGCCTTTTGCAGGAGGAGGTGTGTCAAAGATGAATGATAGTAGGTAGAGTCAGGGTAAAAGATAATAAATTTTAGAAAACTTGAGCAGACAGAAGAGTCTAAAAAATCAATTTGCGCAATACAATGTTCAGCTGCTCAGAGCTGCTGCTGCTCTGGGACTCTCCCAAACAAGCACTTTTCAAGAAAGAACACCAAGGGAGAGTCAAGACTCAGTTTATTTTTTATAGATGTTTGATAAAATAAGTGTTTGTTCAACATATTTTATGTGTTTTCTGTAAGGAAAAGGAATGGCAATAACCAGCTCACCAACTTGAATCCAAATAAATTTCATTTTTTTAATTACAGAATTTTCATCTCATCTTTAGACTAGGTTGGGAAAACTTTGCAAGGAAAACTCATGTTTTCATTCCTCTTTAGTTTCCAGCCTTACCTAAGAGAGGACTCTCATCTAAAACTAGGAAAAATGTTTTATCTTTGTTTACAAATAAAGTATTTGTTCAATACAGATACTTTACCCAATGAAAATAATGTCCTCTATAATATGATCAGTATTACTGTAAAATTGTCAAGTGCAGAGATTGTATGTCCCAGAAAAGAACGTGGGCTACATTTGCCATAGGTTCCTGTTTACAGTCAGAATAAACCACCTTATAATATTTTTATTTAATTTATTGTAGCAGTGTGAAATGCTTTCACACACCCCACCCCACCCCAGGATTCCCTAGAAAACTAACAAAATAACCGAACTTTCCTATTCTGTAGATAGGTCTTCCATGAAATGATGATCAGTGGCTTTTTGGAGGTGAAAACTATTCAGTTACAGTCCTGAATGAATTTTCTATTGAAGCCATTGAAAACTTCTTTAGGTTACCATGAAGAGTGATGTGAAACGCTCTATGCCTTCATAGTTCTTAATGTAAATCCATTAAAATATCTGCAATCTTGTTTTGTAGTTGTCAGTGACCAACACTTACTATTCTTTAATTATTTTGGATTTTAATGGAATGGCATTCATAATTCATTGATACAGCATATATTTAAGCATCTTAAACCTACAGTATTTTCTCTTTTAAATAAATATTAAAAATGCTGGTTTGAACAAACAGAGTTACTCTGATTCTTAGTTTTTAAAGGATAAACTTTAGTTAAGGTACTTCATATGCTTTAGAACAGACATATTATTTGGTTTCCGTTACAGTTTCATTTTCACAAGGTTGGGCCATTTATTCAGAGCATAAAGAGACATAGGTAATTGTGGAATATGTCAATTATATTAAAAAAATGACATAAATAGAAATACACGGGATTCAGACAGCTGAGGAATTGACTCCTCCCCATACACATATGAAAGGGATTTTAGTTTTATCAAGTCATTGTAGCATTTTTCACTCCCAGTCATTGGGGTAAAAGGATGCTTCCAACCAGCACCCCTTACTTTCAGATATCATATGTGTAACCCAGTGTGTCACCCATTTGGCATTCAGCATTTGGCATGCATCTGTGCTCCCACTGTTCTCAGCCCAGTTTTTGAGCTGGCACTTCTTCCAACCGAGTAACAATATCTGTAACGCGCTTCCATGCAGAGTGCCCATGTAATATGAATTGCCTGGAAAAGGTAGATGAGAATAGTGGGGCTGCACAGATGCAGAGATTAGAAATCCAGAGATGAAAATAAATACATTGCTTTCTCTTTAGTTTGTCCCCAAAGAGAAAAATGAGCCAATTGGCTTGAAACCCAAAAAGATTAATTCCCCCTGCAACCTCATTCCATTCTAAGCATTTTTCCTGAATTGTCAGACTCATTTCCTTCCTCTGCTCCCATCCCAAATGTCTCTTAGTCAAATATGATTTTGCTATTATTACTACTTGTATTACAGGAGGACTAAGTCACAGCTCATGACCTTCATATAATGCCAATGTCAGTAAAACACAGGATCGATGTTAGCTTCTGTCTTTTGGGACTGAGTCTACCGAGTCTAGAAATAGAAATAGATAAGCAAAGCATAATTCTTTGTTTCAGGGCTTATTCTGGTCACTTGTGAGGACCACAATTTACCTTTTTTTTCCTCTCCTTGACATACTACTACTGTATTTATTCATTTGTCTTCTTCTGTATATGGTTGTTTTCTTCTATATATAGTTACACAGTTGCTGATTTTGGGTCAGAAAGGAAATTTCCCCCAAGTCTAGGAACTGCTGAAGGCCTGTCAGGGCATTTTAATTCCCTCCTAATGCCAGGGCGGAGAATGATGGTAATATCATTGGCCTCTCCTGCTCTGTCTCTGTGGCATACTGTAGTTTTCCCAGAGTTTACCTTCAATCTGCTAAAGCTCTTCATTTGTGCCATGGCATTAAAATATCTTTTGTGGGGTTTGGAGTGTTCCCAGCATGAAATGGATGTTCAGGGATACCTCTGAATGAAAATTCGACAGCACAGCTACATGGAATTCCTAGGCTGGGCTCACCCCAAGGGGCACCATGCAGCAAGAGTTGGCTGACTCTGTAAGAGACGTGAACTCTAGTGGTGTTTGTGTTTGAGGTACAAAGCCTTCTCCATAAGCCCATGCCTCTATAGAAGGCATGACCGAAGAAATGCACAACAGGGCACAGCAGCTTTAAGACTGTGTATCCCATAAGGGCCACACCTGTCCGTTCAAGATGATATTGGAATATCAAGAGGACAAACAGATACATATATAAAAAATGCAGTGGGGTGTGGGATAGGAATGAACAGTCCCAAACAGACTGAAAGTCTTATTTTAAACAGGGAACCATGTCTGTCTGAGAATGAACATAATCTGTCTTCAATTGCAATAAATACAACTATGGAACCCCACATACTGTCAGTTTGCCATGGAAACATAAGGATCTTAAAGAAAAACATGGTTTCTAACCCATGTTTGGAGTTGACATTGCAGCAAAATTGAGCAAATGAGAATTGTTTGAAAGGCATAAATGAAACTAAAGAGCATAACAGATTATAAAATCACTAGCTTAATAAACGTAACAAAAAGGTAAGCACAAAAGAAGAACAACACAATTTTGAGGTTTGATGAGTGGGTCAGTAAAATGCCTTAGGAACAATCAGAATGTTCCATTTCCCAATTAAATATGTTAGAATGTGAGCAGCATTCAAATATATTTAGATTTATTGTAGCTGAAAATCATTCTTATTTGACCTAAATTGTAATAAAGGTAGCTAGCTGAGATATTTAAAGGAATAAAACAGTAAGTTTGTACAAAAAACAGAACTATATCACAGTACTCTGTTAGGAAGAAGAATTTAATATTTATGGAGGAGAAATAAATGTAACAAGACCAAAGAGCACAAAGGAGAAATGCTGATTATATTTATGGATGTGCATTGAGAGATGCAAAGCAAATGTAGGAAGGTGTATTTGCTCTTGACTAAGAGTGATAGAGGAACCTGACTTCCTAAAATAGGCATGCACTAAATTCATGGTACTGCTTTTAATATGCATTCAAGAAAAAGGATAAAAAAGCCATTTCTGACAGGAATCATAATTTAACTCTAATTTATTCTACCCTTAAATCCATAGATTTTTTGACGAAAAATTGATCTGTTTTTGAGAATGCTGTCCCGATAAAGCATAATTCTGAGAGAGAATTGACTTACAAGTGACATTGTGGAATTATTTCATTATGTGCTCCTCGATGTAACTAAATATTCACTGGTACTTGTGTGTCTAAATACAGGCAAGATTTTCATTTGGAAGATGCATGTCTCTGATCATTCCTTAAATTACATTTTCCTTTCTCTTCTAGAAAGAACAGACTCAAGGAAACAGCTTCTCTTTAATGAACGTGAGAACAAAGGCAATTCTGGGAAGCAAGTGTTCAGTTGTGGCAAACAGAAGCTGATTTCAGATACAGAATTGAAAAACTAGAGTAAATTTCCTCAAAGAAACAGTTACATATCATAACAATGTCGCAAATCTCATCCTTAGAAAGAGATGGCATTTTTTAATGTTCTATCTTAGCATGATTTTAACAGGAATAGTGATTTAGAAAGAGTTGCACTGATTCACATGAGCTAAGAATCTGCTCCAGCAAGTCTATGCACAATCACAAATTTGAAACCATATTGCTGCATCAGTCATTTAGCTAAATATCTATTCAGAAAAGAAACAGGAAAAGCTACAAACCAAACAGTCCTTTCTTCTTGCTTACAAGCAAACAAGGATTTTCTCGACGAACCTTTAGAACAGTTACAGTCTATTGCTCTTCAAAAATTGCTAACAGGAACATCTAACTTTTAAAAATAATTTGTAAAAATCACAAGCAAAGCTCCTATGAGTCCCAAACTCTTCTTGTTAATAAATAAAGAAAAAAAGCAAATGAAAACCAAGACACCGTCATGGTTTATGTGAACATATGGAGGGTATTAACATGTAAGGAAATGAACTGCGTGTACTTTTGGAGTAGAAACATACACATAAAGAAATTAAGAGTAAAGACAGAATTCAGGCCAAAATAGTTCACACAGTGCAACACAAACACATGCACCAGTCAGTTCCAGTAAATGTACTGAACATGTTGCCAAACAAAGCCAGAAATGTGCTGCACAGCCAGCTAGATCTTGTTTAACACGAGATGGGGATCACAGGGAACACAATGAGGAGACCAGATTTAGAGCTATTTAACAAAGCTTCCTTACCATGCCAAGAAGCTTTTTTTCTGCTGCCCTTTAATATTTGTCAAATAGAAGTGGAGTATACTCAGTTTGCTATTTAAAGACTCGTGTCAGGCTGTAATTCTAAATAGAGAATGTGAAACATAGATGTCTTTGGGAAGAATTTTCGTCTTGAAACTTATCGCTGCTTCCTGCTTCTTTAGCCCAAGGTCTGTTTCTCACTAACTTATGGCACTGTACCAATTTCTGAAGAACACATGCTAAGGTTAAAGGTTTCTGTCAAATCAGTTCCACATCAGATACCGTGATGTCATATGTTAAGACATCTCCAGGATTTATCTTAGCATTACATAGTTTTGCATAAAGAAAGAGGCCAGTCATTGCTACTGGCTTCATCCCTTTGCATAGTTCCACTGAAAGGAAAATGCGGGGTGGGGAAAGGATTATTTCCACAATAAAGGAATGAATGAACATGAAAAAATGATATAATAATGCTGGAGAAAAGGCTTCCTCCTACGAGGGGCAGATATTAATTGAATCAAATTAAAATTCAGTCGAAGCAGTGGAATTTTGAAAATGAATCATCGCTTCACACATTTATTTAGACCTTGTAATGTACCTTATTTGAAGGAATTCCTAGGAGTTAAAATCAGCAATATTCAATGAGTAGCCTCTGAAAAACCAGCAGAAAGAACACTCTTTTTTCTATGGATATGTGTTTCCAGATTAACTCTTGTGTCTAAGAAAATCCCAGCTCTGTTTGAAATTCTTGCTGCTGCTGCTTTGGCATTTATAAAAGTGTATTCTCTTCTGCTTTATAAGTGTAAATGCATGGTGCCGCTTTCTTACAATTAAAGTACTAACGAGAATCTCTCTTTTACTTGGCCACCTGTTTTTGCAAACCATTTAGAGACCTAATTTCTAATTTCTGTAGGGGGTGGTGAATTCAATCAGATTTGGTTGAAATAGATGTGAAAATTAAAGGAAATTTTTGTAGGGAGAGTAAGATCTATACCTGTGATTGCATAAGATGTATTTCCTTAGGAAATTAAGCTAAATAGATGTATACGTCCATGTTTGGTCTGGGTCTTATCAGGCAGGTTATTACACTAGATGGAAGTAGACACTAATCCAGTCCAGCAGTTAGTATATTCCCTACATAAAGAACATATGTTTAAATATGTCTATATTGATATGTGAGCATATGTGGAATAAGTCTATTGGAACAACACTGAAGTTACTTGCTTTCCTTTTTTTTTTCCCCCCACCTTTGCAGAGTATTTGGTGCTGCTATACTGCTGACATCCTCCCTCAACATGTTAATACCATCTGCAGCCAGGGTGCACTATGGGTGTGTCATCTTTGTTAGGATCTTGCAGGGCCTTGTAGAGGTATGGAAAAATATGTTATAAAATAACTGGTAAATGTGATAGAAGCTTGTTAGCTTTTAATTAGCAATTGTAACTCCTCAGGGGAAAATAAAAATTGCTTTCAGTTTATTACTGATTTTTGGTGCAGTGGATTTCAATGTATGAATTACAGCTATCTGATTTCCCTTCACCTATAAAATTACATAGCAAAGTTTTCCCTTGCTGAGAAGCTGGTGAGATATGTATTTAATACTGAAGTTCCACTGAAATCCTGTACTGCATAGGGTTTATACTGGTCCTATTCTCAAGAGTTATTTTCTGTCCAGCCTCACAGATTAAATCTATAACAAAGAATTATTCTATCACAGGCCCTGACCATGCTCTTGTTGGTATGAATGAGAGATTTACCATGATTTAAGAGAGAAAAAAATTGAACCTGCCTTCTAAATTTATTTGTTTGTTTGTGTCTTTACTGAAAAATAGATTTTTAAGCCTGTGATCGCTGGTTCTTTGTTCCTCAGGGCTACACACTTCTGTTGCATGAGCTGGTTTTAACTCATGTGCTTTATTGTATAAAAAGACTCCAAAAGAGGGTGCAGAATGTGCCTGAAAGTTAGGGAACCTTCAATCAAGTTCTTAAAGTATACCTGTGTAAATATGATCCATTCCTTTGCCAAAAGTTATTAATTTTTTCTACTTCTTGCATAGGAAACTAAACATCAAATTAAGAGAAAAGTTACTGTATATAACTATGCATACACCATAATTTTTAAGCATGAATTTTGTGACAAATTAATGTATATTTCATATTAAATTTTCTAAAATGTCAACATTGCAAGACGCCGTGATTTCTGTGTAGTTTTCCTATCATTAAGCTAAAGGCTGGTTTTGAAGAGAGACCTAAATATAGATGGTTTAAAATCAAACCAACTAATGTCAGCCAATTATTTGCTTTAAGTGCTCTAGAAGTTTCATTAAAGACAAAGGTAGTGAAAAACTTCTCTCTTAACATTGTATTTTTAAGCTCTTATTGATCTTATTTTCTAGTTTTAGAGCAGTGGAACAGTAATCTGTATTTCCTAAATTATACTTTAAATGTTAGATCAAAAAAGTTAGAAGGCCACCAAAGCTGAGGGTTGGAGAAATGAGCCCAGCATTAGAAAGACTCCAGAAAACATTCCAGTGTTTTCATCCTTCCTTTGACTCTGGTACTTGTGCATTAAGATTTTTTTTCTTTTTAATTCTTTGCAGTTCTTTCCTGGAAGGGGGACGGGGAGCAAAAGGAAATAATTATGTTTTATATCTGTTTCATAAGGCCTCTTTAATGGTTTGGAGTGATATACAAAACCCATTTCAACTTTAATAGAAATTGAAGTTTTTCTATGGCTGTGCTCAGACTTGACTATAGAAATGCAAAGCGTTCTCAACTTCTTGTTTGTAGCAATTAAAAAAGAATAAATCATGCAAAGACAATGAACTGAGTGATTGATCAGCATTAGCTAACTTATGGCACACCCATTCCCCAGGGGGTCACCTACCCTGCCTGCCACGGTATTTGGAGCAAGTGGGCCCCCCCATTAGAAAGAAGTAGGTTAGCAACCACTTCCTTTTGTGGTAAGTAACTTTGTATTTTTTGTCTTTCTTTCATTTGAAATGGAAAAGTATTTTGAGACTGAATTTTTCTCCCTTTTCATCCACACGTGTCTTGTTTTGTAGGTTCCTATGCAGGAGCTGTTATTGCAATGCCTTTAGCTGGAATTCTAGTGCAATATACTGGGTGGTCTTCTGTATTCTATGTGTATGGTATGCATTTTTGCTCATCTCACTCCAATATTACATGACCTTTCTAAAAATGTAAAAGCTACAATTAAGAGGCCAAAAAAAAAAAAAAAGAGAAGTGGGTCTGTAAAGCTAAAAATACAGTCTAGAGAAAAGGACAATGAAAGAACAGAATTTAAAGGAGAGAGTAGGAAAGCAACATTGTTAAATAAGAAGAGAAGCTAGTTCATGGTGAAACCTTCATCACTTCTAGTACAAGTAGTGCAAACTGCTATGCAGATCAATAGAATCTCAGATCATGTAACGTCGCACTTTCGTTTATAAAACTGTAAGTTTAGAGTACCTGCCCTGCCTAAGATGCCCTGATTTTTAACTGAAGACCAACATAACTTCATTCACACTAGTTGTGCTACCTTAACTTACACTGACGGAAAAAAATGTCCCGAAGGAGTTCATTCTGCAGTGTAAAATTGATGTGAATTAGGGGGAAACCTTAGAGAAATTTAATAAATTACTCAGGAAGTGCACTGCTATGTTGAAAACAATGCCACAATCTTGTATTTTGCAGGTAAAAAAATTAGGGCAGTAATCAGCAACAGTGGCTTAAAGCAGAATGGAACTTCATTTACAGTCTGGTGAAATGAAATAGAAGCTGTTTCATTGCATTGCATTGTACAAATTTATGTTAAAATATCAGTGAATATTCACTTACAGTGAAATAATTCTGTAAATGAAACAAAGAAGACTTCACTGTGGTCCAGCTCTGCATGTGTTTTGCACAAATATTGTTTGCAGGATCCGACTCTCTGTTAGAACGACTCAGTAGAATAGCAGTAACAACAATTGCCATTTAAATTTGTTACAATGGTTCACAGATTTTTTTCTTTTTTTGCTGCTTTACTGTGCATCTTTTAAAAGTCTTTCTTTCCATTCCAAAGGGAGCTTTGGTATAGTCTGGTACATGTTTTGGCTTTTGGTTTCATATGAGAGTCCTGCAAAGCATCCTACGATCACAGATGAAGAAAGGAGATACATAGAAGAAAGCATTGGAGAGAGTGCCAACCTCCTAGGTGCAATGGAAGTAAGAATACTACTCTTACACTTGTTTCCTATGAGATAGTAATAAAACCCAAAAAACCCAAATAGAAACAACAAAAAAAATCAAACATCCTTCTTCTTTATGACAGAAAAACATGTTTCAAACAATTGAATTTTTTTGGGGGTGGGGAGATCTGAAATCTGCTGATGGATTTCTGAGTGGGTATTTCTTTTGAATGAAGAGGATCATAGAATCATAGAATGATTTGGGTTGGAAGGGACCTTTAAAGGTCATCTAGTCCAAACCCCCTGCAGTGAGCAGGGACATCTTCAACTAGATCAGGTTGCTCAGAGCCCCGTCCAACCTGACCTTGAATGTTTCCTGGGATGGGGCATCTGCCACCTCTCTGCGCAACCTGTTTCACCACCCTCATTGTAAAAAATTTCTTCCTTATATCTAGTTTGAATCTACCCTCTTTTAGTTTAAAACCATTACCCCTTGTCCTATCGCAACAGGCCCTGCTAAAAAGTTTGTCCCCATCTTCCTTGTTAGCCCCCTTTAAGTACTGAAAGGCCATAATAAGGTCTCCAGTTCTTCTAGCAGATCACTCATGGAATTTATGCCTCTTTTTCTAGTCCAAAGTATAAAAAAAACCCCTCCAGCTACATTTGAAAGTGCAGCTTTATTGACACTTTCATAGTACCTTGAGTTCAAGTGGTTAATTTCCTTCCTATATAATCCCTCCTGGAACTCTTCCTAAAAGTACACTGGAGGAAAAGCACTACTCAGTGTCTCTTGAGGTCCTCAGAACATCAGAAAAAAAGCAAATCCTGACTATTCTATGTTTCATTTGCAAGAAAGACTGTAAGTTGCAACAGAGCATGCTAGGAGAGCCATAGGAACATTCCCCATTATCGTGGTAACTTTGCCGGAAACACGCTGTCAAGCCTGTCATAATCTGACTTAGTTTTGTACTGGATTAGTTCTCAAGAACTCCTAAAAAACCAGCTATGAACTCAGATAATTTTCTAGCCACTTAATCCTATCATGCTAAATAATAATTTTCTTATTTCTCTAACTATTGAAAAGCTTTAAAGAAACTATCACCATGCTTATGAATTCAAGAAAGTAAAAAGATTTTGGTTCTTAAGCCTCACTTCATCTGCTCAAATTTATACACCACCCATTCCCAGTAGACCCTCACTACCACACTTCATTATGTTTTCTAATTGGTCAGAATATTGGTTCTTGACTGAACTCAGGAATAAACCGTTTTTCTCTTAGTAAAAAACCCTTGATCAAGATTAAATAGGGAACTGGAAATATTACATAGTCATTTCTTTGATAGCTGACATTTTTAGGTGTTTTGAGGGAGTGTCTGGGTTGATATCCAATAGCATTCAGCAGCATTCATGGTTTCTTGTACCTATAAATGCTTTTGAAAATCTGACATGAAATGAGATAATTCAAAGGATGTCCATATAGTTCTAACTTGGGCTGGATAATTTCTGTCTAATTTTTATTGTTGTTTTTTAATTAAACATTTTTTGGAAGTGATTAGTTTGTATCATTCAGTTGCTTCTAAAATATTTA
This sequence comes from Pygoscelis adeliae, assembly GCF_000699105.1. NCBI lineage: Eukaryota > Metazoa > Chordata > Aves > Sphenisciformes > Spheniscidae > Pygoscelis > Pygoscelis adeliae. The sequence continues at coordinate 5,947,532 of NW_008824186.1, read as the reverse complement.
GGCTGAAATTTTTCCCATAGTATCAAGTTAGCTTTTCTGGCTGGCTTCACATTAATTAAGTCATACTTAATCCTTAGCTCTCACTTACGTGTAATTTAATAGGTATACAAGGTATTGCATCTATCCATCTCTGGGCTGTTTTTCTTTGAAGAAAAGCCAGTATTTAAATCAACAGTAGACTAAATTCAGCCTGAAACCTTGCTGAAGCGATTTTCAAACACTCATCTGGGTCTGGATCCCGTACTTGGATCAACACAGATGGGCAGAACACCAGGCTCATGGAGAGGTGCTGGGACTCAGCAGGATTGCAGTTCTGTCCATCTGTCTTTTTTTTATTTATTATGCAATTAATTTTAAAAGTACAAGAAAATAAACAAAAAATACATTGACCAAGCAGTTTCAGCTGAGGTTAGATAAAAAAATTATTCAGAATGCTGGGATTAAGATTTAAATGTTAAAATACATCCTTAAAATAAATCTGGATGAAATTGTGTACTTACAGTGTAAAATCTGACTGTTGCCTTAGATACAGCAACATTGTCTTGTAAAGTCATATTATTATTTTGGACTTATGTTCATATTTACATGATTGAAATAATGGCACTTGTACATGAGTGTTATGATACAGCTAGGTATCACTGAGTTTCTCCACTTGTGCATTTTGTAGTAATTTTTACTTGCTTATGTTTTAACTTAAATCTTGATCATCCAAATGTCGATGCGTGTACTTTATGATAATTGAAGTCACTGGAATTCAGATACATAAAGCGGTGCATATATGAGCTTGTTGGAGTATAGGTAAAAATAACAGATAAGAAAAGGGAAGATAGACAGTTGATAATGATCAAATGGTGATTGGATCCCCCTTTCTATGTTTCAGAAATACAAAACTCCATGGAGAAAATTTTTTACATCTATGCCAGTCTATGCAATAATTGTTGCAAACTTCTGTAGAAGCTGGACTTTTTACTTGCTGCTTATTAGTCAGCCTGCTTACTTTGAGGAAGTGTTTGGATTTGAAATAAGCAAGGTATGTAAAAATAATATAAAGCTTTTATCTTAGCTAAGTAAATATCAGAGTTACGTTTGTGTTATTTATTAGGAGGAGGAAAGAAAAGTGTTCTTTGTCTTTATCATGGGTTTACAAGTCTTAAATCTTATCCCTCCCAGTTACCGTTCCCTTGACCAGCACATCTAAGTGAAGTAACAACAATGACAAAGGAAGGTGAAGGCAGGATGAGATTTAGTGATGATTTACTTGGGGCCATATTGCAAAAAGACCTTCAGTTAAGTGCTTGAAAACAGATCATGCATGGTATTAGAAAGGTATCGAGACAAGCATTACACTTCTGTCCCTGACACCCCAGGGGATGCAGGATCCCACTGAAGCTGTAAAGAAAACTTTGACAAGTAGTTCCATTTTTCCAGGTGCATTTTACAAAGCAGGACAACCTAGTTTTAGGAAGGATAGTACAATTTATCAACTTTCTATATCCCCCTTTAATGTGGTGAGAACTGTTCCCCCTTTTTCACTTAGGAAGCGAAAGAGATGGTGGCAAAATATGAGACATAGGGATGATCTAAGGTGCCGCATAATTCATATGAATTTTGGATCAGACCTGTAATGTAAATATGGATACATGCAAACAAGCCTTCAGACTGTATAGGAAGCTTTCAACTAATACAGATTTCCTTCTTGTGAAAGTGACAGGGGCTTGTGCTTTTGTGAGACCTGTATTCTTTTGATATTGTTCCATGAGGTATTGGCACCCTAAATTGTGGTGGAAGTGACAATTAGATGAGTAGCTTCCAAAGTGTTGCCATATTATGGAGTATTGTCAAAATTATGTAATGCCATCTTGCATTTAAAGATGGGTTTCCATCTTTAGCTGGAGTTATTTTAAGAAGCTTTGCTATGCTTGAAACATCATCTGTTATGCATGCAATAAGAATGGTCATATCCTATAGAATTAAACTGATCATTTTGTTCTAGAAGACTTTTCTTAGAGTGTATTCAAAGAAATGCAGAGCTTTGTAAACGATGACAGCAAAGTCAGTTCTCACCTGCTGTGGATATGGATGCTCATAAATGAATAGTTATTATTTAGTCAGGAACACCTCAAAGCAGTAACTGCAATACCATAGTTAACTCATAGTTAATGTCTGGCTTATTGGGATAAACATCTATTAACATGAAGCTAGCTGTCACAACACAGTTGTCACCTATATAAACTGCAGTGAAATACACAATATCACAACTTTAATTGAAGAGCAGAGAAAATTGTTTTCTTTTTGTTCTCATGGAGTCAGTCTGCTCTGGGCACTGATGTAACTCAAGTCAGACATCAGGCCAGCTGGTACACTGTTCAGACAGGAATTATGCAAAAACCCCTGTGCTTAAGCACTTTTTCAGATATACACAATAATCAGAATTCCCTATTAGAACAAAATGCCGTGTGTACTAAACCAAACTATCTGCAAGGCAGTTATGTTGACAGGAGATAGCAGGTGGCAGTTCGTGCCATGCTCACAGATACCCTATCCTGTTTTGAAGGAATGGTCTTCAAATATATTATTACATCTTGGAACAGTCATCACAAAATTACTATGTGTTACTTTGCTAGTATGTGTAGCACTTTGAATGTTGTCAATGGATATTTAGTATGTTATCTTTCACTACGTATGGAGTTTCTCAGACATATCTTTTGCCCATGTGAAATTTGAAGCTTGAGGGATGGTCAGAAATCAAAGGCAAATGGCCGCTGTGCATGTGAGGATGTAATCCACAGGGAATCTGTCTAGACATGTTGGGTTTGCTGGGCAAGGCTATGCCAAACACATCACCAATAGCAATGTAGCAATTCAGTTCAACACATCTGATCATAAATTTTCTGAAAAGAAAGGGCAGAGGGGCTGAAAGTCAGAGGAAAAAAGCCATTAGCTTAAATATAAACTGTGAAAACAATCTATAAACAAAAAGTGCCACAGCATCAGAGGTTCTTAAAAACTTTGGCTGTCCTTCACAAAATACAATGACAACTTAAGATCGCCAGTTTTGTTCATTTAATAAACCAAGTTAAAATTTTTAGTTTTAGCACATAGCCTGAAATTGAAGAGAAACAATTTATTCGTTGCTGAATGCTTCAGAAAATGAAGAATCGATGTTTTCTTATGGTTTATACTCTGCTAATTCTAATGATCATTTTAGGTGGGTATCTTATCTGCTGTGCCGCATTTAGTGATGACAATTATTGTTCCTATTGGGGGACAAATTGCAGACTTTTTAAGAAGCAGGCAGATTCTTTCAACCACTACTGTGAGAAAGATAATGAACTGTGGAGGTAAGTCTTCCTATTTTATTAAAAAGCTTCTTGTACAGGTTCAATGTCCATATAGTATGCTGTATACAGTAAACAAACAGTGTGGTTTTATGTACTTATGAATCAATACTTTGTGCATTTTTTGTGTATTACAAATGTGGTTACTAAATAAAAGTAAACACAGTTGTTCCTGTTCCCAGTTTCAATATAGATGTTTGGTATTTGAAAAAGCATTGAGACTGTTAAAGAAACAGATGGGCTTTTGGGGGATAATTTGCCTACCCTTATCTACTTACTGAATCTGAGCTCCTCATCTAAACACCCTCTGCACTAAGAGAGCCCAGACAACTACCTGAGATTATGTATCTGACTTCCGAGAGGTTAAAGTCACATGAGCTGAATCCTGGCTGTGTGTCACGGTTTAACCTCAGTGGGCAACTGAGCACCACACAGCCGCTCGCTCACTCCCCACCCCCCCGGTGGGATGGGGGAGAGAATTGGAAGAGTAAAAGTGAGAAAACTTGTGGGTTGAGATAAAAACAGTTTAATAATTCAAATAAAATAAAAAAAAATAATAACAGTAATAATAAGAAGAAGAATATACAAAGCAAGTGATGCACAGTGCAATTGCTCACCACCCGCCGACCGATGCCCAGCCAGTCCCCGAGCAGCGGCCCCCCCGGCCAGCTTTCCCCCAGTTTATGTACTGAGCGTGACGTCACATGGTATGGAATGTCCCTTTGGCCAGTCTGGGTCAGCTGTCCTGGCTGTGCCCCCTCCCAGCTTCTCGCTGGCAGAGCATGGGAAGCTGAAAAGTCCTTGACTAGTGTAAGCACTGCTCAGCAACAACTAAAACATCGGTGTGTTATCAACATTATTCTCATCCTAAATCCAAAACACAGCACTGTGCCAGCTGCCAGGAAGAAAATTAACTCTATCCCAGCCGAAACCAGGACACTGTGATAAGGGTTGTAAAATTCATAGGCAGCTTAAGCGTATATACCCATTAGGGTTGGCTGGAATGACCCGACCAAATCACAAGTATTTCTTTTCATCTTAAAATTGACAGGAAGTAACAATAAATTAGCATCCGAAGAATAAAATAAGGATTACGTGAGATAGCAAGAACATGTGTTTTTTAGGGATGAAAGAAATACCTGATTATATTCCACTCTGAGGTAATGTTTTGCTGCTGTCTTCCCATGAAATATTACCATATCCTAAGGCCTGCAATATTTGAGGGGGAATTAAATCTGATGCCTGGTTTTCTTTATGATTTCCCAAGGTTTTGGTATGGAAGCAACTCTTCTTCTCGTGGTGGGATATTCTCACAGTAAAGGAGTGGCTATTTCATTCTTAGTGCTTGCTGTAGGCTTTAGTGGATTCGCCATATCTGGTAAGATTATATAAGTGTTATTAGTAAATTATTTTATCTTAAGAGATAGAACATCTCATTGGGTTTTTATTCATTGACAGTAATTTAAACAAACCTCAGAATTCCAAATGACATGATTTATGATCATTACAAAGGAAAGCACAATCAGTACCACATCTTCTATATTAGATTATTTTTGTTGAAATGCTTCAATTTTTTCATATTCATTGCAGCAAATTAGACTTTCTTTTCAGTAAGGTGTTAATGTACACCATAGATTTTTCTTGAAATCAAACATATAACACAAATGGACTGATATTATACAATGATACCTGAATTTACATGTCTCTGTTTAAATATAGGCTTTTTACTATTTTTTTCCACTGTATATTAGTTAATGCTTTGTTAGTGTTGCATTTTTTTATTACTTTGGGGCCTAATTACTAGCAATTTTTTTCTGATTTAAAGTTCTGCTGATATGTATTTCCCCTTTGCCTTTGCCTTTGCCTCTCCCAAACACAAGTCACCTGGCCTTCCCTTGTTTTCCCACTGTGATCTTCGCATCCTCTCCCATGCTGGTTCCTTATGTCTAAAACACGCTCTCTTTTCTTTTGTGCCAAACATCTAAACTCTCCTTAATCAAATCTCTCCTTAATCCCACGTATTCTGCAACGTATCATGCCTGTTTTGTACAACTTGAAAAGTGTATTGCACTTTTTCTAACAGTTATCCATATCATACTGCCTGCCTTTTCCCTTTTATTATCTTTCTGTATCCAAAGATTTGGTTTCTGTTTTCACTTACTTAAGTGCTTATTTTGGGGACAATGAGTTCTGTCACTTCAGAGAAGCATGTGTTTTTTCTAAGATTATTTAAATAGCTACTGCATAAATTTGAACAGAATTAAGCTGCTGGAAATACAAGAGAACAAAGAAATATTTATAAAAATAATTAATAAATCATTTATACATACTGTCTTTTTACTTCCTTCATTTTACCACTCAAGAACAGAAGGGAACTCCCTTCTGCTGGTCTGTGTGACAAAAAGAAAAATGTGGGCAATAGGAAAGGAAAGTGGTACCAGCTGGAAGAAGAAATGATGTGTTATTTACAGCATGAAATGGTCATGAATGACACTGCAAAAATATAAACCTTCTCCCTGCCTAAATATCTTCTGGGTTCTCTACTCCACACAGTCACTACTGGGATTTTTTAAAAAACTGCAATTTTGGGAAGAAAATACATTTGGTATCCTTTTAGAATATATTTTTAAAAGAAAATGAAAACCCAGAGTGTCTCTAGGAATATTTAACCATTATAAGCCTTTTAGAGAAAAAGAAATGCAATTAAACAGCCCAAATATGTCATAGTAAAATTGTCAAGTGATAGCCTTACTTTTCAGAACTGAAGTAATGCTCTGCTTTTGGTATGAATGTTTGCTGACCTTTGTATTGCAGGATTCAATGTCAACCATTTAGACATTGCCCCGAGGTATGCCAGCATCTTAATGGGGATTTCTAATGGAGTCGGGACCTTGTCTGGAATGGTTTGCCCTATAATTGTTGGAGCAATGACAAAGAACAAGGTAAACGGCAATACAGTTTTCAAATCTTCCAGTTTAATACCATTGGTTTCAAGAAAAAGACCTTTCCATAGCACGACTTGCCAGAATATCCGTATTAGAGTCTGGGACCTCTAGGGGATAGCATCCGGGAACTTGTAAATTTGAAGCATGCTTCACTATATGTTCACTAGGTCAATCCTTTTGTAGGCTAATGAATAGTGATTGTTCAAAGGAAGAAATAATTAGAAACTGGACACTTAAATGTTTTAGTTGTGCTGACTGTCACTGCCTCAATCTCTAATTTAAATCTTTCTGCTCAGAAGAGTTAGATAAGTCTACACACTACTCTGATTTAGCAAATTTCTTCTTTACAGACACGTGAAGAGTGGCAGTATGTCTTCCTCATTGCTGCTTTAGTTCATTATGGAGGTGTTATATTCTATGGCATATTTGCTTCAGGAGAGAAACAACCCTGGGCAGACCCTGAACAGACAAGTGAAGAGAAATGTGGCTTTATTCATGAAGATGAACTTGCTGAAGAGACAGGGGACATTACTCAGAATTATGTAAATTACGGTACCACCAAGTCTTATGGTGCTACAACCCAGGTCAACGGTGGCTGGCCTAATGGTTGGGAGAAAAAAGAGGAATTTGTACAAGAGGAAGTACAAGACTCATACAACTACAAGGAAGGAGATTATTCATAACAAACCTAAATATTGGGTATATTTTGTAGTGTTTGTGATTAAATTCATTGTGATTGTTTGCACACAGAAATAAAATGTGGTATAAACATGTAAACACATATCAAACAGGAAGGTCTTACTGTAAAAAAAATCCATTAAAGTGCAATCTGTATGAGTTGTGACATGTCATCACTTTCATTAGGTTATATTCGTTCTATAAACATTAGAGTTTTAAGGATTTACTGGTCAAAACTATAGAGGCAATTATATACTTACAGTATACAAGAGCTAAAACTCGTAACTAAGGATTAAAGCACAACTAAGCAACCAAGTTGGCACATCTAATGCTCTTTTTAGAAAGCCAAAATTACTTGATCATTAAAAATGCACTTATATATTTGTTACACTGTATTGAAAGAGATTGTGTTAAATACACACGTTTACTCAGTGCAATGTAAGAATTGTGTGTTTAGTCTAAGACAAGAGTTTTCTTAAAGAAGAAAGGTTGAGTCCTAGGCATTTACAGAGGATTGATCCAGTTCCTTTAATGGTAATTGTATCAAGCCCAAAGAACAAATAGGGCATATTGTATGTTTATCGTGATTACATGCTGCAGGCTACTCTGTGATGAATAAAGGAATTATTTAGGAGTTTTATACTGAATGTTTGGGCACAAATTCTTATTTCTATTCTTTACAGAATCTTATGAAATTATAGGCATTATCATGTTCTTCCCTGCATTTATCAACTAATATAAAAACAATACATAATGCTAAGCCTGACTTCTCATGCAGACTGTCAAATCCCTTTATCAGAAAACAAGCTTTATTATTCTTTTCTTTACAGTATACTCCAACTTTGTACTGGTGTCTTTAGAAAGAGAGAAAAAAACAATATAACCTAGAAAAAGATATAGTCTTTTACAAAATTCCAAAGAGAAATTTACTATGAGCAAGTAGCCCTATGAAAAAGGATGTATTTGTTTTGCAGAATATTTTGAAACCAATAGAAAAAACAGAGAATAATTTAACCCTTATTCTTCCCTTAATAGCTTTCATATTTTTACACATCGTGCCACAGTTGTATACATAGATATGTTTATTGAAGATACTGTAATTATAGAAAATGTTGCTATTTTAGAAATCCCTGAAATAAAAAATGTATTTGTCTTTCGATTAAACCTAATAATAATGGACACTGAATATGAGTGACATATAAACTCACAATAAACCAAAGTGGCAAATAACTAGTGTTGGGTTGAAAGAAGCCAACAAGCATCACGCTTGTCTTTTTAGCATAACTCAACAGTGACTGCAACATTAGTGTACCAAGCAATAAGTGCAATGCATTATGAAGTGCATAATCTTCTAGACTATATATTAACCTTCATTTAGCTTGTTGTATATATTTGGGGTTGTTGGGATTAAACCGAACTGAACCAAACTGAAGTTAGCAACACCAGACCACTTCTTAATACTCTAAAATGACAACAATGATCCATTTCTTAATTCAATCAAATGATTATTATTGTATGTAATAATCCATTCTGGATTCTTGGTCTGTTCATTGTATTGTGCTAGTGATTGGAAACCCTGCTACCGCAATATACAACTTGAGGATTGTTTCTTCTCCTTTTTTTTAATGCAAATCATACCTTGACCTTAAGAAAAAAATATTTTGCTTTGTGCCTCAAAGTGATGTAAAATGTGACCATAGCTTTTGCTGTGTTTAATGAAAAAGATGTGGACTGTGTCACTTTTGTTGCTGCAAAAAGTGTTAATAAAATGCTCTATTTATCCTTTTATATAAAAAAGGACCATTGTAGTTTCTTGTCATTTTTTTAGATGCACTTTAATATAGGTGACTATAGTCACAGCAGAACAAATTCTGCTATTGACATGGAGATGATATCTTATGTCCCAGCTGGGAGGTATGCTGAATACCCAATGTCCTGCATTGTCTACTCTCTCCTCTGACCACACACAAATGTGTGGTGGGAGAGGCATCTAACTCTAGATTGCTGTTCCTCCTCTCATAAGGTTGGCTGGAGTAGGCGTAGAAAAGAAAGGAGCAGGAGGATCGATGTGCCAGCCAATGCAGCGAAACTGGGAAAGGCAGACTAATCTGTGTTAGCTAAAGAGCTGGCATGGATCAGCATTCTCGAAAGAAAATGAAAAGCATCACAGACTGCTGTTCTTGGAATTTGTTTCCTTTCTTGCTCCTGCAACAAGACTCCTTAACTGAAACATAATGTTACTTTCCGTCCATCTTTGGATAGACCCTAGAGGAATCAGTAAATTCAACAAATCATATATTAAAAGTAAGACTTTTTCTAACAAAATTTTTACTCTTCAATAATTTTCTTGCACCAAGTAGAAGAATGTAGAAACACCAAACTCAACAAAAGGCTGCAAAACACTAGATAGAGCAGTAATGGGCCCAGTGTTTCTTACCAATAGACTAGCTGTCACGAGATGCTGAGTCAGGTAACACACAAAGTTACTGCTAATTATTTTGATGGACTGGTGTGATGTTGCCATAGAAACTGGGAAAACATGGAAAGTGGGATAAATAGGGGCTATAAAAGTACGGTTGTATTTATCATGGTAAGTGGACAGCTGAGAAAATGAAAACTAATTAACAAAATCAAAATCAATTCTTAGTTTTCAGTCTAATCTTACAGATTCTCTGTCTTTCAAAATTGTTTCAGTAATTTTCTTTCATTAATTTTCTTTCATTAAATACAGGTAATTTTTTCTCCTTATTAGTCTGACACCTTTTAATTACTTAGAACAAAGGAGAGACTTTCATCGAGGCATTAGACGTTGCACTGTTCAGCCATGCACAACTCAGTGAGAACTCAACAATTGCCTTTAAATGCTACGCCACTCTAAGACGCTCCACAATTCTCTTTCTAGCTCTCTGCTTCTGCTTTGACTCCTTTACTTCCTCTTTAAATGGCAGCGCAGAGGAATCCGTTCTTCTGGGAAGGAAAAGGAGCATGACAGGTTTTAAGATTTTTACTTCTTCACAGACTCCTATCCACAGAAAAATATAGGAAGCAATCATCAGGAACACGACTAACAAAGAAGAAGGGGAAATGGAGAAAATAATTGGGTTCTTGCAAAGGATGATTAGGTGAAGACGAGCAGCCACAGCTGGATCTGATTTAGGGAAAAGGAGAGTTGAGGGGACATGACCCTTCATCTAAACTCCTATGTTTCTTCTCAGTAAATACGTTTATGTTTCTCCGTTGCTACTTCATTTTTATAAAGTAGCATTGCTAAAGTACACCTCTTCAGCCTCTTCTGAACTGTTCTCTTTCTGCCCAGAGATTTCTCTTCTGCACTCAGATTCAAAGACTAGCTCTGCAGACACCTTGTGCTTGTATGGCGCAGTGTTCCTCTTTTGGAACCCTTAGCAGCTCAAATCAGCCCCGTTTATCAATCAGGCTGTGTTCACAGTCACTTGATCATTTTGTCCTGTCACCTGTTTCTGTTCTGTTCCCCTATCTGGTACTCTCTGCTCACTTACTATGTTAAAAAAGAGGAAAGGAATTGTTACTCACATTTTTATTTATCAGTTAGTTATCTTTTCAGTGAAGAACAATAGTCATCTTTTCAGTGAAGAACAGTAAGTAAAAGGAAGGGGCAGAATCCAGGCTCCATTAAAATAATTAGGAAAGCTTTGAGTTTAGATGGGCTAGAATATCACCTCAAATGTTGACCTTTATGTCCTCAAATGATTTCATATAGATAGTATCTCTCAACCAGTGACAATTTTTAAAATATTTGAATCTGCATTGGTCAGATCCCTTCTGTTAACACATACCCTTTGTTGCAGAGATAAAGCTGTCATAAAGTGCTCTTTGCTTTCAGAAGTGATCATGAAATTCAATGGACCAAATTTCATAAAAACACTTTTCTATGGGGGAAAAGAAAGCCTCAAGGTAAAGGTTGAATAACAGTGACAAAAGAATATCTGCAAATATGAATGAAGTCCTCTTTCAGCATGAAGCTAGGAATAGGAATGAATGTGGAAGTCAGAATAAATGTCACAGTTCAAAGCCATACTGTTAGAAAGATAACATCACAGTCTTAGTTGCTGCCTCTGAAAGATGAAATGTTTTGTTCCTTTCAGGATAAGCTGTGAAGGAGTTTGAAGGCTAGTCTAAGTTAGATTAACTACTTAACAGCAGCTGCTTTTGTACTTATTTTGAATTTGTCTGTGTTTTTTGCTTGAATAATTTTCAATGCACTGGGAGATTTAAGAATAAATAATCAAAGGACCTAGAACTACAGTCAGATATTTTAATTAGATATCTACGTATATCCTCTCTGATCCAGCTAATATGTCTGATGTTGCTATTCTGGCCTTGCTTAACACTTTTTCACTCTGTTGTAAGCCAAAGCACAGCAAAGAATGAAACGTATTACGTATTTACATATGTACAACTACTGAAGCCTGTGTATTTAGTTATACTGAGGTCAAGTGCTTAGACAGTACCTTCCACATTTGAGAATTAATGTTACAAAATGATTGGTGGCAAATGTCTCCTCGGTAAAGCTTTTAACATCAGAAACATATATTCCTTGCAATTTTCGCTTTAGGTGAAGGCACATTCTCTCAACTGCCATGGGTGAGGCATTAGAAAACAATACAAAATAAGATTTTGAGCGAGTCCAACCTCTGGCAGGCTCTTATCTATAAGAAAGTAAGTAGAGAATAAGTATGAAAGGCAGGTGTAATGTCACACATAAAATATAGGGATAAGTTAGAAATTACAGGAAATAAAGTGTTGTAGGAAATTTAAGGAAAAGCTTATAGAAGAGCTGCCAAATTTTCTCACTTTTGGTCATGGCAGTAGTGAGAAGAAAAAAACTGAACATGAAGTCCTAAATATCTGGTCCACCCTATCCTGAGTCTAAGGTATGGTCAAAAATTGGCTCAGAAGCTGATTACCACATTCTGGCTGCGCCCTACCTTGTCCTACCATAGTTTCTAACATCTTTCTCTGTCAGGGCCACGAGGGCACTTATAGACCTTAATTGCCCTGAGCATCCTGCCCTTGGGACCCCCACTTGCACCCCCATCCATGACCCAGGAGCACCATTTCAGCTCAGGCCTGGGCTTCCCTGTCTCTGGTCTGTCTCCTGAATAGAAGTTGGATTTATGTTGTGTCCTTGTCTCCTGTCCTGCCTCTGGCTCGTCTCCTGTTGCTCCTGAGAGGGCTTTCTGGATGGACCCTGGACCTGATTCATTCCTTGCTGCCTCTGGGACCATTGGTGGAGCTAGCACCCTGCTCTGCCCACGCTGCTCAGACCCTGTAGGACTGCACCCTGGTCAATAATGGCACAGCCAGCAGCTGGGTCACCCTCAGCTCGTGGCTCATTTCCCTAGTGAGCTGTCCTTCCTGCTCTTCCTGCTCCCTGTTGGACACTTTCCATGTTGTGCCAGTGATAGTCCAAGGAGACTTGCTAAACTTCACATATGGTCAATTCACAATCCTGAGATTAAGCACCTTTGTTAGTCCCTGAAGAAGCAGAAACGTGCATAATGATCTTATCATTATTTTCTTAAAATACAATGAAACATGCTGATGTGTTGGACAGGAGATTTAACCTGCCAGATGCCAGAGCATACTGCTTCATTAGTAGTAGTAGGTTTTGGATTCCTACTTAAAGTCTGTCTCTCTCACAGATGCACTCTGCCATCATGGATATGCTCATGGTGCCAGTTTCCTTTTCCAGGAGGAGCTATGTTTCATTCATCAGTGTGTCTTGATGGAACTGAACCAAGTTTTCATCCTTGCACCCACTACCAGCTTTCTTCACTGTGTACAGGAAGCTGCTATTACTATCCTCAGTCCTTCTGCTGGAGATGATCAGCATTTGCTTGCACTTTAACTAGCTTTTCAAAACCAATATATCTTTACACTACTTCTGGCTGGGCACTGTTGCACGATGGCATACTGTCTGCTCACAAAAGTATGGAAGCAAATTATGTTCTTGATCTTTGCACTAACTAGGGTCAGCAGTTAAAACTGATGGTTTGCAAAACTGGCGATCAAGGCATTATAAAGAGTCACACAACCTTGTACAACTGACAAGGAGTTGATGATGAGGTGTTGCTTGTACCCTGAGGATCAAATGGCAGGTTCTGTGCACAAAGAACAGTGAATGAGATGAACATTTGACATGGACAAACAGTACAGCTATATTTGGTTTAGCAAGATCCCAATTCATACTAAGTAGTATGAATTCATTCACATCTACTCTGACTGTGACACCTTGAACACTCAATATATAATTTATACATGTGCAAATTTACTTCCTCTACTGCTTTTCTTTCAGAAAATGCAGAGATTACATATGTCATTAGCAACCTAACAAAATAAATTGGTTAACTTAATCAGCAACAGGAAGAATTTTATTTCAAATGGTAAACATACCTTATATGAGAAAGATAGCAGCCGTCCACAAAAAAGATGGTTATTAAAATTAATCCAATTGTAAAACTTCACTTAAAATTTAACATGAACGACATTAGAGTATTATTCTAGGTTTGTATATACATACACATACATGTACATACAATATGCACATATATATGTACATAATACACAGATATTTGAAGCAGTAATAGGAGAGAAATCTTAGTGTACACAGATTTTAGTTCTGTTTTGACCTGTTCAAAATCCTAATGTATCCTCAGCAAGTTCAAATAGCACTTACATAAGTCTCCTCTCAAAACCATTACAATCTACAATAAACATGGACATCAGCAACAAGTAACAAAAATTTTAAATCATTCATAAGAAGTTTGGTTGTCTTTGTTCTCTCTGAGAAGATCTTGAAGTCTGATAGCTTGAGGGAACTTCAGAACAGCAACCTAAAAAAGGTCTGTAAAACTGGATGGGGATATTGGCAGGAAACACTTGGTGGTGTATTGCTTGACACTTCCACCATTACGTTTTCCAGGTCACCTATGTAGAATAATCTATTATTTATTTTCCCCATAATCATACCTACCCAATTAAAACCAGATCTCTCTTTCTTTTTCAGATATGGTCTGGGTCATGCTGAGAAGCTTAAAATCTGACTTTTTCTTAAATCAATACACCTTTCTTGTCAAATCAAATAATCATTTTTATATACTCAACACATTCAGTAATGAATGAGACAGAAATGAAAAACTAAGAAACCAGAATTACCTCTTTAGGCCCATTATTTCAAAGGTAATTTTTGTGTGTGTGTGTGTGTTTCATATGAGTAAAAAGAAAGGGTATATGTTTAAAAAGCATTTTCTAGTTCATTTATCTTCTTGTCTTAGAGTATCTTTATTAGCCTAGGAACTTGTTCATACAATGCCAGCCTTATTACAACCGTCATTTACTGTTTATATTACTAAATGTAAATACTTAATGTTTTATTTAGAATAAAATCCTTTGGGCCATCAGTGTTTATTTGTTCTTGTGCATTAATTTGATGTGAGAGGACACAAAAGCTACTTAGCAGAAAACATACGAGCTGAAATAATTGCTGTGGAGTTGGAATACCAGCACTATTTGGCATTTAACTATTGGCATTCATTTAAGATCTATTCCCTAACTGATACTTTAATGCACAGACCACGAAACTTTGGAGAATTGGGCCCTATCCTCTATCAAAATACCCAGTTCTGCTCCCTATGGAGGCAATGTGTTCTGAAGACATTGACTTCAATACGAGGAAAAGAAATCAAGTTTCTCAAAATTGCCACTGGCGCGCCCATGACTGAACCCTGCGCTATGTAACAGCCACACTACAAGCACTGAAATTCTGTTCTGCCACAGCCACCACCAGGCAGAAGACTATCTGCAGTGCTTCTTCTCACTAGATTTCAGCCTATGTTCCCATTTAACAGAATGGAAGAACTGAAACAGAGAGAACGCCCTAACTATATTTTCCTCACATTCAAAGCTCCTGGCATGTTAGTTCTCTGTCAGAATGAAAGCTTTCTCTTCACAGGACTTCACAACGAAAACGGATCGGCTTCAGAGTAGTCCTGGGCTATGGCTGCTGCAGCAGTGGATCAGAGCCTCAATCATAAGCCTCTCATATTCCAGGCAAATGTTCAAATCCTTCTGTCACTGAACTGATCTTCTGTAATCTCCTGATCTCTTCTGTTTACTTAGCATGAGTTGGTAACAGTATTTGAAGCAAAGAGAAATGATGTCTTTGACACAGGGTAGAACTGGGGAAGGTACGGCTCCTGGTCACCAAGAGATGTATCCGTGTCCGCCTGCCATGGCGCCCAAAGGGCAGATGTTCCAGATGTTCTGATTCCAGCATCAGTTAGGTAATACACCTTAACGCACACCTAAGTTTCTGTCAGTAGTGGCAATGATTATTCACACAAGAAAGACAATCCCATAAAATAACAAATGAAACAACCTAGAGGCATTATGTCATCAGAAGAAAAACCCTGTTTGTCTAATAAGTGAACCTGGAGGCACTGCTTGGAAATGCTTATTTTCTCTTTTGTTATTGATTCATTTAATCTTGTGAATCTATCACTTTCAATTATGTTATAAAATGAAATAGTGGATCATATGTAAGTTGATTAACAGAAACATGTTGGTAGCATGACTTAATCATGCCCTGTGGGATTACTATTTCCTTTCCTGTTTCTTTCATTTCAAACAATTTTGTCTTTCTTTTTCTGCAATGAAATCACAAATCATGTGATTCATCCTGGAATAATCTCATAAAAATAATCAAAAAGGCATACAGAAAAAGGAAAGTGTGAGAAAGAATAAGACGGAAAAGAATCCTCCAGCTGTCTAAGGGGAGAGATTTAAAGGTCACCACCAAAACAGGCTGCAAAACCAAGCATCAGAAAAGACAATAAAATCAATTAGCAAAATTGTATTGTTGATGTTTGAAAGTTAACTGTCTTAATAACAGAGTATAGACATGTTATGTATTCAAACACTTTTGGGAAACCTCAATCGCTTCCAAACTAAAAGGTCTATGCAATTTTTATTAGGATCCAAACTTTCTTTTAAAAATGTTTTTGATGTACATATGTTAGTGTTTATACGAACAAAAAGTGTTTATAGAGTAGCTTGAAGCCTGACATCCCATTAAGTGTGACTTCTGTTGCCTCAATAAACAGCGTAGGACCCACTGAGACTGTGTGTCATCTGTAGTGAAACGGTGTTGATCTCCTGGGGAAAAATGCTGGAGTCCCTCATTTCATTTGTTGTGTGTGGCCATTAATTTAATTTGTGATTACTAGCAAAGTACAGGAAGATATATGCAGATGAATTATTGATCTGCTTTTGGGCACTAATTAGAACAGGTTTACAGTTAATCTCTAAAGCACTCTTTATCTCGTATGCAATAAAAAGAAAAAAAAATTAATTTGTCCTCTGTTGTTCTTGTGATTAATTGAATGTATGAAAACAAATCAGCATTTTATTCCTAATAAGGCATTTGCGAGTGAAAATTTTGGTTTGCAAACATCATTCTCCTTATTCTATAATTGTAGGAAGAACAGAGACTGTCAGTAACAACTTTGACAGAAGGCAGGGCTTGGGGTAAATTTAGCTATATGCTAATATTTGATTTGCAGCAGATAAAATGCTTTACTAAGAAAATATAGTAAAAATGAAAAAAACCGGACATTTTCTAGTAGTAAAATAGTAATTTAGCATATGATTATATACTGACAATGTGTTTCTCCTTTTCCTTTCTCCTCCCTCACCTCTCTGAGCCTGTGATATGACATTCACTCTCATATGGCAGCAAAGCTGAAGTTCCATTGAAAGCTTCCTCTGAGACCGTGCCGCTGTTAGCTGTGTGGGCAGCGTTACTGCAGCAGTGCTCCTTTCTTCCCTTTGGCACGAGAAACAACAGTTTCAAAGAACAGCTTTGGCCATAGACAATTTAAAATAAGGAGCCTGATTGCCTGTGCTGCCAGCACAAATTTCATGTCACGCTTTATCATTAGGTATCACTTCCAGGTAAGCCAAACCAGACTTTACCAAGCATCATCATCTTTCAGCAG
>NW_008824186.1:5907832-5930523 GCF_000699105.1 Pygoscelis adeliae | reverse complement strand
ATCCTCTCTTACTAATTCATTTTTACATTGTTTATAAAGGCGACATGTTTTAGATGATCCTCCATTTTGATAGGACACAAAAAATGTGACATAATCTGTATATTAAATGGGAGAAATGAAGATGTCTACATGAAATAACAGTTCTAATTTGTTTATCTTTGTTACTTTAAAAACTTTATTAATGCTAATTAAATCCACATTATGGTTTTTTGCATTAACATTCACAATTACATCACTACTTAGTCTTGTTAGATTTATTGTACCTTAAAGAACAGAAAATCATTTCTCTTTTTTCTCTTGAGGCTTAAAAGCAGGTTTAAGTCCACAGACAGAAGAATAAACACTCCTTGTAATGCCTCCTGCCTTCTACCGCCTCCAGATGATGCTCAGACATCAAACTGAGCATGCGCAACATACACTTGCTAAAAATTCTTGTTGCTACACTGTATGTTTGTATGTATATACATATGTGTGTGTGTATAAAGATTTAAGATTGCAAAGACACGTATTAACAGTTAGGAGACATCAGAATTAGAATTTGCATGTACAACCCTAATCAGCTCCTTTTCCACATATATTCTGAAACAATGCACGATGAACTAATGTATTTTTCCATGAGACCTTCGTGTCACTCACTACACAAATGAATAACATAAACTAATGAGCAGCTATTGAATATGTCATTTTCTCCTCCTTGTTCAATGTTATCACCCCATTTAAATCCTGATTTGGAGACAGAATGATTAATTTCCTTATTTACTCTTCAGTAATACTCATTACTACAGTGTCCTAGTGCTTCAGATATTGATCCACGTTTCCTCAGCACCTATGTAATATAAGAGGGCCTTGATTGCATGCTTAGGTAGAGAACTAGATCAAAAAATAAAAAGATAACTAATTTATAGGGCACTAATTTGAGAGTTTTTAATCCTGATTTTTTAGAACAATTGGTGATAAATAAAACTACATAAGTTTATTATATAGCCTCCCATATCGGCTGCAGTTAGAAACGCTCTAATGCTGTCAATCAGATGTATCATTTGACCATAACCAGACTGTATCATCTCACACTATCCTCCTGGAAATAAGAAATGCAATTATTTAATATCTGTGAGAAGTTTTGTTTGTTTTGTTTAATAACTTGTTTAGCTTCAGTCTAGAAGTTTTGGAACAAGAAAAAAGGAAATTGGTTCATTGGGACAGCATTCAACAGTCTCAAATAAAACACCGTCTCCTTTTGCTAGTAATTTGCTAGCAGTCTTCTGCCTTAGTCACCACACATTTTTCAACTAATGCGACAAGCCACTTTTATTCATCTATAGAAACTGTTTTCTGTGTAATGAATTAGTTGATAATCTTGTGAGAACAGTAGTGCCCAATCCCCGGCCTGTGTTCCTTGCCTCACTCTCCATCAACCCAAATCTGCAAACTGCAATTACCAGTCCCAATCTATAAGCTCAAGTTCATTTGATTCCTTAGTCCAGAGGACGACTTGGATAGCAAAATTGTTGTATCTCATCTATTCATATGCCAACCCTTTTATGCTGTTGATAAGAGCAGCCATAATGGTTTACATCACCCATGGAATCCTTTTCACAGGGATTCTCCATGAGCTGGAACCCCATATGGAATTTATTTCAGTGCCTGCAAATAAATATTTGTGCATTTGGGTACGATGAAGTGGCACATTTTTTGGTAAATTTCAGTGGACAAATACAGTGATTGTACATGTTACTCTGGAGTCCAAATATTTGAAAGCATGCTTTCAAAAATTTCAAAGTTTGAAGTACTGCATATTGATTTAATTGTCTAAGTAAGTAATTATCAATTTCTGGAAGGCTTGCTGTGAAAGAATGTTTTCATTTTGTCATGTATATTGCAGAAACGGACAGAAGTAGATGGGATATGTTGACAGTAACAAAGCAACAGGGTTGCAATGGGACAGTTGTTCAACTTTGGTAGAGTAGCTCTACTGTCTTCAGATGATTCAGGCCAGTTCAATAAGAGTAAGAGCATCTCCTATACATCTGCTGTTTAAATTTTGGAGGACTTCATTATGTGCATTTTTTATGAGTTAACGCACATTGAAAAAAAAGTTAAGCAAAATTCCGAGAAACAAATCAGTTTGACAGTGAATATAATTAAACTCCTGGACTACTTTATAAAGGGATTCTGTCTTCAGATATCAGGCTTATTTTTCATAGTTATTTGCTCAAGAATCAAAACCTGTATGTACATTAAAGTAAATGTAGAAAAAAACCCCTTCAACAAACAGTGAATCATGTGCAGTTCAGTCTAAAAAAGGCAACTCCACAAGGAGCCACTAGAGTATAAGAAATTTCACTTATTTGTAAATTCATGAGAAATATAGTTAGTTAAATACAGACAATGAATTATGAATGGTTCTGAGCAAAGGGGGAAAACTGTACATCCTGTACAACTGACAAAGAACATTTTGGCATCCAAATACTGAGAAAAATACTGAATATAAAATAAATAGTAACTGACAATATGAAAACATTTTTCTATCTCAAAGCTGCCAATCTAGTGGTGAAATATATAGTTTGAAGATGTTGTCCTTTATTTACATAAAGAATGAAATGCCAGAGGCATGAATTATGTCATCTATCTGTCTCTGGTATTTCTGAGTTGCCTCCCCATCTTTTAGTTAGTAATACCTGTTTCTCTAAACAGCTATTTTTAAAGAGGAAAAAATGCCATTAGCTACATTTTTTGAGTTTACCAAAACCAGCAGTGTGGTTACTATATTAGAAAACAGCAAAAAAGAGCTGGCAACATGATGTGCCAAAGGTCAAACTCTCAAAGTGTAGTTGCATACTTCCAACTACTCCTACTTTTGCATACTTCTGACATTTGTCTCACATCCTTCATTTATTGTTCCTGGAAGCTGCCAGTCTACCCACTCTATGTCAAGTTGATTAGGTATAGAATTATATACACTAAGGACAGGAGCTTGACATGACAACTATTATGATTTTCCTTTCAGCAAGCTGAATTCCTTTCCATTTTCAGATAGACTACATTGGTATGAAGAGAAAAAATTGCCTGACCTAAAATTTTAAACACAATTCAACATCAAATATCGCAAATGTGTTGAGTTTCACTTGTATTCTCTCACAAGCACACGTTCCCCCTGTATCCTAAAAGCTAATTAAACCAAATCTTTCTCCTTTTTCTCTGTTTCAAAATCTTACTGTCAGGACTCTGGCATAAAAAGATCTTGCAAATCCATAGCAACCTAATTTTTAATCTGCACCACCAAATATAAGTGCGCACGCGTGGCTTCCTCCCCTTCCCCCCGGTCATATGCTTTGCTGACAAATTCAGCATTTGGAAGGGAAGGGATTAGTCACTGGAGCAGCAAAGGAGAACTAAGGATTCCTTACAAAAGAAGTGCCTTCAAATCGTGTGTCTGCTACTCATCACTCCCTTCACGTGAGAATTCAAAAATACTTGGCATGTTTTATGGCAAGTTGCCTTTTTAAAAATAAAATTATAATAATGGGTCCTCTCTGACAGCTGCTCTGTGGTTTGGAATATGAATACTAGTCCCAGTGGAGGCAGATTAGAGACCAAAGTGCAGATGAAATGGGGAGAGGTGAAAGGTTATTAGCTTGAGACATGTGTCTCCAAAATGTATCTTACAGATCTTCATCACATAGCTATGCTGTTATATTTGCATCATTTTTTTAGTTTTGTTTGGGTGCTCTTTAAAATAGTATGTAAAAATATAGATTACAAAGCCTTTATACACATGATATACCTGAAATAGCATTTAGCAATCTGTAGAAAAGATTATGAATCATAATCGTAAAGAAAACTTTATGAATATGATGTATTATCATTAGGCAGTGCATTAATTACATGGAAAGGAAAATCTTAGACCAATTTTTTTTCTTTCTTTCATAAATTATTTTCATATTTACCCAAAGCATGCACTGGTACCGAATCTTAATTTTTCTGCTGTAGTGTTTGCTATTCAGGAACAAATACTGACAACTACCAGTAATAATTAGCCAGCTAATTTTACTACATGGACAGTCTAGGAATAGACACGCACTGTCGTCCCAGCAGCATCAGATATTGTACAGAGAACCTGTGGAAACTGCTGGGAGCAGCTATCAAGACTGGGAAATAGGATATGCTATGAGATCATCAAGAAACATTTCTATTGTTTCATCGTCTGATGTAGCACATATGCAAAGCAGCCCATTTCTTACCTAGCCTAGCAGAACACAGTTCCTTCACTAACAGAAGAAGAAAGCTGAGCACCTCTTTGTTTGGGCTGAGCCCCTTTTAGGATGACAATGTATAGTATATGCTACCATATAATTTTCAGTGGCAGCTACGTACTGTCTAAGGATTTACACACCATTGACCCCGTACAAGGAGAGGTCTGCTAAAATCTCACACAATATAATTTAGTTTTACTTTTTCCTTTTAAAGATACCTGATACCAAGTAAATAGATACAAAATTATTCTTAAAAGAACATTTTAATTAAGCACTTGACATTTGGGAAATACATGGGTTATAGATGCTTCTGAAATTTCAATTTGTGTATCTTTCTGTACATGTACGATAACATTTTTCAAGGATCATTTGACACATTTTGCACTCATTTTGCACACCCAATGTACACAAGGACAACATTGCTAAGAGCTCTAAAGCTATTTTAAATTTTGCTTTTTCAAATATTTGAAGTCCTAACTTATTTGCTACTTAAACAGGATTTTTAATACATTTTTGCATGAGTTTTTGTGGTGTTTTATCCTGACGGTCAGTAAAAGCTTTTACGTCCAGAGGAACATTCTTTTACCACTCTGAACCTGCCAAGAGGTCCCTGCAGCACTCAGAGAATGATCAATACTGTAGAAAACATCAGACGCATCCAACTTCCTTTTTCTCCTTAAAGCATTAGCACGTAGCATATGTAACTTGATGCTCAAAAACTTCGCATAATGTCACGACCCCTGACAATTCAGTGTCATATCTGGCAACTTTCAAAAGCTATATGAAAGGCTACTTGAGTGGGAAGAGAAAATAAATATTAGTAGATTAATAGTAATAGCTTTTTCTCTAAATAAAATTCAGTGCAAGTTTGGAAAAAGAAATATACGTTGGTAAGTATTAGAGACACTTGAGTAGAGCCAGTTACTGTGTACACCAGACACTGTCAATATAACTAATTTAATCACTGGAACTAACTCAAGAAAAAACTCAGTTAACTGTGGTCTTATATAAGGAGTGACGTCAGTCCATGTCTCCGTACTGGAAAATAATGCAGCCTTGTGGGGCTTTTAAATCTGGCAGCTGGCAGACTATGGTGTTGACAAGGAGAAAGACTAGAAGCAAGAGCTATTTTATTTTTAAAGTCAGAATTCTCTGTTCAAAGTCGGGAGAGATCTAATATTTTTTCTTTTTCCTTTTCTTTGCCCTCTGCCAGTTTGTAATTTACACGGAGGTAATTGTTCTACGTTCAGGTGTGGCAACTCTGGAACCTGGGCAATTTAAATTTTATTATTATTTCTTTCCAGTTGCAGATGTGAAATTGTGATAATCCTGTTACAAAACACTAATACAAGCACAAATCACGGTGAGTGCAGCATTTATCATAATGTTTTTCCTCAAAGGAATATTTGAGAAAAATGTAAGTAGTCCTTATTTCTTTATACTGCTTTTGGAAAATGTTCCTTGGGGATCTTTTCCATTATGGAAGTTGCTCTGTTATGTGAAATGGCCAGTCACTCAGCACGCATTTTGGAGATAGGATGTGGAATGTGCCGGGCTGAGAGACCAGGAAAGGTACTGGTCCAGTGATCTCACTTCTGTGATCATGCAGAATGGCTGATTCACTTGTCTGGGCCCGTGATGGTGGGAAGAAGAGCAGATAGCAAAGAAGAAAGATGTGGCTACAGTACAACTGGTCTAGTATTTTGTTTCATGACGATGACAGCAAAGCTACTGATTGTTTATGTGTTACCTGAGTGATCTCAAAGAGATCTTCACAGAGAGAAGAAAGCATTATGCTCTCTTACAGGTAAGAAAATCCAAGTACAGCAAACTGAAAGGACCAGGACATATTCACTCAGCAGGCTACTGGCAGAGCTAGGAACAGAACGCAGTTGCCAGCTCTAATGTACTATTGAACTATGCTACCTTTTTTGGTGAAGAAAAAAAAAATAGACACATACAGATATACTTGGATTAGTTGGATTGGACTTCAATTAATTTCAGCACAATTTAATTCTTGATTCCGACACAGCACTGACTCATGAGAGTCTGGAAATTGTGGCTGACCTGCTGGGAATGACACTTAACAATTCTTAATCTCATTTCTGTAAACGGAACTTCTGTAATATGAGGCTGTGGGCACTGAAGACGTTCAGCAGCTCGCAGGATTTAAAACTAAACCATCATGTTGAGCTCTAAATAATTTGATGGGGAAAAATATTTCTCTATCTCCTTTTGGAGGCTCCCTTCAAGGGCACAGACTTGTTTTTCCATTTATAAAATTTCTGTTGTTCTCCTTTAAGCAGTGAATTGCAAGAAACAAAATTTTACTGGGCACTTCAATAAACCACTCTGAGCTTCTTGGCTTTACAGACATGCAATGAATGAGTAATAAATGCTCCTTGAAGGATCAGAGCAATTGCCAGTGAACGAGATTACATGCCACATCCTGCTGCTGTCTATGGCAGCACTCACACATAGGAACTCTCAAGGAAGATATTAGAATTATATTACTAGGGGCGTATACATTTCTAAATACAACTATTATCCCCTAAAAACCAACATCTGCATTTCAGGTTCTACACCTCTCAAAATGTAGCATTTCAAAGAAAAATGCATGAGCAAGCCCAGTAATCTTAAGCGAGGAAATTAAATTTTACTGAATTTTCTGCATTCTTATTTCTGAAAAAGTTTTAAACACTACTTATATTTTTTCCTCAAGGAATATCAGTCTGTGAATTCCTTTCTTTGAGAAATATGTTCATTTCTGCACAAATGTTACAGAAGAATACAGAATGTCTAATAGTTTATCATTGAGATATATGAGCAAAATAGCTCTTTTCTTTCTCTTTCCTAAGCGTAAACAAGTATATTCTTATGTGCCATAAATCACAAATATGTAAGAAGTCCAACCATTTTTCCAATAAAATATGCCTCCTTTGGATTTAATGTTGGAAATATAACCATTCTATCCTAAGACAATGACAGTGTTTTTGTCACAGTGAGGGACTGAGCTACACAAACCAAGGGCAGCTGTAACTTGTGTTGCCAACAACTTAACCAGCTTTTCTTAGCTTCTCATTGTGTTGTTCAGTAAAAAATGCATACAGGTAGTTACCATGGTAATTCCTGCATCACATGATAATCATAAGCTGTTGCAGAGATATAGAGCATCTTCTTAAAGAAGCATGAATAGATGCACATAGATAACAGATAACAAATTTTAGATAAACTTCCTTGTTCAGTACATCTTAAATTAGATCAGATGTGAAAACATTAGCACAGGGAAGATCATGTCAAGACTTCCTAAGCTAGACTATAACTGAAAACACATTTGCTTGTAACTAGCTCAGTGGGCACAAATGATTGATTAGATTTTAAAACCTTAGGACAGAAGTTGCATTACTTTCTTGTACAGTGCAAACAGTATTGCATATACTTCATAAATAATCATAACAAAAATAACTGATTATTTCCTTTGTAAAATAGTCCTGAAAGCACTTGATAGATATGCTAAGAAGGTATCTGTATGCATCAAATTAAACTCATGCAGTCACACAGAAACAGCAGAATGAATCTGATTTTGAAATTCTGGGTTTTTTTCAAATATGGAAGTAACAACCTCCATTAGTTAAGCATGTGGTTTAGTCTTTGGTCACAACCTAAACACCAATGCCTAAAGAAAATATCCCAGTTACTCAAACAGAAAAAAGCATTTCAAGCTTAGGAGTATGCCCTTGCCTTAGCTTCTACATCTGAGAGCAGAGCTCTGTTTGTTTTGAAGCAATTTGTCTTTAACTGCGAAGCAATCTCTCTCTCATCAGAAAACTCCTCTCTCTAAAGTTCTCATTTAGGTTGATCTAAAGCAATGCCTGGTGTGTGACTAGGGAAGGCCATGAAAGGATGGACGAAATACAAAATGCTTCATTAAAAGATGTTTGCTTATGTATGTGGGGGTAGCAAGGAGAAGAGATGGAGGAGGTAGTGTATCTATCTCGTCACTTTTCCTGTTTTGCTAATGCAACTACTGAGTTTTTGTGTGGCTCGCAACATGTAGAGCAGCAAAGCTCATTAGGCAGCCTTGTTGCTGTTCTCTGCACAATAGAGGCAAACAGGGCTTCTTCTTTTTCTATTTCACATCAATTACAACCTGCGACAGTGATTTTTCACAGAATCTTTCTGCACATTGAGCCAGACATACAATAAAGAGTAGAAAGATGGGCTTGGTACAAAAGCCTGGCCTCTTCTCCCTTACCAACGATACAGAAACAATTCAATACAAAAAAGCTGAAGTGATATTACCGCTACTGTCTACCATCAGGATTTATCGCAAATGTAAAAGTACTGAAAATGGAAGTAATCTGGTGGATTTCTCCTGATGATCCAGTGGTTGCCTTTTAATCCCTAAGACGTTGGCTCCTCAGCCAAATTAACTAAATTTGCCTCGTGTCTCTACATCTGATGTTTGAATCCATCTCTGAAATCTGTATCCTAGACCTCTCAAGGTCTAGTAGCATCTCTATAGCAATTTTGAATGTATTTTAAACAGGAAAATTATTAAAATTATTTTAAAAGCTACCAAAATCTTACACAGTCACCCACAGCCCTATACACTGCATTTGTGCATTCCACAGGAATCTACTGCTATTGTCAGTACTTACCCCACATCACCTGGTTAAGAACAATAGTGATGAGATCCCATCACCATAAAAGCCTAGGAAAACTTTGCTTTTCTCTCTAAGTGGAACCAATATTACATAAGTAGTCTGCTAGACACCCTGCTTTTGACTCTTCAAGGCCACATAAGTGAAAGTTAGCATCTGGATTTAAGCCCGCATGTGTGATGAATACAGATTTAATAGGTTTAGTGTGAAAGCACTGCTGAGTAACTAATTTTTCACTTTTCCTCAATTTTTAGTTAATTTTAAGGAAAAAAACATACAAAATGGATTGTAGAGATAGTAGTGGAGTCCAGCTGAGAGAGCGTGGGTAATTTCTAACTTGAAAGCCAAGACTGGTCCTCTTTGTCAAGTGAAGGTAGAGAGAGAAAAATAAAACAGCTCTAATTAGGGATAGAAATTAATGACATTTGATTCTGTGTATAAGCAACCGTGCAAGGAATGGAGAACTTCAGCTTCTACCAGCATCTGAAGACAAGGAGGGGTCATAAGCACTTCACAAATGTTTTTTTCCAGCTTTTGAAAGGTTTGGGTTTTTTTTTTGCATATTCTCTTTGTCTACTTTCCATATCAGAGCAGACCCTATTTCTCCTCTTCATTGCCATAAGCTACTTACAGTTAGCAAAACTTAGTCTCAGGAAAATGTCAAATATAATGAAAAAGAAAGAGGAAAAGTTATAAAAGAGAGAAAGTTGGCCACAAGTTCTCCTATGGGTCACATTCTCACAGGTTCGGCAAGTTCTTCTGTTTCATCCACTAAAAAACATGCTACCACCTCAGCTGCTTCTGCTGCTGCCACTGCTGCTCTGGTTTGTGTCACCAGGGTGTTGTCCATAAAAAGAACACCTCCTAAAGCATTGCATAATGTCAGTGCTGGCTGACAAGGTGGAAAAACAGCTTTACTCTTGAAAAACACCAAAAATGAACCACTGGGACTTCACCCCTTTTCTTTCTTTACCATAAAGCAGATTGTGAAAGAAATGGAGTATAATGACGTTGATGAAGAAAGAATAAACTATATATTATCGTAATGTGATGTTCAAGGATAATTTTGAGAATATTAGAATATATGATGGATCCAAAACCTGAGTAGAGTCTAGAAAAGAAGGTTGTGAGGTCCTTTAATATGAACTCCAACACTGAGAACCCCAAAGAAAGAGGAAATGCCACTGATCTGTCAGTTAGATATAATCAGTACAATGGACTTTGTTCTAGCTCTTGGAAAGAGAGAGAGCCACAACTTACCAGAATAAAAATTAAGGTTATGATTAAACTAGGAGCTAGTGGGCAAGTGATAAAAAATAACAGAAGGCATGTCAGAAAGTTTAAAATATTTTATTTAAATTGCCTGTTGCTTCTGCATGTTGACAGCAATTGGTTTACACCTAGGGTGAAATTAATTCTTAAAAGAATGGAAAAAATCACCTATCAGCCAGACCCCTATACAGATATATCTGAGAATCTCCACAGAGGTTCCAAAGACACTTTAGATTATAAAATATTATTATATCATACTAGGACTTTAAAATGAGCCACAGTGTACATTAAGGTACCAATTACTGTGGGGAGAAAGTGATGAAATATTTCTGTTAAAAATTAGGGTAAATGGGACCCTCCATCCATCACTTATGGATGTTTATGAATATATTCTATAGTTGTAGAAATCTGCAAATCTGACTTATTTCAATATCCTTCAGTGGTAACAGGAATCTGGAGAGTGGCTGAAGCCTGGGACAGTATAAGATAAGACTAAAGTACAAACTCATTTATAAATTATAAAAATTAGAATATCAGTTGTCTAATCATCTGACCAATGAGATCCTGGCACACCTTTCTGCATGGATGTTGAGAAGAAAACTTAATACTTTTAAGATGAAGCTTGATCATTTTATGGAAGTGTGTATGCAACACAGTTGTCTGAATGGCAGCAGAGTACCTACGAAGATTCACAAGTTTATCTCTAGTCCTTGCAACATTTAGGATTATTTTTAAAGGACCAAAAAGTACCTATGGGAAATATTCTTAACGCAGACCTATAAACATCACTTCACATCCACAACATGATGCTATTACTATTTTTTTTTTAGTAAGCTGGATTCTGTTATAGAGGTAACAGTTTTTGGTTTTCTTTTACACTGAATTCCTGAGGCAGAATTGCTAAGAATTAATCATTAGGCTGAATAAGGGTTGCTCCAAATGTTACTGACCAAGTGATTAGTATAACGCTGTTAACTGGGCCTGCTAGTGCTTTGGCGCTAACATATGCGTCTCTGTTTGCCTTTCGGGTCTAGACCAAGTATGGCAATACCAGGCAGTTTTCCATAACTGCTGTTTCAGACTGACAGGTAAAACATTATCTGTTCTCTTTTTTCCCCGTATATTTTCTGGTCGTGAAAAAAGTTTTTATTCTCTAAATAACCAAATGCATCTTCTAACTTTCAGGAATATCAAAAAGTCTGTGAGGATCAAGATGAATCATTTGACACACACATATTTCAATGAACATGTAGGTGGACACCAGAATGTTTTACCCTTACTACTGTTAACTTTCAGGCTACAAAATTATCAGGTATCAAAACTATGTCATTGATTCCACAGAATCTTCACTAACAAAATCTGCCAGGCAATGACTAAAGAATTATTCTGAGATTTGGAAGATTTAAATTGAGCCCTGTGTTAGGATCTAGGCTTCCTGTGTGATCTCATGCATGTTACTAAGGTCATTCAAACATGGTGCAGAAAATCTATGCTTTCTCCTCTGTATGAGGGGATTTGTTTCCAGTTGTCTCAGAACAGTTGTCTAGTCATCAGGGAATAAGGTTGGGTTTGGGCACAATCTTTTAACCCATCTTTACTGCTGAAGCAGTTCCACGTGCAAGGAAGGATTACAGAAGAACACAAGAATAGCCATACTTGTTCAGACCACAGCTTACTGCTTTGACTCCAAACAGAAACAAAAGTGAGCACCTCTGGAAGAGTACAAACAAGGCAGGCATATGCAATATTTCCCCTATTAATACTCTCCCAGCCTCCAACAATTTTCAGCTTGGAAAATTCCCAAAGCCTGTTGGTATTTGTCTACTAAGTAATCCTCAATGAATTTCTCTTCCAAATACTTATTAGTCCCCTCTTGACACAATATATTTTGTCAAACAAAATGTCCTAAAGCAAAGAATTTCACAGGTCTAATGCAACTTCCTTCTTGTTTTGCTTTTTTTGGGGGGGAGGTTTTGTTTGGTTTTGTTTTGTTTTTTTTGTCAGCCCCTACTGCCCTAATTTGATGGTCCTGATTTCTTGTGCTGGAAAAGACAAATGACAGCTCACCATGCTACTCATAATTTTAAAGACTTCTGTCTTGATTAAGTTGTCTTTATTTCCATGTTGAAGATCGCTAGCCTACACAGTCATCCTCTGTGTGGAAGTCATTCTATTCTTTTGAATTCCTTTTCTCTGAATCTTTTCCAGTTCTAGTACATATTTTGTGAGGTCAGAGGATCATAACTGTCCACGAGATTTCTGGTGTCAGCAAACCATGGATGTATTCAGTGGTTTAATGCAGTTTTCCCTTCATTATCTTTTCCTGTTCAAGTAATTCCTAATGTTTGATTTTCTTTTTGACCTTTGCTGAGCACTGGGCATAGCATGCGTCTCTATACTATGATTCCAATGCCTTGTTCCTAAATGGCAATGGTCTCCTCAGAGTCCATTATATTACATAGGAAGGTAGGACAATCTTCCCCACGTGCAACACTTTACACATAAATAAACCCAAATTCTCATACATATATTATATATGCACTGGTTTTGGCTGGGATAGAGTTAATTTTCTTCACAGTAGCTGGTATGGGGCTGTGTTTTGGATTTGTGCTGGAAACAGTGCTGATAATAAAGGGATGCTATAGCTATTGCTGAGCAGGGCTGACACAGAGTCAAGGCCTTTTCTGCTTCTCACCCCACCCCACCAGCGAGCAGGCTGGGGGTGCACAAGAAGTTGGGAGGGGACACAGCCGGGACAGCTGACCCCAGCTGACCAAAGGGATATTCCACACCATATGACATCATGCTCAGCATATAAAGCTGGGGGAAGAAGAAGGAAGGGGGGATGTTCGGAGTGATGGCATTTTGTCTTCCCAAGTAACGGTTACGCGTGATGGAGCCCTGCTTTCCTGGAGATGGCTGAACACCTGCCTGCCCATGGGAAGGAGTGAATGAATTCCTTGTTTTGCTTTGCTTGCGTGCACGGCTTTTGCTTTACCTATTAAACTGTCTGTATCTCAACCTACGAGTTTTCTCACATGTACCCTTCCGCTTCTCTCCCCCATCCCACCATGGGGGGAGTGAGTGAGCCACTGTGTGGTGCTTAGTTGCTGGCTGGGATTAAACCATGAGAGTATAAATAATTTACTTGAGAAATGAGAACCAGAAATAGTAACACAATCAGTATCACATGGAAAAGAGAGATCAGATTCCTAATACCTACTCCACTAAATAATTAAATTTTTATATTACTTATTGATTGGAAAT
Source organism: Pygoscelis adeliae (assembly GCF_000699105.1). Taxonomy (NCBI): domain Eukaryota; kingdom Metazoa; phylum Chordata; class Aves; order Sphenisciformes; family Spheniscidae; genus Pygoscelis; species Pygoscelis adeliae. Next base: position 5,917,067 of record NW_008824186.1, on the reverse strand, counting down.
AAGAAGCATATCTCACCCTTCCTAACTTAATGCTATCACTAGGCTGTAGGCTCTCTCCCTTGTTTCAAACATGCCTTCTCTCTCTTGTAGATCTCCATAAATATTTAATTGTTCAACTCAGTGTGGGGCAGCTTCAGGCGGGAGGGACTGACAATATATTATTCTACAGTATTCTACTGGCTGATGACTAAAACCAGAAGGAAGGGAGGGAGAGAGAAATTGAAGGAAGGGGGGGAAAAGGAGGGGGAAGTGGGAAGAGAGGGAAAAGGAAGAGAAGGGAGAGGGAGAAGGGAGGAGGGAAGAAGTTAACATCTGTTAGACAAAAGAGGGAACTGAATTCAAGTCTGTAGTCCACATTTGTCCATGTACTACCGAGTTATTAGATAGATTTTGGAGCACCTGTTTCTGCTATCTTTTCAAAGATGATTGGCCTCACCTCAGAAAAAAGCTGAAATGCTTGATTCCCAGGGAGAGTTCAGGACTGAACTGAGAAAAGTAACTGATCAGTATGCCTGGCAGCCTTTTAATTCCTGGAAAGGAGATGAGTTCAAGCTATGTCTTTCTCATTGTGATTTCCTCTTGGCATTTTACAGTTCCTTGGTCAGTACTCTAGCCTTTGCACAGCATATTGTCACTAAGCCTGACTTTTCTTGTGTCGTGCCAGGCCCGAGGGACCTTGGCTGTGGTTTCCACACAGTAACAAAGCAAATGAGTTAGGATCTGCCAGGTGTGGCATTACGAGACCCAAGGTCCCCTTGCCACTATAGTCTCTAAGACTAACTGAAAATCAAATGGATTTAGGTTCAACAGAGTCTGAAGTCTGATCTTCAAAGTTATTAGACTCCTATTAAATAGAAATAAAATGGCTAATTATTTTTGAAGATTTTGGAGTAAATAATTTTTTTAACATGACACAAACTCCCAAATGAAGTAGATATTGAAACAAAGAATGAAGCCATAATAAGGTTTTTTTAACATGTAGCACTTTAAAAGCCTCCACATCAGTTCATTCAGTTTCCCACATGTAAGGTTAGTATGGTAATGCTTTCATTCATGCTTCATTTCCATGTGGATTTTATGGGTTTTTTTGGGATATGGATAATTTTGTACTGTATGTATAGTACCTAGTGTAGAGGGGTCCTATTCTCAGTTATGGGCTATAGTAACTTTGGCAATATAGTGACCACCTGGTTCATTATATATGAGCCTTTTTAGTCACCACTCTACTTTCATGGTGTCGTTCTCTCTCACAGAGAGAAAAATACTTTCAAAATGGTGGTATTTGTGGACACCACTGCTGGCCTACTCACATAAAATATTTTCTTCCCTAAATGTGAAGAAGAAACCTGAATAAAATCAGCATTCCCTCAAGGTGCTTTGAAAATCCAGGCCTATGGGATTTATATGTTCATTTCCCATTGAAATAAAAAGGAAATAGCCAAGTACCCCGTGCAACTCTGAAAACTGTATCTTAAGATTTATGACAATGTTTAAAAAGCTAAAAAGGAAATCCTTTCCCCAGCAATAATATATATTACTGAACTCTGTATTTAGCTGTATTTTCATTCTTCCGAAAAGAAGAAAATATTGGTAAGCCTACTGATTTTATTTTTTAGTATTCCTGGCAAATACAGGATTGTTTTCATTAGTGGCAAAACTACTTTTCTCAGCTATGCACTGTGCATTCTGTGCTAGGCTGTAATGCAGGCTAAAAGCTTTTCTTGTGTATGCAAAATAGTTTATTATTACTAACAGTTACACACAACCAGGTTTAGTTAAAGAAATATGGTTGGATTTAAGGGGCACAAACCCTTCAAAGACCTTAAAAATAATCAATTCTTTAGGGGGTTCTGGAGCTTTTAAGTATGTTTCTGCAGTGCAGAAATCTGATGTGAGTTATAAAAAGAAAACAGTGCCCTAACAGCTTACAGTATTATTTTACATCACAAAATTGTACCATTTGATGCGTACACTCTGTAACACAGGCCCAAAATCTGCCCTTCTATGCGTCCCCATTGATTTTAAGATTATTTAAATTGTTCCAAACAGAAAGAAAGCTATTGTAAAAATTTTTAGGCTGTAACATACTTTACTGTAATGACATGTATAGTATTAGCATACTCTGTGCAACACAGCAGAGTTTTCACATGGGCCAAGTCTACCTCTGGCTCCAAAGGTGTAGAGGCCTCCTGGCAGTGAACCAGGGCAGTTCTACTAAATGAGGGATTACTACATTTGAGCATCCCCACCAAAATAAGGATCACTATATTTTAGTGCAACGTTTGAGCATATGGAATCTGAGGATCCAGAATTTAATATTTAATCTTTAACATACACAAAGCATTAGTCAGGCCTTAAAACCTAAGGGTTTAGGGGGAAAAAAAAAAATCATCATTTTCATGCATTAAAATTTAGTTTAATCAGCTGTTCACCTGTGCTGTGGTGTTTTGCTTTCAGCTTTCTGGATCATAACAATGTCATTACATTATGCTGTCCAGCTTTCTTCCATATGTATGAGGACTTGAAATTGGCTTTTTTTAAAAATGAAAATTTGTGATTCTCACTGAACTGTCTGAATTAGGAGGCTAGCTCTTGAGCAAAACTGCTAAGCATGGTTACACCTTCGTTAAAATGCTGACAGTTCAATTAAAGATAGTTACCTCAGTGGTGCCTTTTACAGTTTCCCAAGGAGGACGTGCTCAGGCCATATTGGCTACATACATAGGGTATTGTCCTGGTTTCAGTTAAACCACGACAGGTATGTAGAAGGGTTCCACCTCTTCTTATTTACCTGAGAACAGAACCGAATCCCATCCAGTTTAGTTGTCCAAAGTCTGTGATGTATTATCAAGTCTGCCACTAGCGTGGATGTCTGATATACTGTAATCTGTAGAAATGCTGGAACTGGTAAAATATTTTTACAAAGGAAAAGTTCACTATTTGCAAATAGTTATACACAGATGCTTCAGGACTACAGCTTTGTGTATGCAGGGAAGCAGAAACAATACAGAGAAATTAATGCTGTCCATTGAAGACACTTTCCATGGAGCCTTTTTATGGAGTCAGAGCCAAAGGTTTTTCAGCTTGCTTCCAATAGCAGAGTGCTGACATTAAAGAGAAGGGAATTTTTGGCAAGGAGAAATAAACTAAATCAAAATGAAATGGTTGTTTAGAAAATATTTAATTGAAATATTTTGTGTAACAATGCACTTCACCACCAAAACCTGAAACACTCTGATTTCATTGAAATATCCTTTAGTTGAAAAATTAAAAGAGGTGTCAAGAATAAAGCACCCTATTTTGGCACTTCTGAACTGAAAGTCTGTAGTTTTTCTTACACACAGAGTGGAAGCAAAATAGAATGTTTCAAAACATCTTAATTTTTTTTCCAGAATTTTCAATTTAGAAATTCCAAAATTTAGATGGCTTTCCCCTAAATGGAATAGGAATAACTACTGAAATCTTAATTTTTCCACAGGCTGGATTTTCTGTCTTCTGTGTAGCATTCAAAGTGTTCCACCTTCTCAGAAAAGAATGACCATCTTTGGTCTATGTCTGCATTGGACTGGTGTGCTGAGAAGCAATTAAAAACCTGGATCATTGAGATGCAATTTCCACTCTCCTGGGAGAATGAAAAAAACAGAGTGCCACATGAAGGCAGTAGCACATCCATGGTATGACTTTAAATTTCCAGAAGAGTCTTGATAATGCTTTCAGAAACGCTGTCACATAAGGTAGCCATAAGATCTGTGCTACGTTATATTAGATGACTGTCTTGTTGTCTGGCAGTCCCAAGCTCCAAGAATAAAAACAAACAAATAAACCAACCAACCAACTAATAATGTTTTGAGCTATATTAAAATAACAAGACAGACTCAGCAACCTGAAGAAATCATTGTATAGCCTCATGGTAGTCTTGTAGTTAGTTCTTGTGTGTCTTCAGCTTGCTCACATAATTGAAGGCAGGTAGCATAAGGTGATGAAAGGAAACCTTTTTCTCAATGTACAGAGAAAATACTTGATTACATACACATTTATTAAACCAGCTTGTTTGACCACACCTATGAGTTCATGCTACTTACTACAAATGTAAAACATATGTAAGGAGAATAAAGACGTGTAGATTTGCACGTGCTGCATGGTCATACAGCTAATAAACAGAGATTTGTGGTTCAATATAATTGCCACACATTTCTTAAAAAGAAATGTAGATTATTCTACAAACAAATTCTACAAATTTATAAATAATTGCAGGTTTTCTACCACATATCCCTTTCTAGGTAAGCTGTTTACTAGCTGGAATAATCCTAGCATAAAAAGGCAAATGAATATTAAACAACCTTTTTTTTGTTGTTGAATAAACAAGCTACAAAAAGTAGGTTTTTTTCCATTAGGCAGAGAGATTTTGGCAATAGTTACTTATCCTAGGTTTCCTACTTCTATGGGGGCAGGGTAGGTACAATGTATTAGAGCCCTTAGCATTTACGCTTCTAACTAAATTCATAGATGCTGGCAAGCTTTGCTCATTTGTCAGAATGCTCTTTGCTCTGCTTGGTTTCACAGTAGCTGTGAAACTGGTCTCCAAAGCCTATGCACACCACAGATATTTATGCATATAACGGGGTGGAAGCAAGAGAAAGCTTTCAAAGAGGGGACTGGCTGTTCCCATCTGGAGCTCTAAATGAGGAGCTTTAGCCTCACTCTGCCCCACAGGGGACATGCACACCAGTGCAATAAGGTTTCCTATACATCTTGTTAAGCCAGCATTAGATTGAAAAATGCCAGTTTTCATCCACACGCCACCATCTCCTGAGCCCTCAAGCTTGTCCTCAGGTCTCATAAAATACTTGCTTCCACCTGTTTCCACCAGTATCCCCTAGAGTTTACCATGAATTTAATTGCCTGCCAGTTTTTATGTCTGCTTAAACTACAAGACCTTTAAATAATTTATGTCCTAATTACTGTTCATCATTTTTTAACTAGAAGGCTCAATTCCATTCACACAAAAGAAAATTCATGGGATTCATTCTGAGGAAATACTTTCAAGGAGCCATATAAAAAAAGCAAGTGTGATCATGGTTTTGAAAAATGAACTTAAACTTACTCTAATAAAATGTCATAAAAATATTAATCATTCCCTCCTGATATGGATCGTAGTCATTTTAGCACAGCTTCTATTAAATAAGTTCATAGTTCATGTGAAATGTAATACCTCAGTTTTCTGGGAGAGCTTATTTATTGATCATCTCATTCAGGGCTACCATTCTGCTTGCAATTTATATTCCTTTCTCCCAAGCACCAGGATTAAACCCAACTGATGTTTCAATCAATCTCAACTAAAACAACCTCAGGCTATCAAATTCATCTACGATAATTTGGAGCAGAAGCCTGCAATGCCTCTGGGCCACAGTTCAGAACTAAACTTCTTTTTTTTGAAAGGGAGAGTGATTTTTTTTCAGAACTACAGTATTTTCAGGTACAAGCAAGTAATGCTTAAGGTTGCTCTATGATTTGTGGCAGGGCATCTTAGGGAGAGGGGAAATCATTCTAATGGAGTGTTATAAGTTTCTTGAGTTCAACAAGTTAATAGAAGACACATGTCTGGAATGATTTTGCTGTTAGCATTTTGTCTGAGAAATACACACAAAGGAAAAACAGAAGATGAAATTATAGGACAAGGTTAGACTAAAGGCTTTTGAAGTTTTACTGTCGCTACCAGGAATAGCTGTAACTCTTTTACAGGTTTATGGTATTTCTGTTAAACCTATCCTGGCCAATACTTTAGAAAGCTGATTGTGTATCCATGCATGATTGTTTCTCTGCTTTTGCCCAGCTGGGCCTATTTAATAGAGTAGGGGCCAAAAATTCCAATGGTCTATGCATCCAGAAGCTCCAAAAATGAATTCCTTGTGAATTTGAAATGGACATGATTTTGTAGACAGGATTAGGAGTTACAGGAGACATCGGTTATTAAAATGTTTACTCAAGAAAATAAAACTGTTAGATGTTGACCACTGTAGAAAACAACAAAAATAACATGACTGCTCAGACATATTTTTGCATAACTTTACTTAAATGAGTAGTGCAACATTTATAAGTAAATTTGTCAATATATGGATGTCCAACCTCTGGCTGTGGGCTGGATCTGCCTCACCAATGTAATTCAGTGCCCGCTCTCTAGTTCCCTCTTCCCAGGAAGCCCTTCAGGCACAACCTATCTGGCCTTCAGGGTCCTGAAGTGCCACATCCTTGACCAGAACAGGTGCTTATAGCATCATCAGATGAGAACGTTTTTACACCCGTATTCATGAAAACAATGCTGAGTTTGCTATTGCGTGCCCCGACGGACGTGCATTGCATGCTGGTGCCTGTCTGCATTTGGTCACATAATGGACACCCTTGTAATCATGTAACTGGGGGAAGGAGAAAATATGGCTCTGCATTATTTTCAGAACAGACTATCGGCATTTCCCTTTACTCAAAAGATTGGGTAGATCTGGATCAGTTGGGAAAAAAGACAAAAATCTTCAGGTGAATCCACTCAGTTGTGATCATAAGTTATATAGGAGGTAAAAAGTTTTCCATTTAATTTTCTGTACACCTTTTGGAGTAAAGGTGCTACACAAAAAAACCCCCAAAGCCCAGTACATTCAATGACTGCATATTGAGATTACAGAAGTCATTTCTCAGTTGCCCACATTTATCTTGTTTTACTTGAATACCTCATCACATCTGAGCTTTGGCTAGCCTAGACTCAGGAAGTGTGGTTAAATTTTTCATCTAATACTGAAAAAGGTGGCAAAGGTTTCTGAGCCGATTTTCTTCCCCAGCTTTCTCCAAAGGCCTAGCAGATATTCTGCTTTTTCCCTTCAGGATAGGCAACATATGGAAATAATATGGAGCAGATCTCACTCCAAGCCACTTTTACGCTCTTTGAAACTTGCCTGTTCAGGCAGTAAAAGTATTTCTTGACACAACTGCTCTCAGCTACTATGTTCTTGTTAAAGCAGTCAGTTGTTTTCAGCCCAGACGGAATAAATATAGTGACCCACATACTCTTTGTCCTGACAGATCGATCTCTCCCCCTATCCCCACTCAAGGCATATCATGCCTCTATTGCTGTCTGTCAAGAAACCAGCATACAGCCACCGATGGCGGCTTAATACAGTGCAAATTCTCAGCACTGGGTGACACTGAAGTCTTTTAAAGATAGCTTACTGCTTTCCACCTGTTCCCAGAGAAATATACGTGTGTCAAAGGTACAGTCAGAATCCCACTTTCACATCTTCTGCCCAAGCGTGGAAATATCCCGCCTGCAGAAGAATATTTTGCGTGATTTCAAACACACAGTGGGATTACTGGGGCACTCCTTAAAGCTGAATAAAGAATTTCATACTTAGTTCAGGTATACTCTTCTGATCTTTTACCATTAAAATGAAAGATTTTTATGGCCAAATTGCATCAAATACAAGACTTTTGCTTTCACCATATCTCTGGTTTAAAATCAGATAGTTGTATTCATTACTGAAAGTACTGATGTGAATTCATAAAGAGAAAGTGACTATATGCAATCTGTTTAGCAACGCTAATACTGCTTTGCCAAATGTTTCATCCCGATTTCTGTATCAATAAGGGAAGTTCAGAGGATGTTGCTGTAATAAATTATTTTTCCTGAGAGGGATTAGAGTCCTCTGATAGTGCCCCATGTGTTGTAATAACCCTCGGCTACAACAGTTTCATCATGCTGTGGTATCCTTTGTTGATTTATTGCTTAGCTAGTGGTCTTTAGAGGGGAGATTTGCTAATAGTTTTAATTCACTCCACATACAGTTCAACACGGATAGCATTATGTGTATCATCGCATTGTGAACTTCTAACAGCCCAAAAGACTGACTGAGCAGCAGGCCTCATTCACAAGGAATTAATCAATATCTAAAGGTAAGGATCCTGTTCAGACAGAGGGACACCCATTAGGATACATGACTTGTGTGTCTTAAAGAGACAGAGATTTTAAAAATAATTTAGTAGTTTTTTACAGGACATAAGATCGCATACTATTTCTCACACAACAACAGCAACAACAAAAATCTAACTAACTAGTTAAAAAGGCAGAACTCGATTATAACTTTAAAAAGATGTGGTACATGATGGAAAAAATCAGTTCCTTACTTTGTGGTGCATAGTAAATCTTTTTTTTTTCAACAGAACTGTTCATGGAATATGAGCTGCCGAATCCAGATTTCTGTGAATATAAAAAAAGCCCAACAAATAGGTATGTGCTTAATGGTTACATTAAAAATACTGATGTGCCTTGAAAAAAATCAGATCCATGGCAAATATAAGGGGTTTCTAATTTTCCTTAGGTGAATTGTGTTTAATTACTGACTGAAAATTAGACCATTCACTAGGAAAAGAACTCCACACATTTTGTAGGAGCTAATTTGTCATTCAGTTTTGCAGATAGAACTCTATTTAAGTTTTCAATGCCAGAATAAAGAACATTGAAAAGAAGCTTATATGAATGCTCATTAAAGATAGTGGATTGTTGACACTATTGGTCTGCTTCTGTATGGAAATTTCCTTCTCTCAGTCTACTTTCTTTAATGAGACTCGTTGTCTCTCTAACGAGTCCACTAACAAGTAAGCAATTTGTGCATTTGCTTATTTACTTGGTGTAGATTATTTCCTTAAAGGAACAGGGCCAAAACTGTTATTAGTTCATCTCTGTTTCATAACCTCTATCTTGTTAAAACTCTAGGTTTTTATTTATGTCTTTGTGGGGTTCTAATGTAAAGTGTTTGAAAAGGTAAAGGAACAGAATCCATAACTAGTATCCATAGATATTTAGAATGGAATCATAGAATCACAGAATCATTAAGGTTGGAAAAGACCTTAAAGATCATTGAATCCAACTGCTAACCTAACATTGCCAAGTCCACCACTAAACCATGTGCCCTAAGCGCCATGTCTACACATCTTTTAAATACCTCCAGGGATGGTGACTCAACCACTTCCCTGGGCAGCCTGTTCCAATGCTTGACAACTCTTTCAGTAAAGAAATTTTTCCTTATATCCAATCTAAACTTCCCCTGGCGCAACTTGAGGCCGTTTCCTTTCATCCTATCACTTGTTACCTGGGAAAAGAGACCAACACTCACCTCGCTACAACCTCCTTTCAGGTAGTTGTAGAGAGCGATGAGGTCTCCCCTCAGCCTCCTTTTCTCCAGGCTAAACA
>NW_008824186.1:5847556-5906784 GCF_000699105.1 Pygoscelis adeliae | reverse complement strand
GCCCGGCCATCCAGCCATGTTTTTACCCAGCGAAGAGTACGCCCGTCCAAACCATAGGCAGCCAGTTTCTCCAGGAGAAAGCTGTGGGAAACGGTGTCAAAGGCTTTACTAAATTCTAGGCAGACCACATCCACAGCCTTTCCCTCATCCACTAGGCGGGTCACCTGGTCATAGAAGGAGATCAGGTTAGTCAAGCAGGACCTGCCTTTTAGTTTGGTAGTGTAAAACAGCAGTGAAGCCTTTCCATCTACCCAATTTTAGCACCTAAGTCTTATATAAATCTTCTCTCCTTGTCCTCTTCACCTCTGTCATGCACCAGGTAACCAAAATTGCTATGCTATATATGAAGTTCATGAGTAGAATATATCCATGCTCTGAATAGTCTCTGCTCACAATATAGGAAAAGTATTCTAGGAGTTTTGTCATGCAAGATTGTGCAAGTATGCAAATGGAACTGGCAGCTATTTATGGCCATGCAGTTTCAAAAGTACAAGAGATCAGAATGGTACTAGCCCATAGTTAATAGTAGCAGAATTCAAGAGCTGGCCCAAGATAAAATAACTAACATTGAGATTGTCCTTGTACACGTCATCAACTCCATAAATAAATGGCAGTGTACTACATGTTGGAAACAACTTCTTGATATATTTCCATTTGTGTCCTCAAAATTGCAAAGTTTTTGGTAATTGCAAAGGTAATGGAAATCCCAAACTGTTCATTGTATGTCTCTCACTTAATTGTCCCAACTGGAAGAGAGAATACACTTTTTAAACCCTGTTAAAATTTCACCTGGAATGTCACAGGCATCCCACTGTCCCCTTAACACTTCACATTCTTCAGCTGAATGACAAAGAACAAGAACATATTTTCTTACAGAGTTTTCATGCTTTCATAAATGGATGCAGTGTGATTGAAAAGTAACAAAGGATGAAACAGCAAAATTCAGTTGTCTTTTGTGTACATAATAGCAGCTCAGTATGGTAAGTGCTAGTATGGCACAGATCCTAGGAGCTTCCGCTGGTGTATCCTAAAATTGTGCCCTAAATGTGAAAGTATTTGGCAAACTTAGATTTCTGTTTTTATTTTTAAAATCAATCTTTCACTATTCAGGGAGAAATTCTTAGAAGTGATCATGATTTCGGTGACCCAACTGTTATAAGAGACCACAATGATGTTGCCGTGTAGAAATGGAGAAAATATATATACTTGTAATGGCATAGATTTAAGTTTCAAATTATCAGAAAGTTAATTTTGGTGATGTGCCTGAATCTGTCCATAGTTAGGGCAGAAAATCCATGCCAATGCACACCCAAAACCAATGAGCATTGATTGAAATGAATTTGGCTTCAATAAATATACTGGATTATACCATAAGCTTTGAAATTAAATCCTGCATTTTATCTAGCTACTGGGATTTTAAAGAAAATACTGAAACCCTAAACCAAGCGCAGTGAGAGTTGGCAGGGGGCACAAGCACTACCTGTAACACATTTGAACATTCTTATTTAAATTGCTGACTGTTATTAGATACTGAGTGATGAGGATTTAAGCATCTATTTTATAAACTACTTCTCTCCAGTGAAGGAAAAGCAGCATCATACCATTAAGATGCTCTAATCTCCTTTGCAGGATAAATCACATTGGAACTGTATTTAGGTCAATGAGATAGACATCTTTATTCCCATTCATTCCATGTAAAGGGTACAGAAGACCAAAATGACTACTGGGATTTCTGAGCATGATCAAAATGATGTTAGCATGGCAGATTTGTTCTCATTCTAGTCACATAACTATTGCTGCCTATAGCATACATAAAAAAAATACCTTGTGCATTTAGTCTAAGAATGACAGGAAGAATGCTGAGAGAAAGATACAAGGCTCTGTACTTCTTAATTATAAAGAAAACACAACAGAATTAAAGAGCATATCTGAAACATAAAGATCAGATTCTGATCCTTTCCTGCTAGAGATCAGATTTGTATCTTTTTTACAAAAAATCAGTGAGCAAAGAATTATTTAGTTTGCAGGTCTTGCTCTACTGTAAAAGTAGGCACAGACCCAAAGACTAGCCACATATCCAAACTTCAAAATACCCATCTAATAACAGTTTCTAATTGTTTTTCCTTGTCATTCAAACAGATCTAGTGACTTTGCAGGCTTGTTTTGCTCATTGATACAGAAAGAATATTTTCCCTTTACACAGATGAAACCAAGTGAAGCAAAGGACAGAAAGTGGAACCTTTTTATTACTTGAAAGGTATTTCATAACTGTCTGAAGCATTCCAATTTAATCAAACCCACCTAACATTATTGGTAGCCCCATCCAGTGTTGATTTAATCAAACTGATACAGAGCAGTTGAAATCAGGGCCTGGTTCAAGTAGCTTCCTCAACTATAATTTATTTTCCTTGAAGCTGGACATATTAGTTTCACACACTTTGACACTTCTGATAATGAAAACATCAATAGGTTGGTACAGTTGTAATGAACATATGAATAAAAGCCACAGGATCAGCCTTTTTGTCTGTTACAGTTACCTGGGGAGACTAGGCCACTTCTGAGCGGGACACAGGAATCTGATGCCAACACAAAGTTGTGCAGCTGGGATGGAATAACCCCATGCAACCCAGGCTGGGCACTGCTGGCTAGAAAGGACCTTTGCACTATGAGAGATGGGGGTCCTGGAGGACAAGCAGAATGTGAGTCAGCCATGTGGTCATCCAGCAAAACAGGCCAATGACACCAGGCTGTGTTAGCAAGAGTGTAGCCAGAAAGCTGAGGGAAGGGATTTCCCCCCTCTATTCAGCATTTCTGAGATGGTATCTGGAGTAGTGTCCAATTTCAGATGTCCCAGTATGAGACAGTCATTGACATACTTGAGCAAGCCTAGTGTAGAGCCGTCTGTGTGGGCAGTGGACTGAAACATGTTATATACTAGGAGAAGGGGGATGTATTCAGAGAAATGCGTTTGGGAGAAGGCTAAGGGTGGATCTTACTGTTGTCTTCAACTGCCTATTAAGAGGATAGAGTCAAAGTCTTAGGGGTGTACACTGGTGAAACTAGAGGCAATGGGAAAAGTTGTAAGAATGGAAATTGCCATCACGTTTTAGGAAATTTGTTTTCACCACAGAAGTAGTTAAATACTGGGAGAGGTTGCTCAGAGAGGCTGTGAAATCTCTGTCCTTGGAGATATTCATAACTTGACTGGACAATCTTCTCAGCAACCAGAGCCAGGTCTAAACTGACCCTGCTTTGAGTGCAGTGGGGTTGCACCCCAATGGTCTCCAAAACTCCCTTCCAGTTTGTATTATTCTATGTTTCTATGATTGCGTTGGATTACATCCCTTGTTTGATGTCTGGTTCTACTGCAGATATGTGGTATGACCGTCAGCTTTATTTCAGTCATTGTTTTCACATAAACTGTAAAGAACACTATTTTTTCTGTCAGTTTTGTCTCACATTGTGCATGTTTTTGAAGTATAGATTTCTCTGACTTTAAATTTGGGGATTACCAACTAGAACAGGGTTGAAATAATGATTTAAGCTTTTCTACACTTCCCAAAATTTGATTTGGAGCCAACAAGAACTATCAAGATAAAAGGATAATAACAAATTACTGACTTCTTATCTGTTCCATTTGGCTAGATATCTATGACATATCTAACTTATTTCCATTTTGGTTGTAATATTTGTTTTGAAATAACCATGACCAATGTGTTACAAAAATCATGCATCTGCTTCTTAAATTCTTATTACTATACTACATATTCAAATGTTAACTTTAAACCCTAGATCAAGTGATTTATTCACTATATCCTCCAGACTTGCAAAGATGTATTACATATATGTAATGAATAGGCAAGAACTACCTAATAAATGGAGCTGAGATCTATTAAATATCATTAACAGTTACCATAGAAAAAGCAGTGTAATCCAGTAGATAGCATATAAACCAGAGAGATGACACAGGTTCTATTGTGATCTCTGTCATATTTTCCTATGTAACCTTTTTATGTGAACTACTCCCATGTCAATGTGGTTTCCTAGTAAATTTTAGTCCTGCCTCCAAAATTTTTTGCTATCTATTAATTATGTGTTATGCAAATAAGACTAGGTATATGGTATCAGAATTTATACAAAATTTGAAGATTATTATTATGAGGGGTGACTGCTGCTCGGGGACGGGCTGGGCATCGGTCGGCAGGTGGTGAGCAATTGCATTGTCCATCACTTATTTTGTATATTATTTTATCATTATTATTTTTCCCCCCTTCCTTTTCTGTCCTATTAAACTGTCTTTATCTCAACCCAAGAATTTAACTTTTTTTTTCCTGATTCTCTCCCCCATCCCACTGCTGGGGGGGAGTGAGCGAACGGCTGTGTGGTGTTCAGCTGCCTGCCGGGTTAAACCACAACAAAGGGATATGAGCCTGGTTAAATGCATTCATTTAAAGACCAGAGAGGACATTTACATGAAGAGTTCTTACACTGTTATCGTTATATCCGTTTTCACTTGGATCTCTATTATATGATCAAGGAGTGCACAGTAAAGTTGCAAGAGTGTTAACTACTTTCATGATCATATGTTCATCTTGAGTGTTTCTTCAATCTGAAATACAACATTCAGAAAGATGCTTCGAGTGAGAGCACTCAGTACTACCAGAAGTAAAAGTAATCTTCAGGAGTCAGTGATATGATCATGAAGGTTAGCTATCCTTCAATTTTAGGCAAACCATGTCCTCATTCCAACCATAGGCAGTGGGACCCTCAGATCCAGGTCACCACGGGTCCCCTCCTTGCAGCAGTCAGTTGGATCCTACTTTGCTTTGCTGCTGACAGGCTCTTTACGGACCAGTACTCTAAAGTGTGTCAGGACGCAGGATCAAACACTGGCATAAAATCGTTTGTAGTGTTTAATTGCTAGGACTCTCCCTGATGTAGCTTTTTTCAGTGCCAGCCAGCATTCTCAAAATGCTTGGGCATGATATGAGGCACAGCATTGGGCAGGGATCATTCTCAACAGGCAGTATGAGCCAAGGCCACCTCTAAACGGAGGAACATAATCTAATCCTATAGATGTGAATCCTGCTGTGCCAGAGAAAGGGTCTTTGTCTATTTTCCTTGCCTTGACAAAGCCGAAAGGAGGAGGGCTTCCTTTTCTATGAACTCTCCAAAGGCAATGTCTTTATTTTCCTGAGATCTTCTCATCTGCTAAATAATGCTTGAACACAGTAATTTCAGTATAAATGAAAATAATAATATTTTGTGTGCCTTTACTAATGAAGTAAAATGCTCATTTTACAAGTGAGTTATAAATGAACATTGGTCTAAAATTTCCAAAGGAAATATTCATCAGAATTCACCATTATAGCAAAATTAGAACAGTAATATTGACTAGCCACAATTGAACACTAATTTCTTGTCACATTGTGATGCATGTTTTTCGTTACATACATAACTATATGTATATAATATATTGTAGTATTACTGTTCTGTAATGAAGAGGCTGATTTTCTGGGGTAATACATTTATAGTTTAACAGTACGAAAAAGCAATGTATTGATTATTTTAAAATCGCAGCAGAATTCTCCCCTGTGACTAATTGTGTATTCTGATGTTCTTCTTGTCTTACATCCTTCTGCAGAGCTCCCATGAATCTTTAATCCCCTTCTAACTTAGTGACGACAGAATCACTTTTCATCATCATATCCACTCAGCTGAATTCCAATGATATCCACAAAACAGAGTATCAAAATATATTTCTGAGATTGATTGCTTCGCAAGTTATGAGCTATAATAAAAGAACATTGTTTCATTACCCCACATGATCTTCTTAAAGGGTTTTCAAACAATATTTTCTCTGATTGTTTTAAATGCTTGGGAGTATAGCAAGGTGGGAAAATAAAAGCCCTTTCAATATCAAAGCAGATCCTTTGGAAAAACTCTTTTAATGAAACTGATAATTTTTAATAAGTTCTTTCATTGTAGAAGTATTTCACTAAAATTTTCAAGAGAAAGGTTTCTATACACAACATGACTTTTTTTTTCCTCTTTGATCAGCATTATCTTTTGCTGGTCATAACCTTTCATTTATTATTTAGTTATGCAGCTTTTTCTCCCCCATTTTTTGTTGAATTTTTAGCACTGTATTATATTTATATTTTATGTTAATGCATCATGTCCATAAACTTTCTTTTCTCTTTTCAGTTAAACTTTGTTGTTGTTTTCTTCACTATTGCATTGCTTGTTCCTTCTTGACAATGGAGCAATGCAATTTTAGTTTCCATCTGTTTGCTATATCTTTGAAACCAATAATTTTTAAAATTAAAATTTTCATTTTCATAATGCTATATTGGTTTCTTAAGTCTCTTATATTGGAAATGAAAGTATTTAAATTTTAAAAATCCAGATATTTTGCAATTATTTTAAATATTTTATAATGTATTTATTATAATGTCTATATTTTATAATATATATTTATACTAGTGCTAGAAACCAAACCATATTAAATTATGTAAAATAAACATTGTATATGTTGTATATTTTATTTTATAGAAAAAAATAGAGAGAGAGAACTAGCCCCAATGATTATTCCTCTCTCACCATGTTAAGTCTGCTTAAACCTCTCATTTCTCACTTTGATTGCCACAACTGGACCTTTGATTATAAGACAATATGTGGTAGTTACCTTCACAAGTAAAAATTTATTATCAGCTCTTGGCACTATTTTTGGAAATGGTAAAGCTGAGAAAATGCAGCATAACTCTTTACTGAGTGATATAATACAGTTGGTGGAACCCTTATTCTGAGAGGCAGCAGGAAAAACAAATTGAGAGAAGAATATCAAAGGAAAAACAAACCATCAACAAACTCATAACTTCCTTCAGGCAGGTCTGCAGGAGGTGAGAGACAGTACACAGCTTCACTGAACCCAGGAGAACTGCCCCTAAGTTCATGATTCCCCTTTACCACCTGCTACCCATCTCCTGGTGGCAAAGGCAAGTAGGGTATTCCTTCCGCACCGGCTCATCGCAGTTGACCAGCATGGGATATGGGAGCAGCTGACCCCAGTTCCTCCTCTCTGGGTTGCAGACTAGACCGTGTATACATCAAAATGTATACATAATGTAAGCAATAGAGCAAAACTTGTAGGAAGAAAGTGCAGTATACTGAACATTGCAAGGTAGCCTGCTCTCATAAATAGATTAAAATCCCCCTTTCTCCTTTTTTTTCTCCCCTTTAGCTCCTTTTTTCTTGGTTGTCTACGGAACTGACCAGTTAAAGATGTTCTCTGTATCAAGAACACATAAAAGTAACACGCTACTATCTACTGAATTATGCCATACATGAGATTAAAACCAGAAAAAAATCCCAACATTTCTTCAACTTTGACATTTCCTGAGACATTTTTATTAGAGCTACAGCTAATAAACAAATTTTTCGATATGGGGCAGTGGACCCTGAAAGCATGGTCTGACCAGATGGGTACAAGCATACAGACAAATAAATAATTCAAGATAAATGAGGCTTCACGGCCCCTGCAGGAAATGAGTGACAGATCTCATGCTCAGAGCATTAACATGACATGAATTCAAAAGGCTTGAAATTTATGTGGACCGTTAACACTGCACACATGTGCACAAACACATGCAATTTCTTAATCAGTCCTGGCTCTGTTTTCATGTACCAGCCCCAGGTCAGAAAGGGTGAATGCTTCCAATCAATATCCAGTTGTTAGAGTAACAGCCATGTCCGTTCTGGATGGCTGAGTGGGTGAAAACATGTTTGTTCTACTTAATGTGACACAGTCCCGTCAAATTAACAACCACGACAGCAGAAGCAGGCTTGCTTAATGGGCTGAAGTCAGTTCCACAGAGAATTTATTATCGACACTCAACCAATAGATCTGAAACCTCATTACTAAAGGTTTATTTGCAGATAACAACTAAAGGCACACTTTATGTACATAGGCGTTGTCTGATTTTAAAGATACAGCATGCTACACTACTTAGTAAACAGATTGTCTTTAAATTGACATAACCTCAAGATAACCTCTGTACGTTATGTGAGTAGTAGAGTTATTTAGTCAAGCTCCTGTCCGGTTAAACTACAATAGGTACTAAGCTTGTAAATGCAAAGAACTTCTTTTTCCTGCTGTGTGTCAATGGTAACTGCACAGGATATGCAAGAAAGCTGACCCCCAACGTGCGAGCCCTAATCAAGGTCTGAAACACAAATTTTAGCTCCCCTGTGTAATGCCAGAATGGAGTAACTGAGAGTGGTTAAAAGTCAGCTTCAGTCTGGACCAGCTCTTTGCCACAGACATGCAGAACTCCTTGCCATGCAGCAAGATGCATGGCTTCCTGATGATGTCTAGTGGTAATAGACAGCGGAGTCAATCACAATCATTGAGAAAAAACTCCTTTTAACCGGATATGGCTGGAATTTGTCTTACTTGATAGTGCTTGATGCTCAGCTATGAGAGAATAAACTTTATTTAGCTTCTCAGTTAAGCTACTTGTACATAGGAAAGGATTTTTCTTTACCCAACCCCTAAGAGTTGGATAGAAAATTGTGGATAGGAATTTCATACTTAGTCAGTAGTACAGACTCTACATTTTATGAAAAATATTTTTACCAGTAGTTGGCATAAGATTAATAGTTTTCTGTTTCCCAGAATAAGTCTTTTTCATATGGAAAGCAGTGTGTTGTTGAAGTGGCAATGTAGCAGACGAAAGTCCAGCTGGGTTGGTAGGAGGACCTTGCAGCGCTAGAGGAGCCCATGATCTTAGCACAATTGCAGCGCAGGCTGTGCGGTGTCAGCAGAACTGAATTCTGCTGCCATAAGGATGCGGGGATGCGGCCCAGATACTTCTGCTACCCAAAAGAGAGAGGAAGAAGAAGGAAGACGAGCTGCGGAGCCGGGTTTACCTTTCCTATGGGAATGGAAAGGTGAAGATGGCAACTGATGTTTGGGGGGGAACTTTTTTTTCCCCAAAGGGGTACCATGGCCAGCCTGGCTTTCTAGAGCTCTCAGCATTTTGCCCTCCTCAGCTATCTGCCGCCACAGGCAAATGTTTACTTTACCTTCACGCAGAACTAGTCCTGAGCATTCCCTTGTGCAAAGGACAATTTTACATAGTTCATAGCCTTGACCATTCCTGGCTGATTTCCACTGGGAAATCAAAATTCAGCAGATTGTAAGATTAATTCCCTGTCACATTTCAAAAACCACACTGTTAACTACAGAAAACCTTAGAAATTCATATGGGAAATCTTAATATTTGTGTAACTCCACCTGACATTGCTCTCAGTAGTTCTTATTCTCGCTTCTAAAAATTGTAGGTTAAAATCAACACTAAAAAATCAACCAAAATGAAAGTTTAATGGAATAATTAGTTTATGAGAAGATCTAATAAAGGAAAATGTTAGGCCCAGATATTAAATTCTCCTGTAAGTAGGTTTGAAGGAAGTGTTTCATCAAAATTATCCAATAGAAAACCACCCAAATTGTTCCACAGAAAATTTTATTTTCGCTTATTTTTATTGTTATTATTCTACCAAAAAGGTCTGCTTTCTACAGAAAGTTCAGAATTTTAACTGAAAAGAAACTTAAATGCTTGAAAACTGAAATATTTTGGCTGCAGGTGAACACGCATAATGATGCCACCTGAGAATTCTAGGATTTGGAGTGCAGGTGCCTGTTTTGTGCGGTAGTGAGGAGGATGAGACAGAAAGACACAGATCACAGTCACTTAGTGGTCTCTGTACTTACCTAGAAAGAGCAGAGACATGACCAAAGGGCCTGTAAGAGGTCTACGGTTATTCCAATTTCTTTATATATTGAAACAAAACTGTTAAAATATTACAGTTCTGCAATGTATGCTAAACCAGGTATATTTTTGAAATCTCACAAAATTTAGTGAAGGAAAACTAAGGTTTGGGAAGGTTTAACCCACCGGTGTCTCACTAATACAGTTTGTGTTTCCATCGCATAATTTGTTTCAAATACAATTTTCTATAATAAAAAAATTAATCAATTTAATCAATCAATGAACCAGTCACATTAATCAGTCAAAGCTTTGGCAGCATCTTAAATTCACCCCTAACAATAGTTAATGAAGAAAAGCAAATAAAGCTTTATTTAAGAAATAAAGATAATTATTCTAACATTTGGCAGAACTCTCTAAGGATTTTTCCTTTAAATTTTTGCTGTTAAAAGTTCTTATACCTCCTAAATCCCAGTTTAATTATCTCTCTGCTTGCCAGACCCTGGAAGACATACTTGAGTCTGTTTTATTCCATTTATATTTGCCTTTGAGTTTTTCAACAACACACCCCCACTATCTGTCTGCTGGGGAGCTATCAATACTGCCAACTGCATTCAAAGAAACGTCAGACAGGAAAAAAAGAAAAAGAAAGAAAAAAAAAAACCTTAATCTCTCTGATTTGGGACTTACTGTGAGCATATGGAGGTGGGCACAGTTCATGTCTGCATTTTAGAGTTAGCTTTCATCGTTGAAGTGTAATCCACATCCAACAATTTGCAGCTTTATATGTCTCATGCTAAATTCCCAGTTTGTCAGGAACTCTTTTAAGTGAATTTAAGATTTAGGAAGGTGAACGCAGAAAAACGTAACAGACTTGGGGCAAAATCCTGGCCTCATGAACTCAGTCAGATTTTGTTACTGACTTGGGCAGAAACAGAATCTCATCCATCTGGTCTGCCATTTTCTCTGGTTGTGGCCTCAGCTGCATCCCTTGCCAGGCATCACAGCAACAACAGCCTGTGATCAGAAACCGTTGAATTAAACAGAGAGCTTCAAATATCTTAGCCAATAGGTAAAAAAATAACACCTTGGGATTTCATCATGAAAATGAATGATGAAGTGCAAAGTGTTATGAAACGGGCTGGGAGAGTGTCTATTTTGGAGACAAGGGAGCAAAAAAGCTTGCTATTCCGTGACATGTGTCAGTCAAAAAACAGGACCTTTTTAAAGAGGTGACAGATACTTGGATACCTCTGCCTGGTAATCAAATCCTCTAAATCTATCAGTGCCAAAGAATCAGCTAGAAACAAGACAGAGTCATATCACCTTCTCCTTAAAAAGAAGGCATAGGGAAGAGTATAAGAAAAGAGTTTGTAGGATAAGAGAATTAACAGTGTGAAATTCATGTGCATGAATAGTCAGTAATTTTGCATATTTTCTTTTTGATCTTAGTAAAATATTTTCTTATGATATGTCTGAACTGATGTATTCCTACTAGGATTGGCTGCATTATGAAGGGTGTTGCCAACAGGACAAAGGAGGTTATTCTTGCCCTCTGCTCAGCACTGGTGAGACAACTGGAGTGCTGGGTCCAATTCTGGGCTCCCCAGTGCAAGAGAGACATGGACATAATGGGTGTGAGTAAGTGAAGGGCCACAGACATGACTGAGGGATTGAAGCACCTGTCACGAGAAAAGCTGAGAGAGCTGGGGTTGTCTGGGCTGGGGAAGGTTCTTGGGGGATCTTATCAATATGTGTAAGTGCTGGGTGATAGGGAGGGGAGAAAGAAGATGGAGCCAGATGCTTCTCAGTAATGCCCAGTGACAAGAGAAGAGGCAATGGAAAGAAATAAAACCACAGGAAATGCTATTTAAACTTGAGAAAAAACTTGTTTACTGTGAGGATGGTCAAACACTGGAACAGGTTGCTCAAGAAGGTTGTGGAGCCTCCATCGCTGGAGATATTCAAAATCCAAATGAACAAGTTCCTGCTGTAGAAAGGGTTGGGCTAGATGATTTCCAGTGGTCCCTTCCACACTCATCCAGTCTGTGACTTTGTGATTTTGTAGGTAAGCGTTTACAACCACCTTTCTGTATAACTGCTATTGCAGGAAGGAGGCCCGGGCTAGACACAGACTGCACTGTGCTCAGTCCAGGTCCCGAATTTAGGTGATCCTGGGTTCAGAATTTCCTGTCACATGGAAGAAGTTGTCTGCTCCTTAACTAGATGGAGACACAGAAACTCCTGCTGTGCAGAGGAGGTTAAAGCAGCACAAAAGAAAGTTGGATTAAGTAAAATGGGCAGGGGTTATTTGTAGAGGAGTATCACTTGACACATTTCTGAAAGTAACCACCAGTCTAGAAGACTTAGGAAGCGTATGAAACTAATTTAATTTAATTTTAATACAGAAAAGAACTGCCACTGATTCTTATTTACAATGTATCAGGTTATAATTGTTCAGTTACTTCTTTCATATATCTTTCCAAAGGCTGTCTTCCCCTCTTGGCTGCTTCATATCAAAATAAGGTTAGAAATGTCACAGCTGTTTATTAAGTGCAGAGAGCACAGGTGTGTATCACTTTCAGCAGTCACATAGGACAATTTTCTGGCCCATAATACGTGGATTCATTGAATGTTGGCAGGAGATTGAAAGGCGAAATGGAGGCTGTACGTATGTAAAAGAGGGTACTCGGAACAGACATCTGCCATCCTTATATAGATGTACAGCATCAGAGAAAAACAAGACAATGCAATGTATCTTAGGACCTCCGTGCTTAAGAGAAGGAGCTCTTAAGAACCCCATCTTAAACTCTGAATGTAAATTGTTTTCTCAAAAAAATCCACTTTTTGCCTTCTCTAACATCATAAACTTATCCCTTGGAGAGGTGAAAAGCAAGGGCTGTAGCCAAGCAACAACTAATAATCTTTAAGACTCCTCCTCTCTTGAAAGCAAAACGAGCCTCAACCCACACCACTCCATCCTTTCTTCATCAACATAAGCAACACACAGCACAGCCTGTACGCAAACAAGCAAAAGCCTTTGTGTTTGTTTCTCCAAAATAAATGAACAAGATTTATGAACAGATTAAGCTCTTTTAATGTATTTGGAAATCCTCCTTTCATCAGAATATAGCAAGGCTGACAAGCGAACTGCTAGAAAACACAGTCTGCTCAGACTGAAAGCACTTTAAACAATCATAGACAAAACTTTTGTGCAGATTCATGTCTGATTCGCCTGTGCAGTAAACCTAGACCTGTACAATCAATTGAGTTGCTGGGTTACTAGAAAGAAATAAGTTTTAATAAAAATAAAAAATATTAGATTCTCTAAAGAGAAATATTTCCTCACACAGTGAAACTTTGAGTTTTAGTTTTAAAGTCAATTAACTAATTGAAACAACAAGACAAGACGGTAAGTCTTTGGAAAAGTCAGCTTCTTTCCATCCTTACCTTTTCTCTCCCTCTTTAGCTAAAAGAGCTAAACAAAACTACATGCAAAGACACAAAGCATTTCCAAATGTCCATTTGTCATTAAAAGATACTAGATTTGCTCTAGTGCAGTCGTACCCTTGCCTATCCATGCAGGAACGCTTTGTTTTCGTAGCAGGCTCTAGTGCTGGCACTGTTTTAAAAAAAAGGTCTCACAGAAATAGTTTCAGGGAGGTTATAGAACATTATCTGTTATGTCTTGGCTTACCAAATAAAAACACAAGCTATTTCCCGTTTAGCTGTCTGCCCTAAGCCATTAGTTCTGCTATCAAGACGCGTTCCTCCCCCCTCCCCTTCACTCCCTTCTGATTAGAGGACCTTAATAACACAACTAGCGTTAATCCTTCAGAAAAAGATGGTCAGCAAGAAAATGTGGTTTTAGCAAATGCTGCCACCTTGCAGCAGATGCTTGAAGACAGAAGGCACGTTGCCTACCTTCTCTTTCCTCAGCTTTCTTACTTGGAACTTGGAGGACAATAGAGATCTGAATTGCAAATGGTATTGAGAACTGTTGATGAAAAAATGAGCTCTCTCTCTATATAAAACTGTGTCTTTAACAATAGCTGTCAACGGGCCAGATGACAGTGTGCTTTACAGCTAAATGTCCGAGTCTTCCTGCCATATATGAAGAGGAGAATGCTGTTCACAGAGAAACTAGTATGGACACTTGTTGGCAGCAGTACGTAAGTGTATTTGGCCATTATCAAGGTTCTATGTGGAAAAAAAAATAGCTAAAACACTCAAACAGCATTTTTTTATCTTTTTCCCATATGCAAAAAGCTGCTATTTACTTTCCAAATCATCTTTACTTTAAGTGGAGGAAAACTGCCAGGAAAAGAAGGGAGGAAAGTTTCACTTAATATTAATTGGCATAATAACTAGCTTTGTTTATAACATGCTGACCCTCAAGTGGGTGCAAAATAGCAACTGCTTCCAAAGGAGCACATTCCTATAAATAAATAAATTAATGCAGCTAAAAAAAAAAGAAGTGTAACCATTAGGCAGCTCACACGCTATAAACATTTTTTTCCACTTCAGTTGCTGAAACACTTAAGTTGCTTGACTATGTTTTGCCATTCACTGCTATATAATAAAGTACGAAAGGATGTGATTCTGTTAATTGATGATCAATACAGCCTGCATTATATTTGACTCAACAATTGGCCGTAATAACATTATCAGTTACTGAGTGGCATTTTCCTTCTCCCACAATTTACTTGGAAGTAACACCTGTCACAACATATTCAGTGGGCAATTATAACAGGAACATCAAAAAAACCCAACAAAAAACCACGTAAGATGAATGTGTTATTCTCAGGGTTTAGCCAAATAAATGCTGTTAGGAGAAATCTAACATGAAAAGCATTTTTTCTTACTTAAATTCTCTCCCAAAGTAGACTGACACAACTTTTCACTGGAAGTGAGTAGAGATGATGTGATGAATGACAGGCCAACAACTTAATTTAACTAGAGACATAAATTTGTTATTGTCAGATATGCAGCTTTACCAAAGTCACATCCAACCCACACGTTATCTCAGATAATCACTTGTAAGATGTCTCAGGTGAAATAGCTCTTAACCTTCAGAGATAAGAGAAAATTACAACGAAAGTATACTGCTCTAGATTTTTGCGGTGCAGGTTCCACAAGACGTAACCTGCTTGTACTGTGTTTCAATCGAGATTGATTTTATGAAAGCTGTGTGGCAAGCTGTTGGTATATGGCAGTTCTCTTTGATTAGATATATTCTACCCTGGTATAGCCTCTTTTTCTTTTGCAGTTCCCCTTTTGTAACATTTTGCAATCAGGAAATTCATGGTGAATAATTTACTTGACAAATTTAGGTGATACACACAGAACCTACACAAGGGCACAAGAGTCTGTCTTTTGGGAGCAAACAGGAGAACTGGGGCATAAATGAATCTTTTTGCAGCAAATTTGTTCACAGACCTGTAAGTGTGCTCGTTATTTGAAAGTACAGACTGTTTGATGCACTTTCCTGTGATCATCTAAAAGTACAACATTGAAAAAAAATAATTTCTGAGACTGTTAGGGGTAATTATATCTATTCATCAAAAGAAATCATTCCTGCCCCTCAGGAAGATGTGTATAACTTCAGAATCTAGACAGGACTTTAAAAACCTGTATAGCTTTACCTAGATATCTGCTGATGTCAAATGGGTGCTCATGGATTTTGTAGACAGACTTGTGCTAGCGTTGAACTAGCTGCTCTAAACACATGTGGCAATGTGGTTGAGGAAGTACTGAACACAAAATACATTGCAGCTCTATGTAAATACGTGATTAGCCCAAGTTTGGTTGTGTGCGTGGTAGGATCTTGCTACCAGTACTCAATCCAGAACATCTGAAATTGTTGACTGTCGTGTGAGCATGCTCGTAGAATTAGTCAGAGGAAGCAGCAGCTTTGTGAGAATAAAGAGGGTAGAGAACATGAGTAACTTTTCACACTCCCTAATGAAGTATTTTTTTTGGATGGTAAAATACAACTTAGACTAGAAGAAGGCAATTTTATCTGATTGCTGTGGTTCCCCCTGCCTTTACTGCCTTAGATGGTATCTGTGGGAGCTGGCATTGACTCATTCTCTATGCTGCAATGAGAAGAGGAATTATTTAAAGTCCTTTTGCACAACTAATGTAGCAGAAAAAGGCCATTAGTGCAATTAATATCCATTAATATCATTATCCTTACAAAAGTCTCCATAAAATAATTAGAAAACAATATCATAGGAGACCTTTGGCCCAAAATGCTATCTTTAGCTATGTATGTGCATAAACTCTAAAATCTCCATCTGGTAACTGCAATGGAAGCTTTTTAACCAGATTTTGGATTCAGAAGGTATTACCTGCTTGAACTTAAGCATCAGTGGATGTGTAAGCTTTACATTTTAGTTTGCAAGTTTACCAACCAAACCCACATTCATCTACATTATCTTTTCTATAAGCAAGAATGATATGCAGTGATTGCAGTCTAAATAAGCTTACAGGCTATTAAGGAGTGGCCTTATGCCATTGCTGTTCATCGAGTAAGGGCAGGTCAGTTTGAAAATCAGTTATGTCGGTACTCATGCACCAGAAGAGAAATGAGTATCCTAAAGATATAGAAAAGAGGGCCTTAGCACTACTTCCCTACTTCTGGGTCCAAGCACAGGGAGGAAAGTACCTGTGTAGAGGGGCTGATGGGGAGAGGACCGGAAGAGGGGAATGGCTCTTGGAATAAAATACAAAATCATCCTCAGCTTGTTAATATTCTATACCATCTTTCTTGCTTTGCTTATGGAGTTCATTTTGAAGGTGTGAAGATGACTAATATGTATTCTTTTTAAGTGTAACAGATGGTACAGATTTTCTGTAAGATGTCTTAAAAAGATGATACAGTGATACTGAAAATAAGATGACTCAATGTTTTAGGACTTAAATCACCAGATAATGTTCTCCACAGGAGTCAAGAAGTATGAAAATTCAGAAGCGATACATGCATTTTGTCACCAGATACTTACTCTCATACAAGATCTTATGCCTTTTTGAGGCACTATAGATATGAAAAACCACAATTCTTTAGGTCACACTTGGCTCTAGTGAAGAAGCTGCTACATCCAGAGAAATGCCATATATCAGGGGACACCTGTCACTGGTTATACACAGTATCTAGAGGGTACTGAAAGCCTCTTGCCTTCTAAGAAGGCTTAACCACAGCACCTATAGAATGTCGCTCCTCCATGGATTTCCCAGAACCTTCCAATATCACTGGGAAGAAGAGTCAAGAGGAAAAAGGCCAGCGCTAGTTCACCCTATCCTACTGCAAACTGGAGTGACTAGCTCAGCTTAGACTTGCAGCCATGTGAAGACAATAGGGTGGAGGCTAAGGCATTTTCCCAGTTTGAAAAAATACATTACAATTGAAATGAGGAGAGAGCCTAGGTCTCTGGCAGAATTGGCAGTAAGCGTCTTTCTACCTCGGTGTATCGGCTTTCCATTTTCATGTAGAGGTAATAAACATGTCGGTCTACTCTATCATTTCCATGTATGTTCTCAATTACTATCTAAATAAAAACAGGAAGACCCACATGACTACACAGTCATAATTCACCAAGAAAAAGAATTCTCCAGACTCAGAGCAGGAAAATACCTACAAATACTGAGAATGTATCTCAACACTCCAATACGTCTGGAACCAAAGCTACATTAGAAAAGCACCTACTTTTCTTCAGTCCTCACTGCTCATTTCTGCTCCCCAAATCAAGGCAGCTACAGCAAGGGTTTGCAAGACTGAGTTCCGAACTAGATCAGTGATGTGATCCAGGTTTAAAGAAAGAAAAATAAAAAAGTGGAAGAACATATGGAGTAATATGATTTTGTTAATAGGATATTGACTTAGGACTCAAATACCTATTCTTTTTGGCCTTGCCAGTAGGCTGTCTTCTGACTTTAGATAATTTAGTTCCTCTCAGCCTCAGTCTTCTGTCTGCACAATAGGAGAATTATTTTGTTTCTTTTTGTAAAATACTTCAAAATCTATACATGAAGAACATTTTCTAAAATCCAAGTTTTCATTTTAATGAATTTAAATTATACTTAGTGTTTCTTCTAAACTATTTCAGAGGACATTTTAAAATGTGAATTAATGTCAATGTTTAATTACTCATTTTAGCTGCTGTAAGTTCTCAAATGGATTTCTTTTTTCTTTCCATAGTAAAGAAAGCTTTTTTTCTGTATCTGTCAGGTGCACAGAAAAAGTTCTATTATTCCTAATTTTCAGGATAATGAAACTAGCCAATCATTAACTAATAAACTTTCTGAGATTGAAAACCATGTTTTTTCTGTGTAATAGCAGGCGAAATAGAGCCATGATCTCAACTGGGAGCTTTGTCCACTTTATTAAATAATAATTACATGCATAATAGCTAATTTAATATTCTATTTGACTATCAGTGAAAGAAGATCTTATTTTTAATTAGCTATTTTGTGAAGTCTTGAGGTAGATATCACTGTTCTTTTCTACGAGATTTTAGCACGCGTATAATGATGCTGTGTTAGGAAGAAAATATATTTTTAATCCCCTTGAATTAAAATTCAATAATTCTTGACCAATATATTCCAATGGAATAAAACAATGCAGAGAAAAAAGAGCAAAGAAAATGGGGTATGAAATCACGTAAGTCCTGAAACAAATTACAGTGTTTAAGCTAACTACAATCCTTACACAGCAGAGTTAGGAAAAAGCCCCAATCTTGTAAACTCTTGTTTATGCATAAAACTTTGAATATATGAGTAGTTTCATTCCTCTAAGACCCTAGAAACAATAGTGAAGATTGAAATTAGATACCCCTCAGTGAAATCCTGGCTCCACCCTGAATGCTCTGTGCATTGACATTCTGAAAACCAGCATTATGACCAAGAGCATGGGCAATACTTGCAAAACTGGTGCTTTCATTTGTTTGGCTCGTGGACCTATATCATGGAAACTACAAAATCATTAAGTTCTCAGTAGTTAGACAAGATAAGAGATCCCTGAACTCTAAGTATAGCATGGAACTGTTTGAAGAGGTCTAAAAAGGAGATATATTTTCACATAAACAAGCAGAGATAGAAAAGGGAAATCATTCATGACATAGCTACATGAATTTTGACTTATGTGAAATGACTGCTATGCTGCTCAAAAAATCCAATAAATGCTGCAAAAACAATGAAAAACTGATTAATCCCCATTCTGAATCTCACTAGGTACTTTTTTTTTTCTGGCAGATCCTGATCCATTATTCATAATTGCTTGGAACTGATGGGCTGGCTAATCAAGAGCCAGCTTATGAATCACGAAAACTAAATGTATTTTCAGTATTCTAATTTTCATTCACTCATTCACTCACCAAAAAAAATGGGATAGATGTTCATTATTTGGTATTGTCTCTTATTTCTCCTTTTTTGAAGAAGACAGTCATTTGAGGGAAGAAAAAAAAAAGTCTTAAATTACCACTTCTATACCACTAATAACAGGTGGTCAAAGAGCAGATTCCTACATGCTGTAAATCAAATTTATTCCATGTATATAATAATTGTCAGGATGTGCACAATGAGAATAATTTACAAACAAGAAACCAAACACCTCTTGTAGGTAGTATCTGTATCTGGTGACTATTAGCAGGTGAGAGTCCACAGGAGTTGAAATAAATTCACAAAAGATATATTTAAAAACAAACAGGCTAAGATGACAGGAGGTATTATTCCCAATTAATAATTCAAATAGATGTACTTGAAACTAACATTCAGAACAAAAAACTATACCAAGTGCTGCACTGATTGCCTTAAATGGTCTATCTAAGGGCAAAACCTGCTGCCAGTGATGGTCAGTTGAAAAAATTTAAGGATCAATGTAAGAACAGAATGTACAGAGAAAATACATTTAGGAACTTTTCAAGGAATACAGAGGAACACTGTGCGGAACTGCTATGATGATACGTTCTTATTTACACAAGTTTAGGACCTAGTCCAGCCTGAAACAATCCGCTGTCAAAAGTGGAGAAATGCAGCAGTGTTCTGCTGTTCATATTTCTCCCCCAAATTGCATCAAGTTTTCTCAATTTAAAAACAAACGAACAAAACCAAACCAAAAACTGTTTCCCCAAAGTACAAGGAGCTAATAAAGTTTTCAAAGTCCTTGTAGTGCTTTGACAAAGAATGGAAAAAATATTTTTTCTTCTCTATTTAAGCATACTTCAACAGAGAAGTTGCTAACTCAAAATATCATGTCTACGGTGCTTTCAGGCCCTTTATGAACTTTAATGCAAAGTGAGAGAATGTATACTTTTTGGTTCTTGCCACCAGCATTCATGATATTGGACCAACAGGAGATATCATGTTTGAATGAACAATTTTCTGCAGGCTAAGAGGATTTTGAAAGTCAATGCCATTGGCAAATGTTCCTACCGACTCCCCTTCAACGCCCTGTAGAAGAGAACACGAGCAGAATAGCAACAACCACGTTGCGTCTCAGAAAAACAAAACTTGAAGGAACAGCTGCAGAGCCATTACCCAGAGCAATTGCATACAGAAGAATTAGATGCCATGTTGGGTGGTGCACAGAGACGGCAACAGAGAGCAGAGCAGCCATGGCCGCTCTGCCAGCAGCGAGCCTGTGTGTTCACGGCATTCTGTTATTTGGGTCATCTGCCAAGAGTATGAATAACCTTTAAGGCCAACACCATTAAACCATTTCTTGGAAAGCGTTACTGTGGTTTGCTGTAGTAAGCCAAGTTTAGACTATATCTGTGCTGCGTTTGTGAGCACATGTGTTGTAGTAATCTTTCAGGGTAATGCATTGGCAGCAGTGGGAGACATTTTATTTTTACAATTGCTGGTGTAGTAGAAGCATATTCGTCTGCACTTAAATACACTTTATGGTTATTCACATTAGGGGCAAATTTTCAAAGAGCTGCTAAGGTTTTTGGCCAGGTATGCCACTGCTTTTATTGGGAACTGCATGTGTTAAACTGAGCAACGTGCTTGAAAAACATACATACACTTTCTTCCTCTGAACATTCAGGAATGTCTGATTTTTTTCCCCTAAATTGTTAAGGCAGTTAGTATGACTGACAGTTTGAAAGATGTGCTGGGAGAACTTTGATTCTCTGGCACGGCTGAGAAAAGCTCTGTGCCAGCTGAGGATCCTCTCCAGCCTGGGGAATCCTCCTGTGGTGCGGTTCAGAGGCCGCTTGGCATCGCTGAAGAAGCGCAAAGCAGTCCGAAGGGTCAAAGAGCCAGGTCCAATTGTAACGGTCAGAGAGAGATGTTCAAGACTAACATGGTACATTTTCCCCTTCCCCCTTCCCCCTCCCCAAGTATGCTGTCATCCCCCAAAATAGTAATATTTTTGTTTCAGAGCATTTTCCTTTCTAATTTGTATGCTTGAGAAGAGGTCTAAGCTGATATTAAAATGTCCTTTTCTGAGCTGGATGGCCCACCATCAACAAAACAAGAGTATATATTTCATGCAGGCCCGTTGCTGCTCCCGTTGGCTTCAGTCCTGCAGAAACCCTGTCAACTCCAATATCCTGTCAGTTCACAAAGGGAGAGCCAGCCAGAGAAGCAGAAGGACTGGAGCAGGGACTGTGTCCTCTTGAACCACATATGGCTAAACAGCAGCCACCACAAGTTCAGAATCCTTATTCTGCTGCCCAACACCCACAGATTTCCCTGATTATGGGCACATTTTGTGTAAAAGGACTATCGGATCTTGTGACTGTTCCTATAACAGTGATTAGAAAATATTTTAATTTATAACAATTATAAAAGCAATAAAAGTGTAATGAATGTTATTATTTCAGTCTATAATTAAATGCACATTTTGCAATTTGGAATTCAAATTGGCCTCCTTGAGATGTAAGTCTACTTAAGGTATAAAAAGCGCTGGCTAGAAGATGTTTAAAATATATTTTTATACTTTTCGAAAGAAAGTGGTCATTACTTGATACATTAAGACAACAGTTGTATTTGCAGAAAAAGGGAGGCAGTCACTATACACCATCCGAGGTGCTAACTCAATGTGTTAATTACTGTTCAACGTGGATACAGATGCTGCTCTAGGCAATTTTCACCCAGCATTTGGAGGAAAAGTTCAGTTTTAATCATAATCAGATGAGGCATTATGTAAAACCGCTCTACAGCAACTGTACACTTCAGTTGGTATACATGCCAGTGCTGTTTTTAAAAATAGATTAGGACATGTGTAACAATCTACTAGGCTTCAAAAATTACTTTTCTTACCAAAGCCCAATACAGCACCAGATGGTGAACTGGCTCTAAAGAAGCTGCAGAGAAGTCAGTACCCTTTTTTCCAGCTTTGCCTTCTGATATGAATCAAGATTTTATCCAGGTAAGGCGAGGGTGGAGCAAAGACTATTCTCTCAACAAGCATTTGGATTAACGGAAAGATGGAAGAAATTAATGATATTGTCATTCAGCTCAGAAAAATATGCCAACCTGAGGAGATTCTGAAAGCTCTCTAGGAAGGCAGAATAAATTATTTTTTCTTCTCCAAAAAGAAAGGGAAAAATGAAAGCTACTGGGGCAGTCACCTGCAAAGGCCACTGGTTCCATGCTGAAAGACAAAACTAGTTGAACTTACTGATCCATGAGCCGTTTCAAAGAATTTTTTTCTGTTAAGGTAGTGATTCCTGGTTTAAGTACATATAATTTAGCTCAAAGCAGGGCACACAGACAGAAGAAGCAGTTGAAGATTTTTGAAGTCTGCATTTGTAATATAATCATACGATGCTAACATTTTGGATATTTTCACTCAGCCTGTAAAAACAGCATCAGTATAACTGTTAAGCCATATGATACAAAGTACCCATATGTACTCATCTGAAGCATTAGGCAATGTTTTTACGCTCTTGGCATATTTTAAATTAGCACTTAACCATTAAGAACTAAAAATAAGGTAAGATGAGCTTTGTAAGCTTATCATGATGCTGAGATAGTGGATTTTGACAAACCTTCTGCTATTATCCAGTTAAGAGTCTCAAACAAAAAGTAGCACGTTTCTATAGCTTGAGAACACAAATTCTATAATGTTGTAAAGCAGGTTTGCTGCTGGAAAGCCAGATGATAGTGCTGAAAATATCAATAGCCGGCAATTCCATATAGCTGGACTACTGGAAAAAAATAAATGGACATAATCCTATTACAAAAAGGCATTGCTGTAAAGAAATAGCACAGATTTCAAAGGACCATAAATCTGTATTCAGGGAAAAAAGACACCACCTTTCTCAAGCAGTAGAAGTTTGCTGGCACTAGATGTGATCTATGATCTATTCTTGAGAAGGCAGCAGCAGCACGAAATAAACTGCCACAATCTGGAAGAAACCGTTCTTCCTCCTCTCCTACCGACGTCTCTCTCCTGTGCTCCTAACAGCAGAAAATTGTCAGCTGCCGTGATGAGTGCCTGGGCTTTATACATCTCTCTCCTTTCCAAAATATACAGTTAATTATCTAGAACAATAAAATGCACCATGTCATATATGTTTCTGAGCAACCTAAACCACTACCTTCTCACCAAACTTAACTTCAGCAGGTTAAGTTCAATTAGGAACCTTATTTATGGTTCATTTACAGTCTCTGGAGATAGAATGATGTGTTGTGGTAAAACCGTTTCAGCTGAAGCTTTGAAGGAGGCTGGAAAGGTGACTGATAGAATTGAATGCCTTCGAGGAATTTTGAAAATCACAGTCTATTTAAAGAATTACGTTATTTAAAGAATTAAATTATTCTGAGATATATCTCAGAATCTGTCAACATAGGGGATCCATAGACATGGTCGTCATGTTACTAGGCTTTATTTCAAGGTAAACTTTTTTTTTTGCCCCTCAACTATTCTTTTTTATATGTATTTTTATATGCCCGTTGGTTTGTTTTATCCTTTCGGATTTAACTGGAGTGCTTAATTATTTCTACACAGCATTGCATGATTTGTTAATTCAAGGTCTGTTTCTGCATTGTTTTCTCTCATTCTGAATTGCTTATTCATGTAGGCAGTGCTTCCTCTGAGCTGAGTGGCAGTAACCCATCACTTCCCCATGACATCTGCTTCTGTTCCCCACCTACACCCAGCAACAAAAGGTGGTGCCTATTTCTTCACCTTGATCTCTTCTATGGAGTGCTGCAGTGCTGGAGGGGCTCAAGCTCTGCTCTGTGCAACAAAGAAACAAAGCCTGTTTTCTTCCAGGAACAGACTATTGTTGAGATGAAGAGGTAAAGATACTCCAGTACCTTTCATTTGCTGCAAAGGTATTGTTGCTTACTTCAAAACACAGAAGGGCTTTTCTAAGCAACTGTCGAATATCGAAATTGTCTGCCAGGATATAGAATTCCAGCGTTGGCTGAGTGTGTGACTAATAGAAAAACATTTTCTTTTGGTTTGGGCTTTCTGAGAAAGAATTTTTTTGTGGGTACAAAAGTACATGATGTATAAGGAAAACCAGCTCTTTTCTAAGGTAATGTATTTTTTTACATACCATTTCACAATAGCTAGAGCATTTTGATTTAAACTTCCAGATATACTCCGCACCCAAACAGTGACTCAAATAGCCTATAGTTATGACATACTTGCAATAATAAAGCAACTGGATGTAAATAAATAAAATGGAGGCTGTAAACATAGCTTCAAGCTGAATGGTCTTGTCATATTTCATCCCCTCATTTTAATTCAATACTAAGCAAAGCACGGAAATGTTTACCTTTGTCTGATCTTTAATTCCCTAAATTTATGTGGAATCATGCACAGATGCTCTGGAAACCAGCCTGGAAAAGCCTGGCATTTTAATTGATCCCACAGCCTCTTTCCTCACAGCCCCTGCTGCTACGAAGTCTGCTACTTGCTCCAAAGGGGCTGCACGGTTGCCTAGCCACGGCGAGTGGCCAGGCAAGGTGAAGAAATCCAGGGGAGGAAGTAACCAATCAATTTTTTAATTTCCCTGTGTAAACAGCAGCAAATCAGGATGGATTTTGAAATCTCATTAGTGGAAAGTGAGACGCATTGTGCGCATTTTAACATATGTATTAACTGTATGCAGTGGCTCGCAGCCAGAAATTAGAAGCCATTGGGTATGTTTCGCAAAGCTTGTTTCAGAAGACAATCTGAATATGTCATTTAAAACTCTGAATGTTTTCAGGGGAAAAAAATAATTTTTACTCCTCTATCGCTACTATCTTTTTAGTTTTAATGTTTTCTTATACTGTTACTTAATCATGTTGTAAGAAATATATTTTCCTTTATACCAGAAAAGCTAAATATTGGCAGAATTAGGAGGATGATATGCAGAACCAAATCCTGATGTCAGTAAGTTTTAGTACAAAAGGAAGAATTATATGCTTGTCCTTAATGACTTTCAATTAGTGTTGTCTTGGCATACGAGTAAAAATGAGTGCAAATTTATCAGTGCCATATTTGCAAGTCAGTGAGTTGTGTGACCCCTCTGCACCTTCCTGCATAACAGGATGGTTTTGGGTTGTTTCTAGGTGTTTAATACAGGTTGCCTAGGAGGCTTGCCCTTCTGCGTCATTACGGATAAGAGATTTTTCAAGGTATTCCATGCTTCCTGCTGTATCACCCCAGTCACTTCCATGGAGAAAGGATCAATGGTCATCTGAATACACTGACTCATTGCTAGTTTCTATAAAAACATACATTCTACTATGCCACTAGTAATACGTCATTTCTGCCTTAGAGATACCTACTGCCTTAGTAGCTCAAAATTTTAATCCAGGTAATTACGAGTCTTACATATGCCACACACAATATCTGACTTTACAGTAAGATAATACAAAAATTGGTTGTAGTGATATATATGGAATTTGAAAACTATGATGCATACCACAATCTATTTACTCCATTAAAAATGCGTTAAAAACAAATATTATACATACATATACACTGACCTTGCAGGCAAATGGCTCTTGGACTTTTAATAGGAAAATATAAATTTGCTTCATTGGTTCCCTACAGAGACCATTTTGGCACAGTGAAAGTATTAAATATGGACATTAAAGACTTCAGAGATCAATTAATTTTTTCAGTAATCTTGAAAAGAGAAAGAAATCTTAGCCATGTTCAGATCCACACGAATTCTGCCACTGACTTATGTCAACACTTCTTCCAAGGGCTGTACCAAAGGAAAGTGAAGGCCATTGAAAAAGTGGCCAGGCTGGCTGATTACTGGAGGTGTGTATGACAGGGGAAAAAGAGAAGAGAAGAGGCAAGAAATTGAAGGACCCTGTGAAAGGGACTGGGAAAAATTTTTCACAAAAATAAATTCTAACCCTATCTCCATGAGTAAGGCAAACGTAGCCTATATAATTCAGACCCGGCAGAGCTTTTGGGAGATAACACTTGCAAGATCTAATCCTTATACTGTCTAAACCCCAAAGCTATTCAGAATGGAAACTAAACCATTCTGGCCACTAATACACTCTGTCAGAGTGATGCAGGCTGGCATCTCTGAATGCTACTGCATTTCAAATTATTATTTTGGTATTAAGAATAGATATAATGCTCTCCATTACAAACTTTTGAATGCTGTGAGTTATGTTTGTGAACTTCTTGATGAACTGTCTTCCTATAAACATTAAAAGCAGACTTTGTTTGAAGGCTGGTAATAGGAAAAGATGACTGGAGAAAGGGCCAGAGCAAACTTTTCTGAAGGACTAAAAATACCATCCCCCTTTCCTTACCCCCAGTTAAGCTCACATGCTTATTGTAGCTTCTCCAATGATTTCACTTCACACTCCATCACAAGCCTGAATGCAGATGTCTCCAGATGAAAAGAAAGCACATTAAAAAATGACTAGTGAGCCAGCAAGAATTCAAACAATTCCAGGTCCTGAGAGCCAATGCAGAAGTTGAGATGCAAGGCAAATCATCTGTTTCTGCATAACTAGAAGGAGGTCTGGTTTATTAATATCCAATGCCAGCCAAAAGCTTGAGCTTTCCAAGTACTTCAGGAGTAAGAAGAATAGATTTGATTAAAGAAAAACAAATGAAAATCATTCTTAAAATGCTATTCACAGGGTGTGAACTTGAACTAAAGAAAACTTCTTGAAAACCGATGTATTAAAGGCCCTAAACTACTTGTTCATACATATGGGGATTTATACTCATTTAACTGAAAATAAAGTTTGGCCCAGAGCTAATAAATAGTCTGAAAAGCCTAATCTAGAAGGTAAATTATTATTTTCATAGGAAGAACACTGTCTTTCACAGACTTTGTAACTTTTCATTGAGTGTGACTGATAAACTGCATTAATCTACACAGTTATGCACACCTGATTTTTATATCAGACTAGTGAATGAAATCGCTGTCAGAAATCATGTGACCTTTGTAATTACCAATATGTCTAACACAAACGAGCATTTGTATGCTCAAATTGGAAAAAGTACAGTCACAGCTTTGGCAGAGTGAATATGGAAAATGGTATTTTCCAAGAACTACAATTATCAGGTATTTGGTATACACATTCCAAATAATCCCACCTTTAAACTATTAAGTCCTTATGTAGGGCAGCTGCCTCCAGAGAAACATTCTACAGCTGAACAACAGCCGTGCAACTACAGTGTTTATTAGAAGAAAAAGTTCCTGATTCCAACACAGTGAAATCAAATCCCAACAGCATGACCCCTGCGAGTCCCAAATAAAATATCATCAGGTATAAATGTTGCTTCCTTGAACTTTTTTTTCTTCCTTTCATTTTGGCAGGTGGAACTGGTCAAAGATGACTGTAGAGCTACAATCCCTGAAAGATTTTGATAAAAGATAAAGCTACTGTTCCATGTCCCTCCTTGGCATTTATGGACCTACATTCTGTCCCCTGAAACTCTAAGACCTTTCAGAGGAATTAGGGATTGGGCCAGAATTTATCTGCTCTTTTAGCTTGCCTAACAGCCAGCCCAGTCCACTCCTCTTTTTCCAACATATGAGACACTGACAAAATTGAATTTGATTAGTTTCGCTTACTGAAGTAAAAGCAGGAGGAAAATTCTCAATGGATTATGGAGAATTTGCTAAACTTTGTGTTGGCCCATTGAAGCTGACTGGCAAATTCAGTACAACTGCACAGATACTAAACAGACCCACATTAAACTGGACAGCAAAGAATTCCTTCCATGGCCATCCCCAAACAACTTTGCAGTCACCCCATTTTTTCATATAGGGAAACACACATGTGTTACTATGAGCTACTTTTAAAGCTGGTTTAAAGACCCTGACAATACTCTGACATTTAGAGCAATATTTTGCATTTAAAGTAGTGGTCTGAGTGAGCTAAAATTATCATAATAATTTGATCTGTTCTCGATAATGAAATAACTAGAGCCAAGAAGCAAAAAGTGTATTATTTAGAGGCTGACATTACTTTTATTTTCATTAATTTTCATGGGAAAAAGTGAAGCTCACTCAAATAATACTAGATTTTGTAATAAGCAAAAGATGAATAAAGAGGGGGTTTATGGGTTGTCAGCTGTTTGAAGAGTTGTTTCTGGTTTTGTTTTGTTTAGCAAAAATGCTTTTTGTTGTCTTAGGTCTTTATATAATAAAGTGGATATTACATGTCAGCAGACAAAATCAGTGAAAGTATCCTCAGTAAACTTCCCTTGAAAGGAAAAAAAGAAAAAAAGATTTATTAAGCATCAGCTATAATCAGAAAAACCCTTTTGTTTACCCTATTTAGCTTTGATATATCCTACACAGAGACTAATTTGATTATGAGGGTCAATGAAACCTTTCTTTATCAGACATAACTTAAAAATAGTACTTTTATAAACATAGACACTTTCCTGTCCTCACATCTCAGTTACTGCTTGGAGAGAATAGGGAAAGTGTAGGAAAGGACTCTAAAGGGATGCTTCATTTTCAACAGGCGATTGTGTCCTCGACTGCTTTGTTCTAGCCTCCATTCAAATTGCCAACTTAGAGACAAAATGGTAGTAATTTTCTCTTGCAGATGAAAATCCAATAGGGAAAAATAGACTTACTTGTCTATTGTTTAGAAGACCTATGACTTCTAGAGTCTTCAATCACTATCAACTTAAACTAATTTTCAATTCATAAGTCAGGTGAGAACAGTGCCGCAGGAACACTGGGAAAAATACTTGCTTTTTGTCAAATAGATTTTCAGAACAATGGAAGTTGCTGTTAAAACTAAAAGAAAAACTTTTAGGTTGAAACTGTTTTCAAATAAGAGAAGTATCCACACGAGCGCTTTTTTGCTTGAAAGTATTCCTTTACAATGAATGAAAGAGGAGATAAAAATATCTTTTACTCAGAGATCATACAGATGTCACAGTTCAGGCATTTATTTTATCATCTTTCAAATAGCACGAAAACCTCTGAGGGACTGCATTTTAGAGTTCCTCTCTTTCCTATTACAAGACCAGCCATCAAATATTTCTTCTCTCTCCCACAACTCTTCACACCAGTTTCCCAAATGGATTTTCCACTTCTTTACCTTTTTGTCCCTACTTAAACATTAATTTTCCTCCCATTTCATTGTGTGCAACCAGAGGGGTGAAATAATTGCGGATGTTCCCCTTTTTTCATTGTGGTAAATAGGAGGACTCTTTTCATGCTGACAACATACTCTCAAAAAGCTGGACTTTACTTGTTTTAGCAGACATTTGCTTTTTAAAACTCTCAGAGGGCCTGACCATATGTTCAGCTTACATTTATACAGCCTGGTTAATTTAACCCATTAGAGTCTCATAACTGGCTTGAGAAAGTACATTTCATAAGTATACCAGGCTTGTAAATGTAATTCTATAAAACACAAATAAATTTTCAGTGTTAGGACACTCAATCCAGGTTTTCTGTTTAAAATACTTCTTATTTTATAGAAATGGCATGAAGTCTCAGGCCAGAAACAAAGAAGAAATCCATTTAAATCATCTCTCAAACACTGGAGATCCTTTCAAGCTTTGACATGGTGATGGTGGACAAGGGACTTTCAAAGTATTTTTATTGATCTTTTGGTAAATGTTGCTTTTCTCATAATGATATATTTGATTTGTATTTGCAGATGTTCCCAATAGTAGCTTTTCTTGTGCCTTCACCATACCATTTACATGCTCTGGAGCAGCTAGACTCTCCAGAGACAGCAAAGGAAAGTGTTGATTCCTCCTCAGCACTATTAAAAGCATTTCTTCAGAGCAGGGGAAACAATGGTACTAAAGCTGTCCCTATTCTGATAGCTTTGAGACGAAGTAAGAACTTTGCCAACAAAGGATTCTGAAATATTTAGTGATTCCTGAACCTCTGTTTTCTAGATGTAAAACCTTTTGGGCTCCATTTAATCAAGTGCCTGGGCTGGGGAAGGGGACGGTAATGCAGAACGTCTAAGTCAGCTCCAAAGTAGACTGAATTAAACAGTACAGTTACTTCCTTTTGCACGGCTGTTGTCATCCCAAAAGCAGGATTCTCCACTTGTGAGCTTATGTTGAGGGAGGCAAGTTTAATACTGGATCTGGTCTATCATACCAAGGCTGAGATTTTCCAAAATATGCAATCCTGGCCTTTGGTTTTTTCCATTTATTAAATGGAAAGAGAATTAGCTAACACCCAATTCTTTAAAAATCCTGTCCTTCTGTTAGCTTACTTATTCATAAGAATATGACTTTGTCATGTGAAATTAAAGATAATGATTACTTGTTACCAGTTTCAGTAACACCTGCAAATACTGCAGGCTCTACAAGATGCAGGGAAAGAACCGTTCTTCCCTGGAAGGGTTACAGGATAGAGGGCAAGCAAATGGAAAAGAGGATGTAGCATCTCTGTCAAGAAAGCAGCTCAGGTAGTAAGAGACTTAAACGATCCCAGTCCTGATAAAAAGCATACTGAAGCCAGTTAAAATCTTGATTTTAGGATTAGGCTCATAATGAATAAATTCTAGAGATATGGAATGAAATATATAAACATGTATTTTAAAAAGTCTTTTAAATTTAAATACAGTTCCTATTACCCTCGGCTGGAAGGGACAGTTACTATATGCTGCTGTACCGCATTTTGGACAATGGCTTTGCAGGCTACTTTGTTAGATATTTCTTTTCTAAACAAATAAGACAATAGTAACTAAATATATTCTTAACCCCCTCAATGTCTCTCATAAGTGGAAAGCAGAAAACCTACTTCACAGGAATTTCTTCTTGCAGAACTTCATCTGAAACACTCATTTTCAGGGCTAACGTTCCATTTTCTCACTATGCTAGCAACTAGGTAACAAATCTTAGTTACAAGTTCAGGTTACATTTCTCTGCTTCTTGCACATTCCTTATTCACTGACTTAATCCTCAAAGTAGTTCTGCAAGCAGGAAAGCATACTATCTTTCCAACTGATTTTCTCAGTGACAGCAGAAATGCATGACAAGGATCCCAGCCACTCATAAACTGAATTCCAAATGTTTTAATTACAAGGTTGTTCGTTTTTTTTTTCTAGCCACAGGAGAAATGAGATGAGACATGTCATTTAGGTAGCATTCATACCATCTAATTTTGGAGAATTGACTCCCTCTACTCCTATATATGAGTATACACACCCATTTTGGAACCGAATGAACTCAGAAGTTCTCATTTCCTCACTGGTAATATAAAGGGTCATGGAAGGCGAGGCTCCTAACTGAGACAGCTGCATACAGCTTCCCAAAATTTGGTAGCAGGAGTATTACCCTAGATTTTTCTTGAGGCCAGGAATTGCCTGGAGTACTTTGCTTCCAGCCACAGACTGGAAACACAACATGCAGGGTGCTCAGCAGAAAGGCAAAGCATGGGAAGACTAAGTGAAAGAAAATGATTCACCACTCACAACATTTCTGTATGAATTTCTTGATATGCAAAAAAAAAGGAATATAGATGCTGTCTCTGATTTGGTCAACACAGTCAATAGGGACAGCAATTTTTTCAGTATTCCTTCAGAATCCAAAAGTAATTTGGCTGTTTTCATTTTCACTTGTTTCAATATATCATTATTTTTATATTTTAAAGGAAAAACTCTTACCCTTGCTGGTCATTCTGTTCCCTGTGATTACTCTTTAATCCCATAACAGAGAGAGCAGCATGATGTTTCACAATAAGAGCTGAGTGGTAACTAAAAAGTCTGCTCCTTTGTCACTTCAGTGCAGTGGGTTATCTCATTACTGAGTTATGTACCATAGTACCCTACAGTACTACTTAAACCTTACTGTATGGCCTAAATGTAACAAGTGATTCAATAGCCTGCTCTAAATCTGCCTTTCTAACTGCAGATCACAGTTGAAATTCAATTCTACAAATGCGTGCATAAAACAATTGCCTGCAAATCTTGACAGCTGCAACTTTAAAGATTGCTTAGAAAATTTAAATT
Organism: Pygoscelis adeliae; assembly: GCF_000699105.1. Taxonomy (NCBI): domain Eukaryota; kingdom Metazoa; phylum Chordata; class Aves; order Sphenisciformes; family Spheniscidae; genus Pygoscelis; species Pygoscelis adeliae. The sequence goes on along the minus strand of NW_008824186.1, from coordinate 5,874,631 downwards.
TTAAACCCTGATTCTGTCATAACACCTCCCAATGACTTCAGCAAACAGGATCTGCTCTTTAATACATACACACAGAGAAAAAAAACCCCAAACATATTTTACAACTGATTTTTTGATTATTAAGTCTCAATCTAATATATACTGGGCTTCATCAGAAAAAACTTTAATGGATTACATGCATACAATACACATTCTTACCCTTATTACCTCTAATCTCTAGTTTACCCTTTGTGGGTTTTTTTTATCAGATTATTTTTGCCAACCATGCCAGAGAATGCTTTTGGCATCACCATTCACTGTCATTCAAAAGGGAGGAGGTGACTCCCCTGCCTGGAGCAAAACCCTGGGAAATGGATTTGCTGATGAAACATTTCCATGAGATTAGACTACAAATGAGCATCAGGGTCTATAAATCTACCACTTAAAGTGGAAAAATAAGGTAAAAACAGCTAGGCAAAGGTCACTAATTTGGAAAACATTTAAAAATACAGGATGATTTCTTGCCACAGTACTAGACAAGCTTTGTACCCCTTACAGATGAATTTTGCCCACTGATCAAACAATGAATTTGGTGCAAGTCATAGGATGCTATTTTTAGAGTCAGTGGGTATTTTCTATTGAGAATAAAGTTTGGGAGTTCTCTATTAAATGGATCAGAGCTTTGTTCAAGACAACTTTTTATTAGTTTTATAGTCTACCTGCTGAGTATTTTAAATCACTAATGAAGAAGCAGGTGTAGGCATGAAGCAGTTCCACAAAGCTGTTTCTAATCTCATCACTAAGCTAAATGTTAAACAGAGAAGCCTCAAAGCCAGCTGGAGCATATAAAGGCTATTCCAAAGCTTCCATAACCACCACACCAGCATCATCTCTAACTCTTCTAAAGTAAAAGGAGAACATCCATTAGCTTATAATAACTTATAACAAATAATTATCAGAAGAATATATCTCTTTAAACTTTCTTTTTCGTTTTGGAAACCTAAATCACAGCGGTGACTAGTATTTGCAGAAGTAGAGCTCACCTTAACCTGGTACTATTTTTGATCTAAGATTGATAAAGTAGAATGAGAAAATGTGGACTCCAACATCAATGTTTTTGACGTTGGTAGTGGTTTTGTTTGTTTGTTTGTTTTTACAATTTCTAGAGATGATTTTGTATTTATTTAAAGTAGGTATTGAGTAAGGTGGCAATAGGTCCCTATGAACACCTAAAATGAGCACCATCGTATCTACCACTAAGGGTGGTAAGACTGAGCACTGGAACAGGTTGGCTGGAGAGGTCATGGAGGTCTCCCTCCTTGGAGATATTCAAATGCCGTCTGGACACAGTCCTGGGCAGCTTGCTCTAGGTGACCCTGCTTGAGCAGGGGGGGGTGGACTACATGGCCTCCAGAGGTCCCTTCCAACCTCAACCTTTCTGCGATTCTGTGATTCCAGTTAGCAGAATGTGAGCAAATCCTGGTAGGATGCTTCCTCACTATTGTTTATGTTATGGTATCATCGCAGCTGGGGTACTGGGGACAGTTACAGCACTATTGCCTCCAAGTAAGAAACCCATCACAAACAAATGTCAAAAAAATTAATTCCTTCTCAAGCACCATCAATAATGCAGCGCTCTCAGACTAGAGCAGGCCTGGTCCTTCACTTTAAAAAGAGCTTCTACTTCACCCTAATGATGAACTCCTTTTCAGCTAGTGGCAGTAGCTTGTTGGAAGTTCTTTGAATACTCAGCAGGTTTTCTGCATTATTTATGAACAAAGCCTGCAAACATAAACTGAGCATAAAACAGATTACCCTTTTTTTTATTAAAATAAAAATTGAAATTCTAATACTGTTACATGCTTTAGAGAATTAAGACCCTAGGTATAGGGTAAAGCATCTGTGCTTTGATCTGCTCCCTTTACTTTGGCCTTTCTTCTGGTAGTTAACAATGAGATTTTGCAATTCTTGCTGAAGGAAAATTCATTATTTTAGATTAGTAAAAATCGCATCCGAAATATAAGCCTGAAATAGAATTAAAATATTCTCAGCATAGCAATATAATCATATTTAATAATCATGGCCCCATGGTAGCAATTTTTACATTTGCCATTGCCTAGCAAAAAATTCAAATAATATTACAAACAAAATTATATTTAGTTGAAAATGTACCATGCTCCACACCTGCATCATTTTTCTTTCTACAGCTCCCCCCATACTTCTTTATCTTCTGCAAGTGAGTTAACATATAAAGTCAAATTCTGATCATAAGGCCATGTTTTGGTTTTATTCTGCAAAAATAAAACAGCAACAAAAGCTGCTAATGCAGACTGATTTTGGTGCACATATTACTACAGACTTTTGGACAAATTGTTGTCACAAAATGTACTCGAAAGACCGGTGTTTCTGCGTGTTCATGCAAATGTCAAACTATGGCATCATTAACAATGCGTGGTGTCCAATAATTCTGTTCTCCCCATGGACAAGGACTGTGCAGGAATAATTACTTGGCAATCACATGCACTTCATCACTTCCAAATTAGATTTTAGTAATCCACCGCTTTATTTCCAGAGTAATCAAATTACTACAATGGAGTTTCCTGCACTTCTTTTTTTTCTTTCATTTGATATTTATTGCCACAGATGCAAACTGTGAGTTAAGCACAGTCAAGAGAGAAACACGATTTGGGGAGAAACAGTTGGATAATGTGTTTTAAAACATAAACGAAAATGATCCTTTAAATCTTCTCTATACCAATGTAAACACATTCAGTAAATCAACGGTATAAAAAAGAACCAAAAAGTGTATCGAGAGAATATTCTGAAGAAATTGAGATTTTGAAAAAAAAAAAAAAAAAAAATCTTCTGATCACATAGGAATTCCTCTTTCACTTTTAATAGTACTCTTACAATGGAATTCTATTAAAAAAAATCATTTAGTCACCTTGGAAAACTTTGGGTGACTTCATTTTGTTGCTGTGACATCACCAGAAAGAAATCAAAACAACTTTTTTTCTGCTAATAAATAACTGGCATGTGAGAATTTGAACTTTTTCTGGACTCTGGATGAGGCAATTGGCCCACATTTATCAGGTCATGTCTATTCATCACAATATTTAATCAAGTGCTTAAATTTAAGCACACAAGTCTCCTGCTATTGAATGAGACCAAAGGAGATGCTTACATAAAAATTATATTTAAGGGAGTTGCTAAAGCAGATTTATTTGAGTACATTTTACATGCTCAAGTGTTTTAGTATTTTTTGGTTTTTATTTTCTGGACTGAGGAATTGGTGTTGACTCAAACCTATTGAAATGAATACCAAGTCCTGCAGTTCCTCACAATCCATACAACAAGCTGATGTTTATTGTTGTATTTTTTGTTCCTCTTATTATGGGTCCTAAGGCAGATTTTTTTTTTTTTTTTATACCAAGGGTAGGTAGGTCTAAAATCCAACACGATCGTCTATCGGTTATTTGGTCAATCACCACTGATTATATTGGACCTTTAGGCAATTAGGTACCTGGATTTTACTAAAGTCTCAGTATGCCTTTTACGGATGAATTAAGTCCTATAACACTAAAATGAGTGTTTTTAGCTCAGGATCAATCAGTTTACTGAGTCCTGAAAAGGAATAAACAGTGTTCTTACTGATATATTTGCAATTAGAAAGAAAGGTAGGTAGATCAAAATACTACTGTTTAAAAGACACTAGGAATCTAATGACATTGTCTAGAAGCTGAGTTCTCTGTTGCTTGCTGCTGTGATATTAAAGCATTGAAATATTATTGCTTCTTTATTTGTGAATGTACGGATAAAAGTACCAAGGTAAAATGAAAATCCAGAAATCAGTATTCTTGATAGACTAATAGCCTGGGTTTTTATTTCTACAATAATCAAAACCTTATGTTTCAAATTAGAAATACAGGCTATTGGTTATTATAGCAGAACCCATAAATCTCTCTCTCACCACTCTAAAAGTCCAGAATATTTCATATGGATTTTTCTTCAGGGAATCAGTATCCCTAAAGTTTTGCAAGTCAGGACTGGGAGAACAACCACATTTCATATTATTCTCCCACATTTTTTATTGGATTTTCAGTCTACTGTCTTGCACATCCTCTACTGCACAAAGGCATTCTCTGAGATCCTTTGATTTAGGTTACTTACTAAAGAGGACTTTTAGGCATCCTCAGGGGCACAGCTTGCTCTAGTTCTCATATGTCATGAGGTGACAGAATGGAGATTGCAATACTGCGGCCACCAAGGTCAGCCTTGCAAACAAGGGAAAAGAGTACCAGATACCCACGTGATGAGGATCTGGAGAACCTTTCTGAATAGTAAAGAAAAGATACAGCTCCTTTTGAAGCATAAGCTCCCTCCCCACAGCATTATCTTTGTGCTAAAAATATTTCTTCTCCCCGACACGGAGGATAAAATCCTGGCTTCACTAAAATCAGTGTAAGTTTTGCTATTGCTATAAGTGGGGACAGAATTTAATTCTGTCATGTGTTCTTTTGTTTTCAAGCACAGCTAAGTCAGCACTTCCATTCAAATTTAGCTTGCAGTATTACCACTGCAAAACAAACAAAGCAGCAAGCAAGCAAAGAAGTCCCTACCTGAAACCTGCCCCAACCTTCGTGTCTTTATAATGAGTGTTTCACATTTTTGGCGGTAGTAATTTTGATCAGATTTTCACCTCTCAACTCAAATACTGATACAATCACATTAATTGCAATTCTGACTAGGAAAAACTGTCAGAATTGTGTCTCTAATTATACTTTGTGTTTTCCACTTTACACTTGCTCAGTAAAATCCACCGTTACAAGCTCAAGAGTTCAAAATGTCTGTTGGCAGAATTAGCAAGTTCATTTGCTTTTGTGGAAGAAACTGTGAAAGGACAGGTTTTTAACTATCGAAAGCCTAAACTTTAAGTTATACCTTCAGATATGATATACCTAGAAACAAATATTTTCTCATTAGATGTTTATATTAAAACCAGGTTAAAATCATGCAGACATTTTAGTAGAGATTTGTACAGCATAAAATAACACTATTTTAAGGCGAGGGAAGTTACTGCAATCAGTCCATTACAACCAAATATTCTGGTGCACTCTAGTGGCAGAACATCGAGATGTACAATAGCTTTGCTACTTATTTGCTTTTTGAAATCCTGGAAAAGGTAGAATTATTTTTTTTTATTCTGGATGTACAGGTAAGTAAAGGTTCCTGTGCTGTATTTAACTAATGTTCTTACGTGGGGGAGAAACAAAGCATTCCTAAGTGTCAATAAGAGACAAAGAACACTTGATAACTGGTCTCCTGTAAAGCCAACAGGCTTCAGATTTAAGGCTTCATCCCAACACAAGCAAGGAACCACTTACATCCAAATCACGCTGATTTGGACTCCAAATCTCTCTCCCCCCACTTGGAGTTTGTGGCCTTTCACTTTCAGAGTTTTATGGCCGATGCCTACTACTACATAGTAGATTTAACAGGCATATACAGGCACACGTGCACAATTGTGTGTACACCTGCATTTACCAATACACATGCACATGGGTGTAAAAATATTATACCAGCCAAAGGACTGTAACACGGGAAGGGAAAAGAAACCATGAGTGCTACTGGCTGACAATTGCCCAAACATTCAGAAATTAAACAAGACAAAAACTTGGGAAAGAAAGAGAGGAAGCCAAAAAAGAGGATTTAAGGTACACTCATTTTATATCTGCTCAAAAAGCAACAAAAACAAATGCCAGTATGATATTCTGAAGCTTTAAAATTAAAAAGCAGTGCCAAAATTGCACTAAAATACTGTATGTGCGAGACTGCCATTGTTGTTAGCAGAATAAAATGTTTTTTACTAAAAAAGCACATATTTATCTTTAACGGCTAAATACAGAATTATTAGGAAGAAATCTCAGATATCCTGATGAGAGGGAGAGGGGATATTCTACCCCTACAAGGAAAAATAAACAGATTTTCTTAGTTAGAAGTGCCTTCATACACACAGGAACTGAGATGCAGGAAGATGAAGTGTCTTGCCCAAATTCATTTTGCTGCCTAATGGCAAAGTTGAATTAGGTCTCAGGTGTCTTGAGTTCCTCTCCAGTGCTTATCCAATAAAGAATCCTCCTTAGTGAAAGCACATATCTTATCTTGAAAACATAATGGAAAGGTGCTTGCTTTTGTGGAAACTATATTTACCATAATCACTCCGGTCCAGGTGATTTTTCTAAATGATTTTAAGATGAACTCTTGTTTAGAAACTGCTATACGGCACAAGATAGATGGTCGTGAATGAGAATATTATGTGAATGTGTATTAACATATTTCACCAGAGGAGTAGTTGCATTAGGACAAAATAAACTGTGTTGCCCACCCTGAGCATTCAAGAGTCTGAAGGACAGGAAAAAAAAAACTACTTGCATACGCAGAAGCCATAATGTGACAGTAATTACTTTTCCAGGAGTAAATATAAGCATTGCCACTTCTAGACCATTGCTTCTAAAGATTATGTCTACTTTGTAGTATAGAAACACAATCAGAACTTCCGTTGATGTGTGTAGACTAGCTTTAAACTATCTAATTTATATGGCTAGAATCATAGAATAGAATAGTTTGGGTTGGAAGGGACCTCTAAAGGTCACCTAGTCCAACCCCCCTGGAATGAGCAGGGACATCTTCAACTAGATCAGGTTGCTCAGAGCCCCGTCCAACCTGACCTGGAATGTTTCCAGGGATGGGGCATCCACCACCTCTCTGGGCAACCTGTTAAATAAGATAATAAGGTAATAGGATAATACAAATAATATCAGTTCTTCCTGCCTGGGACCTGAGGTCTGTGTTCTGTAATGAAAGCCCACGCCACAGCATCTGCAGTGTTATCAGTAACCAGATTACACTGTAAAGGTCTATACAAGATGCAGTCAAATCTTTGGACTAAAAGGTAGGTATTGTCTTTGCCCAGTTTCAGATTTAAAATAATAATTTGCATTTACCCAACAGACGTTAATTTCTGGTACCCCTAAACATCATGAATGTTATTCTGCACCACAAATCATAGAATCATAGAATCATTAAGGTTGGAAGAGACCTCCAAGATCATCGAGTCCAACCGTCAACCCAACACCACCATGCCCACTAAACCATGTCCCTAAGTGCCTCATCTACCCGTCTTTTAAATACTTCCAAGGATGGTGACTCAACCACTTCCCTGGGCAGCCTCTTCCAATGTTTAACCACTCTTTCAGTAAAGAAATTTTTCCTCACATCCAATCTAAACCTCCCCTGGCGCAACTTGAGGCCATTTCCTCTCGTCCTTTCGCCAGTTACTTGGGAGAAGAGACCAACACCCACCTCGCTACAGCCTCCTTTCAGGTAGCTGTAGAGAGCGATGAGGTCTCCCCTCAGCCTCCTTTTCTCCAGGCTAAACAACCCCAGCTCCCTCAGCCGCTCCTCATAAGACTTGTTCTCCAGACCCCTCACCAGCCTCGTTGCCCTTCTCTGGACACACTCCAGCACCTTGACGTCCTTCTTGTAGTGAGGGGCCCAAAACTGAACACAGTATTGGAGGTGCGGCCTCACCAGTGCCGAGTACAGGGGCACGATCACTTCCCTGCTCCTGCTGGCCACACTATTTCTGATACAGGCCAGGATGCCATTGGCCTTCTTGGCCACCTGGGCACACTGCCGGCTCATGTTCAGCTGGCTGTCGACCAACACCCCCAGGTCCTTTTCCGCCAGGCAGCTTTCCAGCCACTCTTCCCCAAGCCTGTAGCGCTGCATGGGGTTGTTGTGGCCAAAGTGCAGGACCCGGCACTTGGCCTTGTTGAATCTCATCCAGTTGGCCTCGGCCCATCGATCCAGCCTGTCCAGGTCCCTCTGCAGAGCCTTCCTACCCTCGAATGAATCCACTGAGACCAAAGCGATTCCTCAAGAGCAAGATACAGGAAGGTATACCACGTTTAATTCTAGGCCAACCAAAGGAATTTCATTTCTTTGCTCGGATAAACAAAGACACAAGGTAAGTTTGTTGTCATGGTGTTCCCTCACAGCATCATCGCCTGACACATCAAGATATAAGTTTGAAAAGGCAAAAATCTTCATCAGTGAAGTTGCTTATCATTTGTCAATCAGATGAAAGATCACACTCTTGCATTATTCTACTAAACTGCAGTTGTTTGCAATTGCTTGCCTGTCCCAAGTTCTCAGAATATATGAAGAGATAAAAAGTTTCAAGACAGTTTATTTGAGAGGACTCTTGAATATTTAAATAAATCTGTAATCAGTAACTTAAAACCTTCTAAATATAAATAGCTATTCATACAATTCCTGACCATGAAACCTATTGTGCTTTTTGCTGTATAAAGAGAGCAAAAAGAACAAGTCTTCATTTAGGACTCTCACTTTGTCCTACACCTGTTGTCCTCCATCTTCCATATAGTTTTTAACTGGGGAACAGAACGAGCTGTTTGTGGAACTTGCTTCACATACCAATTCCAAAAAAAATTTTTTGTGCCATCTGGACGTTGCCTACAGGTTGGTAGCTATCCAGACTGGTGGGAGGAAGTCAAGTGCTGGTGCTGTGCTAGTGGTGGCATAAGACAAGCAATAAGTGCTTTATGCACAGAGAATGAATATATCTCAAATCTGCTGCTTTTAGAGAATGGGTTTCCCAAGCTGCATTGCAGGCTCTGAGAGCACTATATGCCAATAATCTGCCAGCCATAGGGACACAGGAATATGTTCTCCTCACAAGGGACGTATGTCTTCACCCTAAGGTATTGAAAAGCGATCGGTTCACAGAATGTACCAGGAAAGTTTGAAACAGCAGAGAACGAAGAGGCTTTGCAGTTGTACCTGAGGAAATGAGGAATTTTACTTGTCATATTCAACAGAGTATCTGTGTTCGTGGCAATAGTTGTTTCAAACTGTATTTAAGCACATTTGGCCCTGGTTTGAGATTAAGTAAAAGAAAGGAGTTAAAGCAGTCAGCCCAAGATCTGTTACCATAATTGGTTTTAACATAATTTCAGGCTGGGGAATGCCCACAGGATGTTAATCTGCAAGAGATGCCAGAGTGGGCTAGTACTTCGGCTATGCAAGGGAAATTTTTCATTGCTTGATGATTGAACAGCGCTGGAGAGAAATTGTAAACTGCATGGACAGCCTTTGGATGTGTGCCTTACCCAAAGATCTCAATGATTGCCTTGAGTTTCTCCCGTATGGAAAATGTCTCACCATCCAGACATGAGACAGTAGACGCAAGTGAAAACTAAAAAAAGGGTTCTCTTTGCTTGGCTCCTGTAAGGCTTTGAGGTATGGGAGGGAAAATCTGAAGACCATTGATGCCAATTTTTACTCTCTTAAATGATTTTTAAAAGGAAATAGATGCCAAAAGTCAGTATATTTACTACACTGATGAATAAACAAAGTCTTTTTTTTTCCCTCCAGAAAACGTTTTCATTAAAGCACAGAAATGTTTTCATTAAAACATACTTTGAGTATGAGGGTCAGGCCTTGGAGACAGATTCAGTGCATCAGATGGATACATATTGATTAAATCCACTACCTACCATGAAAATACAATTTAAGAAAAACAGAGATGCGAAAATACAATTTAGGAAAAACAGAGATGCAAGCTTTTAATGAGCAATCACATCCCTAAAGAAAAGGTGCCAGATGGTTACACTTGTCTTGGAATACTGAAGCAGAATAAAGAAAAAAAAATTGTTCCTTTTTTGTAACAAGAACTAAAATAAACTTTAAGACACCACCCTCACCAAAAAATCAAATTGAATGAACGCATATTCTATGAATATTCACTATATTACTTGCAATTTTATCATGAGTTGGAACATGCCTATTAAATGAAGATGTTGGGGAAAGTTTTTCTTCCCTTTTTAGACGTGAGTTCAGTGGAGGTGTGAACTGTGTTCAGCTAAGGTAATGTAGCCTAGCGTGATTTCTGGTTTAATAACCATTGCTTCATTTCACACCTGGAAATTTTTCAGATTGTATGATTTTCCATTTCATAATGCTGCAATACTGTCGTTTAACTGGTCGCTCTCTCATTCCCAAAATGTTTTGCTTTTGGGGTTCTAAGTCACAAATTGATGACCTGGCTCATTTGTTTTTGCAGGTGCTTGCAATAGAAAACTTCAGACTCCGTACAGCATGATTTAATTGTGGTAGACAGATAACCCAGGAGCGGCTGCTAACCCTCTGGAGAAGAGAGCGACTGCATTCTTGGGGAGCTGCGGGATAAGGAGTCCACCAGCCTGGGGAAGTTGACCTGTGGAGCAACAGGAGGGAGCTGCCATTCCCTGCTGGCAGCACCAAGCAGGCAAAGGGTCAGATAAACTGAGCTTTTCTGAGGTTTCGTGCCTGTGTTTATCTCACCATCTCCCAGAACAGGGAACAAAACACCAGAAAGAATATAGAACAATTTCTCGGCAAATCTGGAGTAATTTTAACTAAAGGCAACAGAAATATATTATATGAAGAGTAAATAAATTTAAGTTAGGATCCAGTCCAATTCATTTAATTACAAAGACACTTAGGGATGCGCTTGTATTCCCCTACCAGCATGGTAGGAGATGTAGAATCTAGAAATATCCAGACAAAAAGAGACAGTAACAAGAACTTAAAAACCTAAAAAGAATATTAAAGTGCAAAACCAAGCCCTCAGAAGTTTGGAGTAGCCAGAGCTTAATGCTAACAATAGAATTATTGCTTCTTCCTTCTCTCCCTCTCCTTTCTCCCACTCCACTCAGGAAGAGCAGGTTTTTTGCTGGAACTTTTCAAAAATGTTCATCCTGGAGCAGACACCCAGCAGGAACAGTTAAAATTTGTTAAAGAACAAAACACTTGAGATAATTTTTTAAAACAGGAAGTGTAAGACAAGTGTTAGTTATAAAGAGCAATACAGGGACTGCTTATAAACTCACATTTCCTGGATAAAAGAATGCAATTATGAATCTGACACAAAAAACTGTGCACATTGTTCAGACTGGTATTGATTTGACAAAATTTTCCACGTAATTTCAAAATAAGGAAGCATGGTCTCGGACTAGAGTGAGAAAGGAAGGCTGAAGGTTTTTCTCTCTGCCAAATGACACAATGTTTGATCTAGATCAAGTATTTTGGATCCTTTCATTGGATTATTCACTTTTCAGGTTTCAAAAAACTTCATCCAGGTCCAAACTTCGTGATTCAAGACCGTCTACAATCGGCTGGTCCAGAACTTCAGATCCAGACAGCCTTATTTTTTTAGGAAATTTGGATTTAGACCTGGACTTTTACACTGGGAACCCTCTCATGTTTATGAATGGTTTTGAGAACTACAGTGAAAGGTATTAATAACAAAAGTCCCATAAGAACCTGCAAAATCTTCCCCATAGCCATGCTGGGATTTCACATCTTCAGTTGAGACAGCTGTGACAGCAGACTTTCATTTTGTTGCTTTCCTAGTTTAACTGTAGATTCTGGCTCCTTCACCCACATGGGCTGGTGGTGTCCTCCTCTACTGGCTTTAATACGTCCACCAGGCAGCCCTGCTCAGCTTCAGCAAGTGGAGCCACAAGGAAGGCTCCAGTGGGTAAGCAGAGAGGGTAGCAGTTGTGTAAACCTTGTCCTGTAAGCATACAAGCCCCTCACCAGAACATTTTGTTCTGATAGATATCTAAGACTCACAGATATAAAATCTAAGGGGAATACTCTGAACACGCTTATCTTCTCTGCCCTTTTGGTCTCCTCCCCTCTTCCCCCTCACTCTTCCCCCCATCTCAGTTTTGCAACTTCCACGCTAGTATTTTTATCTTTGCTTTCTCTGATTTATGCTTGTTATAAATTCCATGAATTAATTTATGTTGTGCTTATCATTGGCATTCCATGTGATAGATCTCATTTGTTTATTTCTATGTTTATAGTTTGTTTTAAACTTTACTTTGGTTTTCCACAGTCCTGTTTCTCAGATCTTTGTCTCTTCCTTTTGAATCCTGTTCAACAATAGTATGTCCACTATTATTGGTCTCTGAAAATATTTTCTACTACTTTACTCAAAAGTTATTAGACCTTTTCACCGACTGAAATACAGCTTGTTTGCTAACTTTTTCTTTCCCTTTGTGAATTATTCATTAAATTCTCCATTTTAACAAATGTGTCTTGTGGGAAATTATTAGCTGAATCTTCTAACATGTATTTTAGACAATGAATTCATCATTAAGGATTCCTGTTGAGAATTGTTTCATATATTCAACAAAAGCTATGTGTTGAAATCTAAGTCAGTCAATCACAGAAGTGACATTATTTTCAGTGACATGGTGATCATGTTCCTAAAACAAGTTCCCTGCAATTTCATTTTCAAAATCCAAATCCCATATCCTGCAATATTCTCATGAGGTTTCCTGTGTTAGTGAATAGTTATGTCATTAAATTAGTTCTCCACAACAATAACAGAAAATGCGAGCAGAAGGTAAGACTAATAAGATAGTTGATTTTGATAGCTGAAATTATATATCTTCATGGTTTTTGTTTCTTGCATTTGGCTAAGTAAAAGCATTTCTGCCCTAAGCTATGAATAACACTAGTGTCCTTAGCGAACTAAAAAAAGCATTGTGAATTAGAAATATGACATAGTAACTTATTTATACATGATAACTTGCATGATAAGTGTGGCTTGGACTTGTTCAGAAGAAAACAAAAAGTGAACAGAGTTCTAAATGTCACCAAAAGTCCTCTTTGAAACCTACACAGAACTATATTACTGTTATTCTAAAAATTAAGTATCTAAAAGCAAGGCCTTAATTATAGGTTAAAATACAACTAATAACTAACTCTAAGAAGGGGAAGTTGTGATAAAGTCTAAACGGTCTTCCAAATTCAAAAGGTAATATATTTTAATCAAAGCCTTAGAGGATAAACTCATCTTGGTTTTGTGCTATGTAGCTACTTGAAAATCGTCATAACTAAATGCAAACCATGTTTTCATAGCATTCGAAAGAGTTTTACATGCAAACAGTGGTGAAGATTCTCCCTACAAACAGTAATTATCCTTGCAAATTATACCAACCAATTAGTACACATGTACTTTGTTACTGCAAACTAAGTTGAAAAACAGTGCAACTAAAAGATTTGAAAGGTATAACCTAAAAGCTCTAAACTCAAAGAATTTAAAATAGTTCCTATTTTGCACCAGAGTGGTCTATTCATATTTTATCACAACATCATGAAGTGATTACCAGCGATATTACAGCACCAAGATGATAGAATAGTCTGGAAGTAACATATATACGTGTGCTACAGCCAATTTTCAAACTGAAACATCTTAGCAGTTTGAAGGCTTTAAAGACTATCTTCTGAGAGGGGTGCTGCTTGCAAAAATCTAAGGTTTCTTTAATAGGCAAGTAGATTTTGGCAAAAAAGTTGCACAGGACTGTCTTTAAATTACCTTTCTGCACTGCTCAGTAACTAGAACATAACTTAAGATATTAAAACCATTTGGGGCTTTAAAAAATGCCTTCATGCTGAAAAGCTGACTAGTAAAGTTTTAACCTCATACAATCTGAAGCAGCTGGGGCAAGAGCCTCACAAAATCAGGTTTCGTAATGAGAGAAGCATCTCAGTTCCCATTATGAGCGGCATTTCTAGAGAAACAATTGTTTTTCAAGGTGTCAGTGCTCTGACCACGTAAGGGACTTTTCTGAAAGTCCTAGACAGTCTTTGAAAGACTTGGTTGAACTTGCCTTGTGCACACAGACACACATTCCAGCTCTGATGATACTAAACAAAAGCCCTTGCTCAATATTTTCAATAAAAATGCTGCTCCTAGACCTGTCAGTCACATAAAACAGTCCCTTAATGTTATCTAATATCTCTTTGAAATCTCCTTAGATTCAGAGCTCTGCTACTATGGTAAGCTTGAGGGTTGGGAAAAATAGCTTTTTCCACACTCCTGCAGGACAAGATGTGTCTGGATCGCAGTGGAAGGGTGTCATCCAGAAAAGAAATGTTCACCAGCTTACACTAGTACTGTTATGCTGCATTTCCACTATTCTGAATGATCAGGAAACTGTAAAACTGTCAAGAAATTTTATGATCCCCCCCCAGTCCCGAGGAGCTGCTCTACAGTGGGTGGGAAGCTGGGAAGGAGCCCACATCAGCTCTGAATGCGGAGGCTGCTCAGTGTCACTGAGAGACACTTCTCCCTACTAGGAAGCATCCGTTGCGAAGCGGAACAAAGCTCCGCTGCCCATTGATTCACACCCAAGAGATTTCTACAATGAGAGTAACATTTTTGTCAGTCAACAAGTGGTCACAGAAGTAATCAGAAAACAGCAGTGAGTGGAGGAATAGCTTCCAGGTATGCTGCATAAGTACAGACCATCATGGAGATGATCACGATTCTGGACGACTCCTCTAAGCAGGCAATATGCACAGGTCTGAGGAAGCCTCCTGTCACCCGTAACCAAAGCACGCATGCCCTGATAGACAGCAATAGCGCTCATAGCAGCTTCTGTGCCAATGACTACCATCGTAGGGAGCCCACAATTATTCCCTTGCCTTTTATTTCACCCTATGCCTGTGTTTAGCAAAGCAGCAGTGCGGTGCTCAGCAGTTGCACTTTAACTTCCCACCTGCCGCCGCACACCAGAAAACAGAAACCAGCAAAATTCAAAAGGCCCTAAGGCAGACGTGGTCCCACTATGTTATAAGAATATATTCTGATAAAAGAACTGCACCAAGACAGCACAAACACATTACCTAGAGACCCAGCACAGAAGTCTTACAACTATGATTTCAGATCCCTACCTCAAGGAATCATTGAGATTTAAAATCCTACCAAAAGGTAGTAGCAAAAGTGCAATTAGCAGAAGGCAAGTTTATTTCTTAAGTGGTAACAATAAACTAGTGAACGGGCTCAAGTCACAATGCAGAATCATTAGTGAGCCTAAAACAGATGGTATCTCATTTTTAGCTATAGGCAAGATGCCAAATGACATGACTAAATAGAAAAAAATCCCTATAGTATTGCATTTTTGTGCCTATTGAGCACGGAGACTGAAAGGCAGGAACATTTTTAATAACCTTTCTTTGACAAGCTTAAAGCCATTTAATGTTGAAGCCTGTCCTCAACATAAAGCCAAGAGAATAAGCCTCCAGAGAAAGCTCACTGCTGCACAGCTTCACCTCCCAGCAAAACACATTATGCAGCAAAGCCACATAATACTTACTTTCCATTAAAAAAACCAGACCCACACTGGCTATCGCAGTAGTGACCTTTCAGTCCAGGCTTCTATAGTATTTATTGGCTGAAAAGTTGTTTCTATGAATAGCAGTTGTCTGGTTTAAAAAATGAAAAATATCTTTTGTTTCAGGGAACAGCATTTGTAAAGGCAATAGAGTTCAATGAAAAAGCAAAGGTACCTAAAAGTAATCAAATGCCATGTACTCAATGGCTTCTACGAATAACTACTCGCGCTTGCAGTGGTTTTGCCGATACAGCAATCTTCATCGGAGGACCTTAAAGTAATTCCAAACAAATAGGCCCTCCGCATGAAAGCTTTCCAGACATGAAGGCTTCACAACACCTTTGAGAAATACTTATATGACAGATGGGTTAATTAATTAAATAGCGGGCCAGGCTCTGGACTTCATTGTGGCCCATTTTTTACTCCTTTGACAGCAGGAAGAGGCCAAAAAGCAGCTCCATCTTTCCATCTCAGGATTCACCTGGCACTGAGAAGTCTCCAGGTGGCCTAACTGGCACCTACTTAACACTCACCTGGAGCAGGATGCCAAGAGCTGCAGGGACACTGGAACACTACTACCCTACGGCAGCAATTCCCCAGCTGGCAGATGGCCCATTCCAGCCTGGAAGGAGGAAGGCTGGATGAGAACAGCACCAAGACTGCAATGATTTATGCCGGTACTCAGAGCAGGATACAACTTGCTCCGGAACCTGAGAAATCCCATTTTTGTGACTTTCTGCTCTTACAAGATCAGTCTAGCAGATACAGGGAACAATTTAGAGATTTAGGCCAAAAAGACAATGTTTTGTCCAGGTATTACACGGTGATTCTTTGGTAGAGTTAGCTCAGCACTTTGCAGTCCTATAAAAAACCGCCGACTCCTAAAAATGTATGTAGTAAAATATAGAAGAGAATCAACTGTATTTGGGGAATAAAAAGCTAAGAAATACCACGGTCAAAAGAAGGTAATTTTGCAGACGAAAAGTCAGAATTAAATTTTGGTTAGTGTGTTAGGTTTTTTTCTAGTGGCATTTAAAGAAGCGGCACTAAATTCTGGGCTAATTGAATCCCCACTGATTTCACTGGAAATCAGTGTTGCCAAATCTTGTGATTTTAATCCCAAGTCTTGAATTGGTGATTTGTTGTTTATTTGTTGTTGTGGTTTTTTTTTTTAAATAGCAGCTCATATAGTCATTATATTAAATGAGAATCTTTTTTTAAAGGGATCTCAAACCTCTGGGTGCAGGGAAAAAAAAATAATCTAAAGAACAGAAGCCTTAAGGCTCTAGCACAGAAGGGAAGTTGAAAAAAGAAAAGGTATCAGTTTAAAATACTTAGATGTTTAAGCCAAACTTATGATTTGGGGTCCAGATTATAACTTGTAAATACCAAAGCTGCAACTATTGAGCATTGTAATAAATATCAAAATAGAACAGCATTTTGTTTATGCTGTGCATTTTATGCAGTTTATGTAATATTAATCATTCTACAAATGTGGAAGAGGGAATTCTCAAAAATAACCGGTCAAAATTGTTTTTTCCCAGTACAAGGTCTAGTGTCACTCAGAACCAAATTAGTATTTTAGCAATCTCTTTGCTCCTTTGAGCTTGTTATTGGCACAGGTTTTGCCAATAGATTGTATTTGTTTTTCAAAGGTTCTAGTAAGAAAGAACATTTATATAGACATTGGGCATTTCCCCCTTGCATTAAGGGTTTCATCTTGTCTCGGCTGTTTCATTTTCTTTTCAGCAGCGCACAGTGTCCCTGCTATAATAACGATGAGCTCCCAGTTCCTTATGTTCCTTTTCATAAGGACACGAGGGCATTGAGGCTCCTTCCATTCAGAGCTTACTGATCTCAGTGAGTGTTTCATTTAACCCTTACTGTGTAAGTTAATAGGAAACCCAAACACCCCCCTCCGCCCACCCCCAAAGAAAGGAAAATCCTGCAGAAAAGTTATCAACCAATTTCTTTCACAGTGTTGTTTGCTTCAGCTGTACATGATAAGCCCTCTCGGTTCTGCCACACTGGATCAGAAAGGGCAACATGTTTTACTTTTCAATATGAAAGGGATTTAAAATATCATTACACATAGAGGCAGCAGGGCCTGATGTAGCCCCATTAATGTCAGCATATGTACAAAAAGTATGTTGTTATCAAATTGTTTTTCCACTTCAGTATGTGTTATTGATCACTTTTTTTCACCTGCTGTAGCGGAAACTGTAGCAGCAGATTATCAGATTCAAACGACCGTGCTTTATTCTATTACTACTAATTTGCCTTTTGATTCATTAAATTACATATGCACACTGCATTGTATAGGGTCATTTTCAGAAGAGCTTTTTGAAGATACCATCTTCTGTCTTTAAAAGTATCCTATAAAACAAGGTTTATTATTAAACAGCACTTGTTTTTTTCCAAAAATATGTATTATGCCATGCACGTTTACAATGTATTTACATTTCTCAGTATTATTCATGGTATCAACTAACTAATGTATTAATGGCTACATTGCCTTGTGATCGAGATATTGCTGTATCTTAATAGAATCATAGAACCCTTTGGGTTGGAAGGGACCTTTAAAGATCATCTAGTCCAAGCACCCTGCCACGGGCAGGGACATCTTTCACTAGGTCAGGTTGCTCAATAAACATAATAAAACTGGAAATCAATGACAATGTATCCTCCTTAACATGATTTTTGGATAAGGTAGTCTTCATAGGACACAGAATAAGAAATATTCTTACTCAAGCTGTGGAATGTCAGAACAAGTTGTGGCAGTAGGTCCGAAAGTCCATTGGACAGTACCCCCATCGCTGCTCGTGGTATTCTACCGTGCAGAAAACTGGCTGCCAGAGATGCCTTGCAGCAGACCAGTTGTCCTCCCTACTTGGTACATGCCCTGCTCTAAAGAATATTCATTTTAAGCTAGAATGGTGTTCCAGAAAGCTAGCTAGCTTTATATAACCTTCTTTTGGGGGACAGCAGTTCAACTAGTCCTTATTTAAATACAATGGGAGGTTTTATTACAGGGAACTTGCATAACAACAGGTGTCCCAATGGGCATGGCAGCTCCCTAAATAGACTTATTTTGTCAATGGCTCTTATGGGTGAGAACGTCAGTCCTTCCGTGTCCTTATGGGTTCCAGACAAAGTGCCAAGTGGTTCTGAACGCTCTGCTCTTCTGTGCCTTTCTATTTTAAGCATGCTTCCCAGCCTCCACCAGCATTACAGCAGAGTAGTGAAACTTATCAGTGCCTGCTTTATAATTATAAACAGGTTATTGCTCTCCAGCATTACCAGTCTCTAAAACCCTCTAAAATGCAGTTGCAGCATATTCCCCATCATATTAGGAAAATTTAAGAAATCATGTACCTGGAAGCCTTAAGAAAAAAAAAAAATCTTGTACCTGGTAGAACGGCAAGAACGTAAAGGGGAACGTAACTGTTGCCAGTGACCTCATGAACAGTAGCTTTTAGAGAAAGAGCAAGAAGGAATGGGATGAAAGATGGGCCAGTCTTGCATCCACCCCAAAAACTGATGAAATGACTTGGCAAGTAAGAGGAAGCATGACACAGACTCTGCAAACATTTGAATACTTGCATATGGGAGCTAATAAGGAAGAATTTTGGGTCATGGGGACTCCCATTTCTGTGTGATCCATTCAACCTTCCTTCTAACACGGTACAGAATAACAGGGACACAGTCCTGCCTCTAATGAATTACAACAACAACGAGATTGGCCTGGTATTTTACATATTTTTCTACATCTCAGGCATTCAGAGAACAATTTTCAAATATTAAAGGTATTGCAATTATCTATTTTTTCTTGTGTAATATTATAGCAGATTTATTTTTCTCCTGTTATTTAAATGTCTCCAACTTTGATATATTGAACTTCTGAGGTTATAAGTGAAGCTTTTGCAGCAAGTATGACAATATTATTTTTTTTCCTTTCCTCTTCAAAATGTAAAGGATTATCAAATTCTTTTACTCCTTTAGGGTTTGGTTTTTTTTGTTCAAATATAAAAATCTGTTGGCGCTGTATTGTTGTCCCATAAGCGGGGTCCGGTACCCGCTGTGCCATAAGCCAAATCTTACACACAGAGCCGAGATATTACTTAGCTCATGTTTGTGCAAAGATGGGTGGCTAGCTAGTAATTCCACAAAGCTAGCACACCACACAAAAGAACTATAGCGTATTTATATTGTTACATGATTTGTAAAAGCCTGCTTAAATTCATGCTTGTCAGTTAGTTATGTTCAAATTAGCCTCGCTTGCTATGTAAATTAGTGTGCATGCTCCTTGCAGGTGGTGGTGGGGGGCAAGTCTTTCCAGTCTTGAATTGAGTCGGTGGTCGCGATCTCCCCCTGCCACCTTTCCCTTTCCCTGAATTACCCCAGTTTCTTGCTGACTTCTTGTTTTTTTGGCAATCATCTAGCCTCCGACACCTTCCAGGGCAGGATGTTCCCCTTCTATCAGTCTTCTAGTTCTTCTTCAAGGGCATAGTTGTTGTAAGGCATGCATTGTTTATATAAGGTAATCAGGCTAGTACAATGAAGACTACAGTCTAGGATAGGTATTAACCTAAACGTATGGCTACAATATTGTACAGATAATGCTACATCAGTGGGAAAGGCTGGCAAATAAAGGTGTTTAAGAAGGTGCTTCACCTACCCTATTATTTTGGAAGCTCCAAAAATTCCCGCTGAAGAATGTAACAATACCAAGTGTCTTCTAGAAAAGGAATTCAAGATAAATATCTCTGTTTTGCTGAATGATTATAAACCTTTTCTATCTCCCGGATTTCTGCATTATTTGTTTTCTTCCAAAAACAGAGGCAGTATGAGTATATGCTGCCTCAGATAATTCTCAATGGAAAACAGCTGAAATGACATGAGTTCTGTTCTCTACCTCCTGGAATATAAATCTGCATTAAAAGTTCATTTAGTCTGTTCACTTAAAGTATAAGGTATATGACAAAGTATTCAGCAATCTATCTGGTAATTGTATTAGATATCTTATATTCCCTCAAAATGGCCTATTCACCAGTGTAGCTGGTTATGAATCTTAGGGTGACAAAACACAGAGCTATATTCAAACCAAGTCTGAACATCATATTTATCATCATGTTTGATTATATATTGTACTAAAAAAGTTAAAAGGTTAAGAATCTTGAACTAATCCTCAGTCTTTCTTTACCAAAAAAGTACATGAATTAGTTCAGACATACCCAACCTTTTCCCAGATTGAGCTATTTCTTCCCTGAAGTTCTGACCTACAGTTCCATTCTTAATGTAAACTTGCTATTCTTTCCCCTGAAAAAGTTGAATTATTGGCTTTTTAGTCACCTGTGCATTTTTCTATTGTGAATCAGTTGTGCTTTTAGTTTAACAAACACACAAGATGAATCAGAATAGTAATACTGAAGATAAGAATTTTTTTAGGCTAAACATATTTTAACTGTGAAGTTCAACAACTATAAATACAAATGCTAGAATATGTTTTTAGTGCATTTTCATACTTTACTATGAATGTATACTGAGCCTGACAAGATATACCCAAAAAATAGTTTTCCCCAATATTTCAGCCAAAAGGATTGTTTCATTAATTAATAGTATTTTTGTAACATTTAGGGATTCCAAAGCATTTTGCAAAAGATTAATTTGGATTCACAGCTCTCTAGTGAACAAGGAATATATTATCAACATTTTATAGGTTAAAAACCTAGCAAACCAACAAACATTAACTGGTATGTGATCTCACAGAAATCCTGCAACAGCAGAAAAAACAAACACTCTTCATCTGTATTTAAGACTCAGTTATAAGAATGTCATTTCAACCCTTGGAAACGGGCTAGTGGGTACCATACACGTTTTATATAAAACCTTTGCTCAGCAGCTCTGCTAGTCACTGAAGGCGCTTGCTGCACAAAGTTATTTTTTGCCATGAATCCTTACACAGCTATGGAAGACCAAGGTCCCGCACCAAGAAAAAGCTGTTTGTATGAAAGATCCTGAACAATCACAGTTAATAAATTACCCCGAAACCACGAGGGCACAGCATGAGCAAAAAATTTACAGGTGTGGAACAGATTCTAGCACAGGGGGAGAATCAAACAAGTGGTGAGTGGAATTTTCTCTACATTTGGCAGAATGTTTATAGAGAAAACACCAAGGAAAGTGAGAAAAATTCAGAATACCGAATGTATTTTCCAAGCACCTGTGCCAAGAGTAGTAAAAGTTTTGATTATTTACTGCATAAATGCTTGTCATATGTAGAAGACCTATGGTAGGCCTAACGTGATCATATTAGTTTTAAGGATTATTATGCTGCAAGCATGAACCATTATTCTTTCCCGTTTACTTCAATCTAATAAATATATCATCTTATAAATATAATAGTCATTTAAATTTACTGACAAATCAATACATCTATTAATGAACCTATAAATTAATGAAATTAATGAATGCATCAATAAATTGTTACATTTGCTTATAAATATATGGATATATACACAAATCAACTCAAATTATTTTTTTATAAATAAACATTAAGTTTTTTTAACCTGAAAACTAAAAATAAAAGTTAACTATGAATGAATTTTTAAATTTGGATTTCCTTAATTTTGTTTCCAAAATGAAAATAAAATCAAATGATAAGGACTACCTATTTGCATTGTCTTTAGTCAACAGATACCATATGAAGAAGAGCAGCAACATGCCTGGTGATGAAGCCAGAAGAGAACAACGACAGTTTGCAAAAAGGCTGGATGTCTATTAGTCAAAAGTGATGTTAGTCTATCCTTAGGATTCCACAGGAAAACGAGACCAATACAGTACAAACTAAATCAAATTCTGTCCCAGTCAGAAGACTGACTAGCTGATAGAAGAAGGGTTTTCATATCTATATTGCCTACAATTCATTTCTGTAATTCTGCGGATCAGCATATTATCAATATCAAGAGTTATGAAGTAGTGTTAAACCCAGAGATCAACATTATGTGAAAGAATGCCGTTTGAGGGAGACGGGGAAGCATAGTTTGCTAGCAGATATCTTGGGTCTCCCAGATGTCTGAAAAGAAAGAATACATCATCAGTCAAAACAAAAGCCGGTTCATGAACTGCTAAACCAGAAACTGAATGCTCTTGACTTCATGCCAGAGAGGATGCAGTTCATCACAGTTCCACATACTTAATCTCTATCATTGCGCTCAATACTGTGAAACTTTAGAACAACTCTTCTGCCCCAAGGAGTTGATCATTAAAATTAACAAAAAGCATGTCATGTAGACAATGCAGTTCAAAAATAACACACCATATTTTACAATATAGATGCAGTAAAAATATTGTAATTTAATAATCAAACTAAGCACTAAATTATAAGGGACCTTAAATCCGTAAAAGATGAAGAAATCTGTGAAACCTGAAGATGCTAGATATTCTCTGATGTAGAAACATGCCAGCAGGCAACTCCAAGGGAGTGGTAATATGCAATTGCTATTGACTTCAGCTCTCCAAGGATAACTCACAGCTACTTTCCAGGTATCCATCCTTAATGCAGTTTTGCTCTTCCAAGTATATATAAGAACTGTGCAAGAAGTCACGCTCTTAGTGTTGTCAGACCCTGCAGAAACAAGACTCTCTATTCCCCAGTTAGGGTGTCACCACTGAAAAGTCCACTAGACATTCCGGTAAGAACAGAAACATCATTTATTATGGCATACTCCATAACAGGCAGCTATCCTAAAAATTTCAGTGAATAAAAACTGGAAAGTACTCTGTACTATAATCTAGCCTACAGCAAGCATTTCCTTGTTCCTTCATCACCTCTTGCTATAAACCAGCAGCAAGAGTATGCATTTTACATACTTGCTCTGTACAAGGCAGAGTAGAGGATGACACAAGATATTTCACAGATCTCAGATCACCAGCTATGAAAGGACAAACAAACAAAAAAATAGATCTGCAGGCCCTGCTTCCCTAACGTTAGATTACTTCAACAAATAAAAAGTTCTGATGCTATTCATGTATTTTCCTTGGGTATAAACCATTCGTAACTGCATTTATCCAGCCGCATGCCAGTGAGCTCATAATTTTAAGATGTTTGTACAAGCACAGTACAGCTGGGGATCTTAAAGTATTTATAATGCAGCTGAGAGACGAGGAGTTTTAAACAGTTATTTGTAAAGCTGCAGCCTATGCAGAGAGATGGCAGACAAACATCCCTTGGTGGCTGTGTCCTAGCCTAGAGATATGAGAGATTATTCCTCTCTTTCAAAATGACTCAAACTTTAAAAATGCTGTACAGTGATACCTAAAAGCTTAAAAACATTTAAGACAAATTTGTTCTTTAAATTAATGTTTATTTATTATGTTATTCAAATAGAAACCTCAAAAAGTAGGCTGAAATTTTCCTTTTTTTACAACCTCATTGACTCATATCAGGCCTGAGTTTGGTCCTCAAACTTTAGAGGAGTAGTAAAACAAACGTGACATTAGTCCACACAAAGAACTTCCCAATGTGCACTGCCACGCTGGTTTCTGACATAATAGCATAGCTAGGAATTGAATTGCGAACAGCCCACATTTATGCCAGACAGATACTGACCGGCTACATATTGGATGTCTGATACTTCAGTTAACAGTTTCATGTTACAAGTTATTAAAGAAGAGCATTAAAACCTGGATTACACTGAATATTATCCACAGTACATCTTAATACTTATTTCTAATGGCTTACTTGTGTGATATAGTAATTTATGTAAGAAATTAGGTAAGCTTTTTGTTGCATTTTTTGACTAATGGCCTGAAAGCCTGAGCTAGAAAGATATATAATGATTTCCTGGAAATGGAGAAATCCACAGCAGGTAAAAATGCAAGATGATCAGGCTTGACAGGGCCTGCGCCACAATACGATGTGCTCCAGTAATCCCCACGTAGTGATTTAGCTCAGCAAGCCCCTTCATTTTTCACTTCCGATGCCAAACTACCTCAGAATAACTACTACACAGATTTTCAATTTGGCAATTTTTGTGAAACAGGGAAAGGCTTTCTGTGAAGGACGTAAAGGCCAGAACCTCAAAATAAAATCTCTGAGTATCCATTGCCATAAAATCAGACTCACGGATTTCAGTTTACACCCCTTTCAAAACCCGAGGCAACCAGAACACATCAGTTACTCTCAAAAGATTTTCCCACAGTTGTTCATGAATTGTAACACCTGTCATAACCTAGTGACAGAATTCATAAGTTAGAGTAAAAAACCCAAACATATAGACAGTAGCATATCCCAGTCCTAAAAATTTATTTTCTGCTGTTGAAAAGTTTGGGACTATGAGTTTATCTGCACAGCGGTACCTGAGATTTGCAAGGTGCAGAGACAAGTGTACAGCATTTTCTTTTATTCTGGGTGCCTGCAGTTATCAACTATTGATACATAATAACGACTTTACCAAAGAGGCTAATAATGTGTCTGGCTGGCCTGATAAATTGTCATCTCTGAATGCATCTTGTTTTTCTGCTGAAAACTGCTGTGGACTTTCTGTGGAGTAGAATCTCTGGTAGGATAAGTACACAGATGCTTGCGGCCCATCTCTTTCCCCCTTCATTCGTGCTATTTTTATACAAGTAGCATAGGTGGCTTGTCCATCATCACTCTTCTCTCAGAATATCTAGGGGTTATTCTTCAATTTTTATTTTTTTTTTTACTTTTACTTAATTTTCAATAGGTGTTGAGCTTTCTTCCATTTATTAAATCACTCTTCACAGGACAAAGAGATCTCCCTTTTCTGATGTTCACTAAAAATCTCAATGCTTGCCAGCTATAGAACGCCCATGTTGGCTTTACACCTAATCCGAGCGGTCTAGCAGAGTCTCTCTCACCAAAAAGATGTTTTGGAAGGAAAATAGGAGACAGATTTTGGAGTAATGTCTAAACAACATAAAACCCAATAGGCTGGGCCATATTTGAAAGTGTCCTATGAAGATGAGATGTACCTCAGCCAAATATCATTAAACAAAAAAATATAACAAAGCAGCTTCAAATATTAAAGGCACAACAATCTATTGGCATGCCTTGATATGTAAAAATCATGTTTTTTCACAGATTGTGTTAGCTCTATCAGGTTACCATAACACAATTAAACATCCTATAAAAAGGCACGCTAGCATCATTGAACCATACTGTTTGGCTAAATGTGGCAGGCTAAAACGGTTTAAAAGTGCCAGTCGACCTTGTAACCACACATTTCGATCCTGTTAAATTTGATTAGAACAGAACAATTGAAAGAGAATTCCTACTGCTAGAAGTAATGTATCTAAATGCTTGCCTATAGAGGAGATTTTTAGAACTGTACTTTTATAGAAGCACAGTTAAACTGTTAAGATCATACCAGTGCAACTACCCCAGGTTAATATTTTGATTACAGAGTAAGACTAGCTTTATATTATATAAAATATTTTAAAAAAGATTTAACATGAATTAGAAAAAAATAGGAAAAAAGTTAAGGGAAAAAAAAGAAAAAAGTCGCTGTAAAGAGACTGTACATACCTTTAATTACACTGACATAACTATGGAACTGAAAATTCACATCTTGCCTTAGACTGGTAGCATAGAGACCGAATCTCAAATAGGGTACTCCAGGGTAGTTGTAACATGTCCTCTCACCCTACAATAAATATGGCATAGCTTATCCCTTAACATAAGTGAGCCTGTCTACCTCGCATCTGAGGACAAGGTCAGCAAGTAAGCATTTGCCATGGGATACTTGCCATGCTCCAGAGTCACAGTAACTTGCTCTAGTGCCCATATCCCAACATCTGTCTATTGATGAGCCCTTGGATGCTGACTGAACAAGTGGCATGATGTTTGAAAGTACAATTATGATAGCTAAGAGCAAACAGCCTTTGCGATGAAGGCGATCCCTTCTTTGTTCTCAGTAGGAGTGTTCATATTGTAATAAGTACTCTACAAAAAAGGTTCTTCCAATCTGTCCCAGCCAATGGTGTCAGCTGAAGATCTTAACGTAAATATATTTCATTATCACCTTTTACATAAAGTAAGATTTTTTTCTTATGACCAGTGTTACTTATGCAGACAAAAGGCATGTAAAAAGGGCCCATGATTTCTTTTGCACTGCAGTATCTGGCCATTGTGCAATGAACTTCAGTTGTGTTCCTTAATTCTGTGAGTAGAGAATGTTACAGAATTTGTTCACCACTCACTAAAACCAATTCAGACAAAATACTATATTAAAAACATTGGTTTTTTTACTGTGCAACAGAAAAGATACTACCTTAAACCTTCACTGGGCCAGATCATTAGCTAAAACAGCTGTAGCCTAGCCATGTTTGTTGCAGCAGGGGTTGTTTTTCAACAGGTGAAGACCTCTTCCTATATCTGTAATATATGACTTGTCCATATGGAGTTTGTGGAGCAAACTTAAGCTCCTGCTAAGCTTAATTCATCTGCACTGAAGTAAGCTACATCTGCACAGCACAGCTCTTTGTGACAATGTGCATTCTATTATCAATATTGAAAGCATATAAAGTTCAATGCTCATTAGGTCTTTGTTTATAACATTCTTATGGACACATCTCTACTCCATATTAGCTTGGAAGTTCTCCAGTCATCTCACACTGGTTTGTGTCCCAGCAGGACGGACCCTTCTGAAGCCCTCCAAAATTCTGATCTCAATCCTATTTAAAACAGCTGCAAACTGCCAGAGCCTTCTCATCAAGGCTGCCCATAAAGTGAGCAGAGAAAACACTCTCGGAGTACCCAAAAGGCTTATTACATTATGGCACCCGGATACAAAGGAAGTAAAATGGAAAGGTG